>NW_027555514.1:261254864-261582364 GCF_003287225.1 Phascolarctos cinereus | reverse complement strand
ATAATATTTATATGTATAATTTACATATAAGAACTATATTATATAATATAAATATATACTATATGATTTATAATCTATACTATATTATTTATACTATGTTATATAATATATATATTATAGAATAGTATAACATAATGCATAATATATATATACTATTCTATATTGTTATATATTGCAAAATATATGATTATATTTTATTTTACACATATTATACTGTTCTATATTGCTATACATTATATAAATATATATATATACTATATGATATAGTATATGTAAGATTTACTGTATGTAACAATATAGAATAGTATATTAGTATATTCTGTATTATAGTGTTTGTTCAGTCGTTTAAGTTGTGTTTGACATCATGACCCCATTTGGGCTTTTCTTTGCAAAGATACTGGAGTGGTTTGCCATTTCCTTCTCCAGATCATTTGAAAGATGGGGAAATGGGGGCAAACAAGGTTAAGTGACTTGCTCAGGGTCACACAGCTAATAAGTGTTTGAGGCTAGATTTGAGCTCAGGTCTTCCTGACTTCAGGCCCAGAGCTCTATCCACCAAGCTACCTAGCTGCCCCTATAATTTCATAGATTATAAAATAATAATTTTATCTAAATTATTCTAATTTTATCAATGGGGAAACAGGCTTGGTGAGGTAAAAAGCTTTGCTCCTGATCATAGTAGAATTGTAAAATTATCAAAGATTTAGAGTTGGAAGGGACCTTAGTTTTGCCTAGTCTAACCATTCTTTTTACAAGTGAGGAACCTGAAGGCCAAATGAGATAAATGACTTACCCAAGGCCACACAGGTAGTATGACTCAGAAGTAGGATTTGAACCCAAGACCTCTGACTTCAGAGTCAGTACTTTTTCTGCTATTTAGCACATATATATGAAAGCATAAACCAGAGGGCTGACCACCAGATGACAAATCTTCTTCTTTTTTTTTTGTGAGGCAATTGGGGTTAAGTGACTTGCCCAGGGTCACATAGCTAGTAAGTGTTAAGTGTCTGAGGCTGGATTTGAATTCAGGTCCTCCGGACTCCAAGGCCAGAGCTCTATTCACTGCACCACCTAGCTGCCCCTGACAAATATTCTTCTTCCAAAGAGTTGTCTGACTCCGACCCTGGAGTCAAGTGGACCTGAGTTCAAATCTGGCCTTGGATGCTTGGGACATTTACTAGCTATGTGACCCTGGGCAAGTCACTTAACCCCATTGCCTAGCAAAAAAACTGAAAAACAAAACAAAAAAGACTTGTCTGTGAAGGCATGAAGGTAACAATCATGGTGAGGAAATCACAAATCTTTTGTATTACTGATAAAGTACAGAGTGATGAATGAGTATCTGTAGCTGTTTCAATAATACCTCATTTATCTGGATGTCATTGGTGGGCAAGCTCAGCTATTCAGAACCCAACTCAAAACTAGGATAGGAACAAAAAAATATGCTCCTGCAGCCAAAATAGATGCCACAAAGTTCGTGCTCTCTATACAGTTCAGCCATGCAGAATGTGATGAGAACCCCAAGAATTTCCCACTTCCAATCAAGAGCATCAAGGTTCCATAAGAGAGGACACGTTTGAGTTGGGTTCTGAAAGACTGGGAGAAATCTGATGGGTAAATATAGACAGAGGAAATGATGTGGGTAAATACAACGAGGCAGGAAAGTCCAGTTTGGGTGTGCCTGAGAAGCTACTGGAGGTCCTGTTTTGGTTAATAACAATAGAAACAAACTTTAAGGTTTGCAAAAGGCTTTACAATTATCTTATTGGATCCTCACAGCATCCCTGGGAGGTAGATGCTATTATTGTTCCCATTTTACAGGTAAGGAAACTGAAGCAGATGTGTTAAGTGACTTATCCAGGGTCACATAGCTCCATTTTTTTTTTACATATAAGGATAGTGAGGTAAAAAGAGGTTAAGTGACCTTCTCAGAGTCACATAGCTAATAAGTTCAGAGGCTGGATTTGAACCCAGGTCTTCCTGACTCCAAGTCTAGCACTCTATATAATCCTCTAAGATTAGTAGGGCCTCACTGTCCATCTAGTTCAAATAAAATTTGTAATTTCATTGTCCTACAATCTTCACAATTGGTTTCACTCATGATCTCCATATTAAAATGAGGACATTGAAACAAGGAACAATTAAATGATGGGGCCAAGTTCCCATAAAAAACGACAAAGCTACCATTTCTCATACTGTACCGTTGCTCAAACTCCCAAACCATCAACTATGTCACGATAAACTAAATAACTTGTCTAAGGTCACACAGATCTTATAGGTAGCAGAGGCAGGAATGTCTGCTTCCAAAGCTAACATTCTTTTCCCTATACCATGCTCCCTTTTTCTGTCACCAGAATGTAGAATTTATATGCTTTGTGTTGTTTTTGAAGAAGTCTTTTTGCCTTAGGAAGCCTGTAAAGAGCCAATTCTTCCTGATAAGCAAGTCTGAAGACCTGTCATCACATTTGCAATCAAGTTACATAACTAACAATTATGGCCTCCTTTGTTACTGTCCAATGGAAAAATAATACTATAAATGTGCTCAAATCTACTCTGGGCTTAGAGAGTGGAAGATCCCATGGCACCATTCTATGAGGCTGGAAAGCCACAAGGATGCTCCTGGGGATGGTGCCAAGAAGGAAGAGATGGAGGGAGGAGTTCATCTGGTATATAGCTCCTATTTGGAGGAAGCATATCATTTGATAGCTTTCTAATTTAATTTATTATTATTGCTTCTACACTGCTTACCAAAGGAGTTAAGATGCTGTCAGGAGTTAGTTTAGCATCTTTAAAACAGTAAAATCTTTAAAAATCATTATTTAACAATTTTTTTGTGCCCTATAAATTTTTGTGCCATGAGGCAAAGGTCTAGTCTCCCTACCTTAGTTACATCTATGACCTGTTTTTAAGTATTACTGTGAATGAAAATGTACTTTGTTCAAAACTCTATCACACGTGTCTCTGCATCAGCAAAGTAATATATTTCTGTACACAGATGCATGCTTTAAAATTTTTTTTTGGTCACTCAGGGTGGAATATATGATTCCTGATTGAAACTTGCCAAAGGGTGTGATCAAATACATCTATTTCAATTCCTATAAATGCCAAGAAAGGCCAACCTAGGACAGGAAATAACTACTGTTGTTATAAATTGGGTCAACATGGACAGGGATATGAGGAGCATTATATTTTAATTTATTTGACTTTGCCTCAGATTTAATACGATTTGGGCTTCACATACTCAGGTCTAAATTAGAAGAGTCAGATGAAAAAGATGACAGATCAGAACGCCAAGCTCACAGCCTCCTTTGACAGTGGACTTAATCCCAAATGTACCTCAGGCAGAAAAGCAATCCACTTGCCAATCATTGGGAAGAAAAACTGAATCTAGGACAAAATTATTTTCCTCAAGATATAGTTGATGGTTTGGGAGTTTGAGCAATGGTACAGTATGAGAAATGGTAGCTTGTCATTTTTTATGAGAACTTGGTCCCATCATTTAATTGTTCCTTATTTCAGCATCCCCATTTTAATATGGAGATCATGAGTGAAACCAATTGTGGAGATTGTAGTACAATGAAATTATAAATTTTTTTGTAGTGATAACACAGTACAGAATGAATTCATTTAAAAACATTTTTCTAAATAGATTTTTGTTGTTATTTTTAATTTTTATATCAACTAAATTCCCTCCTATATCCATCCTCTTCTGATACAGTCATGCTTTGTAAGAAATAATTTTATTTTTTAAAAAAGAGGATTAAGTTGAAAAATTCAGCACAGCCAATCAATACATTAAAAAAAAAAAGAATTTAATGTTAAATGTAATGTTCCAGGGGCAGCTAGGTGGTGCAGTGGATAGAGCATTGGCCCTGGAATCAGGAGAATCTGAGTTTAAATCTGGCCTCAGACACTTGACACTAGCTGTGTGACCCTAGGCAAGTCACTTAACTCCAATTGCCTCGCCCCCCCCAAAATAAATGTAATGTTCCACACCTGTGGACCCCGCCTCCCCACAAAGGACTGTGGTGTGGAGGAAAGGTGTGTTCTTATTTCTATTTTTGAGTCCAAGCTTGTTCTTTACAACTTAGCAACTTTCTATTGTTTTATTGTTATTCTTTCCATTTTACATTGTTTTAGTGATTATATATATTGACTTCTTGGCTCTTAACTTTACTTTGCATTACTTCATGTCTCTCTTTCCAAGCTTCTCTGAATTTATAATATTCATCTTTTCTTACATCCTAGAAATATTCCATTAAATCCATCTACTATGATTTATTTATCCATTTCCCAATTGATGGGCATCTACATTGTTTCCTGTTCTTTGCTACCATAAAAAGTGCTGCTCTATATATTTTGGTTTTCTATGGAGTCCTTTTTGGTCAGTGATCAAGTTTGGGTATATGTCTAGTAGTAGAATCTCTGGCTTGAAGGGCATGGATGTTTTAGTCATTTTATATGCATAATTCAAAATTATTTAGAAAATTATACTAATCAGCAGCTCCAGCAACCATGTATTAACATTCCTGTCTTTCCACAACCCTTCCAATGTTGACTATTACCAGTGAGTCACCTGAATGGACAAAGCATCGGGCTTAGGATTATAGACATTTCAAAAAAATTTTAAGATATGGCCTCTTCCCTTCAGGTGTTTGCTTTCTAGGTACAGAGCTAACATATAAATATATAAGGTAAATGATCATATAAATGAGTTGGTTAATAAACATAAGAGCAACAACAATAATATTTATAGCTGATATCTATATAGAACATTAAAGTTTGCAAAGGACCTTATATGTGCAGGGAGAAGAGGTTGCTAGCTTCAATTAATCAACACTTATTAAGTACCTACTATGTTTACAAAGGACCTTATATGTGGAGGGAGGAGAGGTTGCTAGTTTCAATCAATCAACACTTATTAAGTACCTATTATGTGCCAGGCAGTGTGCCAAGCACTGGGGATAGGATAAGAGACAAAAAATAGTCCTTTCCCTTAAGGAGCTTACAATCTAATGGTGCTATATCACGAAAACAGATAAAATTCATTTTCACCCAGACGAGGCATACCCTGGAGGTAGACTTACAACTTGTTATAAACCAGGGCTGGAAGAGGTTGGCCTAGGTTGTGTCTAAGTTTCCTTGCCATTCTATATCTACGATCCTATAATACACAATTGAGAACTTTATGATTAATCAGATTTGGTAGAGCAAAAAAGCCGAAGAAGACAAATTTCAGGAGAATGAGAATGATTTCAGCTGGGTTTGGGTGGCTTCAGGGGCAGGGCATGAATAAACCTGGGACAGGGGAAGGGGCCCAGGAGTTCAGCCAAGAGGTTTTCAACAAGAAGGCACTGTGTTCCAGGCATAGGGGTTGGGAGTGGGAGAGAATAGCCTGTCCAAATGTTTATAGGTGGGAGGCTGCAACATAATATAAGGGAAAAGTTAATAGTCCACTTTGGTGGAATTATACATGGTGTAATAAATAAAAGTAAGTTGGAGCCAGTCTGTGAAAGACCTCAAACTCCCCAGGCTAAGCTTATATTTTATCTCATGGGCAATTAGGAGAGTTACTGAAAAGTTTGAGGAAAAGAGTGACGCCATCATTTAGATCCATGCATTAGCGAGATTGTGTTGGCAGCTGTAACTGTTAGAGAGGGTAGAGATTGGAGGCTGGAAGAAGAAAAGGAAGCCATTTTATTACAGTCCAGGAGAGGTGATGAAGACCTGAACTTGGGAGGTGGGCATGACGGAAAAGCAGCTCAACAACAGAGTTAGCATGGATAGAACATTCACCTTGTAGCTAGGAAGTCCTGGATTCCTTTCCTGACATAGATACTTATTAGCTGTGTGATCTTGAGCAAATTACTCAACATCTCTGAGTCTCTGTTTCCTCATCCTCAAAACAAAGGAGCAGTACTCAGCACCTAAGTTCCCTCCCAGCCCTAAATCTATGATATCAAACAAAAGTCATCTAGCTTTTGTTTGGAGACCTCCAATTATATCATCTGAGAGAGTTTTGAGGCTGAGTAAGAGGGGAAAAAATGGTAAAACATGATGAAAGTCAGGTAAATTAACTAGATTTGGGGAAAAGATAATTCCATTGTGGACCTCTAAGTTTGAGGTGGCATTGAGGCCTGCATGTGGGAATTTCCTGTAGTCAGTTGGAGATCCAGCACCTGGTCTCAGGGGAAAGCTTAAAGCTTAGGAATCATCTACTTGTAGATAGGAGTTGAAGAGGAAATAACAAATAATGACTGGTTTTAATATCCTGGAAAGTGAGGAAGAGGTCTCTTTAATTCTCGTTCCTGCTACTTAGACCCCAGCATTCTATTATTGAGATCTATGACCGAATTCCATTTTTTCATTAAGCCTTTCATGGCCGCTTCTGTGCCAACTCATGCATCAAGAGATATCGAGCTGTTTTTCTTAATGTCATTAACTACTGTTTTGGAAATAATTCTTCAAAGGCAGCATTTTTATCCCAAGGTTTAGCATACCTTTTATCCCCCTCTCCTAAGCATTCATTTTGTACATCAGCTTCCAAAATCCTATTTGCAGATTTTGTCATTGCAGCGTGGAGAAATCCAACCAGGAGCTGTCGTTGCAAGTTTCTGTCTGCCAGCCGTGTGGAGTGATTGGCAAACCACACAGCAGTAGCGTTATTAAAATTCACAAACCAGAGAATATCTTCTGTGTAATACTCAGGAAAAAAAAAGCTGAGGGCGCTAAATATCTTTAACACCTTTCCTGACATTTTCTTTTCTTTTTAAAAATTTCCACGACATTTCAAGCTTTAGAATGCTGTCAGGAGCATATGGTTTTCTTGCAAAAGCATATGCTGACATAGTAGAATATGGTTGGGTGGGAAAATGTGGCCACACTGTGTCTAAGGTCCTTTAGTACCCCTGATGGCTTGATATCTCTATTTCTCTTCCCACTTCCTTAAGGATCTATTTTACCCATGATTCTTGGGAGATTATGACTTTGCTTCCCTCTCCTTCCTTTTGCTCATTTTTTGTCTTTATTCTTACTTGAAAAGTTGGTCATTCTTCACTGAACTATCTTGATACCATCTTTAAAACTAGGCAGGTGACTTGGATCAAACTTTTTTTAATTGGCCACATGGTGACAGTTTTTGTTTTCTACTTCCTCCTTTCCCACACAGCTGCAAGGTGCTTTATTCTACCTTTCATCCTTAACTTGGTCATTTATTTTTCAGAAATGGGAACAAATATTTAACTAAAGTCATGGTATCATAGACTTAGAGCTGGGGGGATCTAAGAGGTCATCTAATCCAACCTCCTTGTTTCATAGGAAAGGAAACTGAGGTCCAAGCATCTTAAATGACAGGTAGTATGTAGAAGAGGTAGGATATGAACCCAGGTCATCAGACAGTATTCTTTTCATTCCTCTTATTATTTTGTATTTTTATCCTAAAATTTTTCTTTTCTTTTTATGATGGAGATAGTCAAGAAAAAAGCCCTATTCCCTTCTTTCAATTTTTCCTCATGGTTCATTCAATTTTTTCTTTTTATTTCCAAAGCATCTGCTGTTGTTCAGTCATGCCTGAATTTTTGTGGCCCCATTTGGGGTTTCCTTGGCAAAGATATTAGAGTAGTTTGCCATTTCCTTCTCCAGTTCATTTTATAGATGAGAAAACTTGGGGAAACAGGGTTTAGTGACTTGCCCAGGGTCACACACAGCTAATAAGTGTCTGAGGCCAGATTTGAACTCAAATCTTTTTGACTCCAGACATGGCACTCTCTCTACTGCACCATCTAGCTTTCCTCTAAAACATCTATAATGTGTTAATAGGTTAATCCCATTCACTCAATTAAGAAGGACCTTTTGTATTGTCACCTTTGGGGTGGGGGCATGTATGGGATGTTATAAGATCACAGAAACATAGATTTAAAGTTAGAAGGGGCATCAGAGGTCATTTCCTCCAACACCCTCATTTTAAAAATGAAGAAACAGGCCAATAGAGTTTACATGGTTTGCCCAACGTTAGACTTCTAAGGGTGGGTTCCACTTTAATCCCAATTAATGTAATTTCATTTTATATATATGTATTTTATATATATATATATGTATGTGTGTGTGTGTGTGTGTGTGTGTGTGGTGTGTATATATATATATATATATATATATATATATAATTATATAAGGGTATAAAGATGAAACTTTGAATGTGTGAACAAAGTGTTTTATACCCTATAATCTCTTTATGAGCTATGAATGCCTCTTTAATTATGTCAAGATGGGAACATTGAGATTAGCTAACTAGACAAGATAACTACAACCTTGGAGGCTTCAAGTAGCAGAGGAATTTTGTTTGGAATTAAAGTGGTGGAGGAATCCAGGCTCAGGAGAATCTTGAGGGAGCAAACCCTTGTGTCTGTACTGGTGGGAAATAACACACCAAACCAGGAACAGAGAAGGGCATACCAACAACTAGAACAGAAACAGACAGATACACAAAGATAGCCACACATGAGAGGAAGAAGTTTCAAGGAGAGTGACTCCTTGGACCAGAGGGGAATTTTGACTATGGATTTAAGAAAAGTCTTCCAGTAATCAGAAATTATGATCATACCCTTTGCATTCTTTGCAATTAGAACTCACTGTCTCATGGAACTGTGTCTACTTGTGGGATTATATATTCCCTAGCCTTTGGGGTGATATTTTATTTCTTCTGTTCTTACTGTACCACCTTAGTAAATATCCTAAAGCTAAATGATGTCTACTGGCTGATTCAATTGAGAAGCATACTAGTTGGGGCTCATGAGTATGGGTACTAGAACATCATTTCTGTAAGAGTAACCTGGGGGCAGCTAGGTGGCACAGTGGATACAGCTCTGGTCTTGGAGTCAGGAGGACCTGAGTTCAAATCTGGCCTCAGACACTTGACACTCAATAGCTTTGTGACCCTGGGCAAGTCACTTAACCCCATTGCCTAGCAAAAAAAAAAAAGATTAAAAAAAAGTAATCCCTAGAATCTTGAGTAGCAGTAGACAACAGCTCTTTGTAGACTGTGCTATGCACAGGTAATAAGTAGCAAGATTAGAATCGAGGTCCTCTGAATCCAAATCTAGCACTCTTTGCACAGCAAGACTCTGCTGGTCTACAGTAGTCTTTTGGTCTCTAAAATAAATACATAACCCTTCTTTTAGTTTTCAAAGTGATTTTTACAACATTTTTTACAACATTTAATTTAGTTCGATTTAGTTCACTTCTATAAGCATTTATTAAGTTCCTATTATACAACAGTGAATGTGCTGCATGCTAGAAATAGAGACAAAAAAGACAGTCTGTATTCAGGGAGCTTTTTTTTTGGGGGGGAGGAGACTTATCTTTAAATGAAAATGATAACCGGAGGTAGAGAGGGACACTTTTTGGTTCTCCATATTTGAGTGTACACTCTCGTGCTTTAGAGTGAGCCCAGATACCATCCTTATCTAGGTTGAATGCTTTAACAAGTCTGCATGTTTCTAGCTGAGGTAGATTTGGGTATTTTCAAATCCTTTTAGAACCTGTTTCCTGGTCTTGTTTCCTGGTCTTATTTCCAGGCATTAGATCCATGCTAAAGAAAGGTCCCTTCTTTTATCTGGCCCACAAGATTCTTCTCGTGGGCTTTGTCTTTTCTTTTACTAATCTTAGACCCATGCCCTTCATCTTGTGGGATATAATGTAGTATAGTGAAAAGAGTATTGACTCAAGTCAGAAGACCTATATTAAAATCCCACCTTTGGTGCTAACTATGGTCCAGTTCCTTAATTTTCCTGGGCTTCAATTTCTTTATCAATGAATACTGATTTCTTCATATGGTATAGTCACCCCTTCCCCATACATGTTCACTTTCTAACTCCCACTTTCATTGATGGGTGTTTTATAGTACTCTTATGAACTCCCACATATATGCTTCACACTTCAATCAGCCAGTAGACACCATTTAACTTTTTAGCAAAAGATATTTATACTAGGAGATTGGACTAAATAGCTTCTGAAGCCCCTAACAGCTCTAGAGCTATGATGATAGGACTGTCTTTGGAGGTTTTTATGATCTCGGCCTCCTGGAACTCACATCTGGTTCTTAGTGGTTTGTCTGAAATAAATTAATTAGGTTGTTAAAGACTGGTAAAGCTCAATTTCTTAATATAATTTGAATTCCTTCGGGTCAAGGATTATTTCATTTTTGTCTTTCTTCCCCAGCACTTAGCACAATGCCGGGTACATAGTAGGTCCTTAATGAATGTATGCTGAATGAATGAATGTTCTAAACTAACATCTGAGCCTGCTTTCCTGGGGTGGGAATGGAGCTTTGGGCTAATGCTTCTCAAACCCCTGACACCAGACTCTCTCATGGCTACTCTTTTCACCAGTGCCTTCTGTTTCTATTTCAAAGTCCACGTTTCCTGTTGGGCTTCTTACTAAATTGCTGATACCTGACCCAACTCACCATTCATTTACTGGGCCAATATGATGAACAGGTCCTGTAGTCAATTAACGGTTAACACTCACGATTCTTGCAACACATGTTAATAGCGTTACTTCCTCAGACTCTCCTGATTGTCTTATCCCTCCAGTGACTTCTCCCTGGAGAAGTGACTTTTTCCGAATGCCAGCACTACAGGGTTATGATAGAAAACACTTAACATTTTACAGTAATAATAAGACTCAAGTTCTACCAACTCTAAGACCAGGGCCATTTTGTGCCTGTAGGTTTCCAAAGCAACTGAGGAGTGGTAAAAGGAGACAAGGAGGGTACACTATCAATTACTCTGCTTTCTCCTGGTGATCTTATCTATTCCCATGGGTTCTATTATCTCTACAGAGATGAAACTAAATCTGTCCCTTGACTCCAATCCCACATGGCCAATTGCCTACTGGACATCTAGCTGGACTTTCTCTTTAAAAGTACTCTACCTCGAAATGTTGAGCACACCACCATTCCTCCAGTCATCCAGGTTTGCAATCTTAGAATGACTCCTGGTAGAGTATAAGTCCCCTGAGAGCAGAGACTTTCATTTTTTGTCTCTGTGTTGTACTGTTTTGCACACAGTAGACACTTTTGTTGAAAGTGTGGTACAGTGACTGGCTTTGGAGTCAGGGGACATGGCTATTTAGTTGGACAAGTCATTTAACCTCTCTGGGTCTCAGTTTCCCCCTGTGTAAAATTGCAGGGCCAGGGTGGTGGTGGTTTAGACTAAACGACCAATGATATTCTTCCAGAAACAAGTCTATGGTCTTCTCTCTTAAACCCAACCCACTTTCATCTCACCATTTGTCAAATACTGTCCACTTTAACTACTATAACATCTCTCTAATTCTTCCCCTTCCCTTTCAATTCACCTTGAATTCTCTCCACTCATCACTTCTTGCTTGGAATATTGCAGTTGCCCCACAATTTGTATTCTTGCTTCCAGTGTCTTCTCTCTGCCATCCATTTTCCACACAGCTGCTAAAAGATCTTCTGGAAGCACAAATCTGTCCATAGCACTCCCCTGTGCAAAGCTTTCCATACCTTCTTCGTCATCTAGAGGATAAAAGATGGACTCCTTGGCATGGTCTCTAAGTCCTTCCATGATTTCCTTCCAGCTTATGTTTCCAAGCTTCATTCATATTGCTCTCTTTACACAGTCTCTGTTCCAGCTACACTAAATGTACACTCTGCAAACTGCCATCTCCTGACTTTGTGCATTTACCCAGGTTTAGTCCTGCGCCTGGAAGGCGTGACTACACCTTCTCTGCCCTTTTGTGCCTTGACTGCCCTTCAAGGCTCAGCTCTAGTGCTACTTTGTCCATGAAGCCTTTCCCAATTCCCCAAATCACCTGTTTTCTCTTTTATTCTCAAATTACTCAATTTTATATTTAAAAAAAATTGTGTTCATGTTATATTTCTGCCACCCCTTCCTTTCCACCAAAAGAATGCAAACTCTCTGAGTAGAGACTATTATTTATTATTAAATCTTTGCAGCCGCAGAATACAGCGCGTCATGCTAATATTATGTGCTTGATAAATGTTTGTTCAATAATCAGTCGGTCAATCAGTGTGCCTAGTATTGTGCTAGATACTGGGGATTCAGAGACAAAAATGGAAATATGCCCAGCTCTTAAGGAACTGACATTCTATGAAGAGAGACAACATGTACATATATAACTATATATACATATATGAATATATTTATTACATACAAGATCGATGCAAATCTTTTCCCCCTCCCTCTCTCCATATTTCCTACTCCTCCTTCTCTCCCTCCCTTTCTTCATCTTTCCTTCTATTTCCCCACTTTCCCTCTTACTTCTCTCCTCCCTCTCCTTCTCTCCTCTTCCTCCTCCCACCTCTCTCTATCTCTCTCTACTCCCCCTCTATCTCCCCTCTCTTCTCCTCTTCTCTCTCTCCCTCTCACTCTCTCCCCTCAGATTGGACTAAATTTAGTAGTACTTTCTGAGTTTGGGAAATTGTTCACCTCTAATGACAGCTTCTTTCTTCTCCAGCTCATTTTATAGATGAGAAAATGAAGGCAAACAGGTTGAAGTGACTTGACCAGGGTGACACAGCTAATAAGTGTCTAAGGATGGATTTGAAATCAGATCTTCCTGACTCCAGGCCCAGAGTTCTATCCATTGTGCCACCTAGCTGCCCCTATGTAATCCTTCCTAAAGATCAACCCTACTTATCCTCTCACTTTTTGAAGCTCCTTTTCTTTTTCTTCTTAGATTTAAGTATATCTTTGTAGTCAGTGAAGCTTTCTATGTCTCCAGGATTCCTGACTTCTTGAGAAAAAACTACTAGATACAGAAATAACCACATTTAGTCTTTATATTACAATGTACTATTTAGCTTGAAAAAAATCCAAGCAAGCTGGTGGAGGCTGGTTTCTATCAGATTGCAATAACCATGACTGGGGGAGAAAAAAATAACTTAAGTATGTGTATTTCAATAGATTTATGCTCTCATCAGTGTGAGTACTCTTCCCATGCAGGACAAAACTCCTCCAGGTCTTAATTTATGGCACCATGAGTCACGGTGGTCCAAATAATACATCACTTGACATCCAACCTTCTCATGAGCTCCAATCTCGGCAAGACTGCTCCTGGGATGACAATCAACTGTCCTGCCAGTCCTTGAAGGCTTTCCAGCTTTGGAAGTTCTGCCATCGCTTGTGAGATTGGAAGCACCTTTAAGAGCCCCAAATCACCTCCATTCCCCTATGAAGCATCAGAGCAGAACTTTAGTGCAGAGGGTTTAGAATGAACAAAATAATAAAAACATCTCCCAATCAAAATGCTAACATGGGCTCCCGGTTCTCCCTACAGGTTCCCAGGCTTCTCCATGTCCATTAATGAAATGTATCTTCTGTTCTATTCAGAAACTAGAGCGCTTGCTCCAAAGAGAGAGGTAAAGTTATTAGTATCTAGGAAATTTCACCTGGCCATAAATACTAATGGAATTAAATTATTGTTCATAGGCTGAGGCTCTTCATGCAAAATAAGGATTTTCATGGTATATGGAAAGAGTTGTAACAAGTAGAACCATTTACAATTGTATGGATAGTAGGCTCCACCTCTTCTCCCACATCCCTCTGACTAGAAGTCTTTAAGTAAAGATGTAATGGGTAGTACATTGGACCTAGAGTTAGGAAGACTTAGTTTCAAATCCTGCCTTAGACATCAACTAGCCAGGTAACTCTGGAAGAGTCACTTTATTCTCTGGCCCTCAGTTTCCCCACTTGTAAAATGAGGAAGTTGGATGTGATTGCCTCTAAGGGTCCTTTCATTCTAGATCTATGATTTATGATTGAATAACTAGGGATGTTATAGAAGTGTCTTCTTCACATATGGAGGGAACTAGATGGCCACTGTGGTCCCTTCCGACTCGAATCCTCTGATTCCAAATCCATTGCTCTGAAGTCTGCTTGCTCATCATTTCTTATAGCACAATAGTATTCCATTACATTCATATTCCACAACTTGTTCAGCCATTCCCCAACTGATGGCCATCCCCTCCATTTCCAATTCTCGGCCCAGAGGTTAAGTGACTTGCCCAGGATCACACGGCTAGTAAATGTCTGAAGTCGTATTTGAACTTGAGTCTTCCTGACTTTAAGGCCACCACTGTGGTAGGTCTATAGCTGCCTTGTGAAGGGAGGAAGGGAGGAAATAAGCATTTATATAACACCTACTATGTGCCAGGCACTGTGCCATAATAACCACTTTACAAATTTTATCTCATTTGATTCTTACAACAATTCTGGGAGGTAGATGCTGCCATTATCCCCATTTCATAGATGAGGGAACTGAGGTTGAGTTGCCCAGGATCACACTTGTTGTTAAGATCTATAGGATAATATTTGTAAAGCACTTGGAACACTGCCTGGCACATAGTAGGTGCTATATAAATGCTGATTCCCTCCTTTCCTAAGGTCACACAGACAGCAAGTGGTGCGGCTGAGATTAGATTCAAGGTTCCTCTGACTACAAAATCAGCAGTCCTTCCTCTGTGCCACATTGACTTTCAAACCGAGTTCATATCATAGCTTAATAATAGTCAGTATTTATATAGCATTTTAAAGTCTGCAAAGTGCTTTGGAAACATTGCGTTGTCTCACCTGCACAGCAACCCTAGGGGGTAGGTGCTGTTATTATTCCTATTTCACAAAGATGGAAGTTGAGGCTGAGGGAGGTAAAATCACTTGCCTAGAGTCACATGGCTAGTTAAGTGTCTGAGGCTGGATTTGAACTCAGGTCAGGTTAGATTTGAACCATGTGCCATCTTGCTGCCTGCTTGGTTCCTTGCTGCCTATGTGACCCTTGGAGATGTGGTATAAGCTCTCTGTTTTCTCCTTTGGAAAAATAAGAGCATTGGACTGATGAGTTCAAAAGGTCCTTATAACTCTTAATCTAAAGATAATATCTCTACATTTATCATTTAAAGAAAATCATCACCTTTGCTCTCATCTTTCCAGAGTTTTATGAAGAAGAAATAGAACAATAAAAGCAGATTTGGTCTTCCATTCAGGCTCAAGGGTTGAATTAGTTATATAATGCAATTCAAAAAGCTCACAATGACAGCTTTTCTCAGAACAAGCTCTGTTAACTCTTTCAGGAAGCCAAAGTTCCCTTTTTTCAAATGATTCCTTTCAATTAGGCATTCACTATTCAACAGAGATATATTAAGGATCTATTATGGGCCACCCACAATGTATTTGACAATGTTGAATGTCAAGAAAATCAACAAAGCTTCTCAGATTCACCAACACAAATTTGAAGGTAAAAACTATTGTCTCTTTTAATATAAAATCCATCTTATAAATTCAAAATATGTAGTTCTAAGTGTTGACAATGAATACATTTTCCCATCCTGTGCTAGTAAGATCTGGGCTGGTGCTAAATCATCTACCTAGAGTTAGAACCAATTGACAACCATAAATTATTTTAAAGTAAGTGATATTTTGCACATAATAAAAGATCATAAGTATTTTATTATTGTTGTTTTATTTTATATATAATATAATATATAATATAATAAGTATTACATTATTGTTATTCAGTCATTTTCAGTTGTGCCCGACTCTTTGTGACCCCACTTGAGGTTTTCTTAGCAAAGATACTGGAGTGGTTTGCCATTTCCTTCTTCAGCTCATTTTACAGAAGAGGAAACTAAGGCAAACAGGGGTAAGTGACTTGCCCAGGGTCTCACAGCTAGTAAGTGTCTGAGGCCAGATTTAAACTCAAGTCTTTCTGACTCCAGCACTCCATTCACTGATATTTTAAATATAATTAGAATAAGTTTAAGGAAATAATTTACAAACATCTGTAAACTGGAACATAGTAAGCACTTAGAAATATGTGTTGTTCTATCTTGAAGAAATGAGGAACGCGGAACATTTTGGTTCGCATAGGCCCTTGGAGAGGAGGTCATGTGGTATGGTGGAGAGAGAGCCAGCCAGGAAGACCTAGGTTCTATCTCTGCCTCTGGTCTGCTAGCTGTTTGACATTGGGTATCTCACTTAATCTATCTCAATGCCCAGTCTGGACAACTGCCTTAAGACAGTAAATTTCAGAGAAGATGGTGACATTCATTCATAGAAGGAATTGCCTCACCTGGGAATTTCCTTTACCAGTGAAATCACTGGTATAACCCCTGTCCCTGGGATCTTGTGGAGTTGGTAATGAAAATCTTCAGCCTAAAGAACCTGAGTTTGGGAAAATCCACCTAACCTTTTGATTGGTTTCTTTTTGGAGAATCAAAACCTTAGAGTTGGATAGGGGCATCAGAAACCAGCTGGTCAAATGGACAAATGATCCACTTGGGAATATGCTGAGAAAGGAATCATTCAGCCTTTGTTTGAAGACTCCAGGCAGAGAGGATATGTTACCTCTCAAGGAAAGACTTTTAGATGTTTTTAATTGTTGTTTTCCCTGTTTTCAAGCCTAAATTACCCGCTTTACAATATCTATTAACTACTCTTTCTTTTGACCCCTGGGCATAAACAGAATACATCCGATCCTTTGTCTTAATTCCACTACTTCAAATATTTGGAGATGGATATCATGTCCCCACTCTACTCTTAGCTAAAAAGCCCTACTTCCTTCCCCTGCTCTTCATAAGGCATGATCTCAATGGCTTTCACTGTCCTTGAAGCCTTCATCTCGATGTTCTACACGTTACCAACAACATCCTTCCTGCAAGATCAGAACACAGTATTCCACACGTGGTCTGTCCAGGGAAGGGAACACTGATATTGTCTCTTCCCTTTGCCCAGTTTCTATGCTTCTCCCAAACACCCTAAAACTGTATTCACTTTTTTGCCTACTACATGACAACATTGACTTATATTGAGTTTGTAGGCTATTAATGTTCTCTCAGGGGGCAGCTTGGTGGTACAGTGGATAGAGCTCTGGATCTGGAGTCAGGAAGACTCAACTTCCTGAGTTCAAATCTAGCCTCAGACACTTAGTAGCTGTGTGACCCTGGGCAAGTCACTTCACCCTATCTGCCTCAGTTTTCTCATCTATAATATGAGCTGGAGAAGGAAATGGCAAACTACTCCAGTATCTTTGCCAAGAAAACCCCAAATGAAATCATGAAGAGTCAGACATGACTCAACAACAATACTTTCTCAGTCTTTCTTGAGATTAACGTGCTGCCTAGGCCCACCTTCCCTACCTAGTACTTGTAAAATTCATTTTTGTACCCAAGTGCAAGAGTTTACATTATTCCTAGTAATAGAGGTGTCTAGGTAGCACAGTGGTTAGAACAGTAGGCAGCATGAAGAAGATATAAGTTCAAATCGTATCTTAGTGTTTATTAGGTTTTTGATCCAGGGTAAGTGGGTAACCTCTCCATGCTTCTAGTTCTTCATCTGTAAAACGACGGGGTTGAAGTCAATTGGCTTCCATGGTTCCTTGCAGTTTTAAATCTATGATGCTCCAATCTAGGCACATCTCATCTTATTAGATTCATCCTAATATTCTACCTGTACCTGTCAGGGTAGTTTCAGATGCTGCCTATCCATTCAATGTGTCATCTGTAAATTTGATAATGATGTCATTGTCTGTGACTCCTCTCTGTGATTCAACAAAAGGAAAAAGAAAGGTGGTTCTGCCATCTGGAAATGTTTGACTTTTCCAATGGAAGACTTGTTCTTTGGCTTATACATTCATCCTTCTAACTCGAAACTCTCTTTCCTTGCCCAGTAGGGAAGAGAAGATATATGCCAGCAGGTATGGATGCAAAATCATAAACAAAAATAAATATAGTCAGCATGCCAAAGTGGAGGCTAGGCACGCCTGGTGTGCCCATAGTCGTGAGGTTGATTTTCTTGCGTTCTGTATGGAAATCAGCCTCATTAGAACCCCACCTGGTATGGAAATAAGGAATTTTCCAAGATGCTAATAAGAAACAATTTTCTTTCCTCCCCTCCCCCAAACAGAAAGAAGATTAGAGGTTGGCATTTTCACAGCAAGTGTTGAATTTTACTTTAAAAAAAATGTCAAAACCCAAATGGTGTTCCAGTGTAGATTTGAAGTATGTTAACCAATCGATAAGAATTTATTAAGCAGCTACTATGTGCCAGGTATTTTATTTATTAGGATTGAGGATATAAATACAAAAAAAGACATCCTTAAGGCTTTTAGATTTTAATGAGAGAGGCAAGAGGCACATATATACAGAATAAAGAGAATTAACCCAATGTAGTCAGATAAAAGAAGTTTAAGAGGGAAGCTGCTAGTAGTTGGTGGGGATTTAGCAAGGTATCATTTAGAAGGTGATGTTGGAGCTCCATTCTGACCAAGTGTTTAAGGAGTTTGTATTTATGTTATTTTTTTTCCTCTGTGTGAATGCATTCTCTGTGCTAAATGGCCAGAAGGAGTGTTGTATGTGTGAGAGGCAATAGGAATCCAATGAACGGTCCTGAAGTGTATTGAGGAAGGCATGGTATAGGGTTAGGAAAGAGTTTTAATGGCCAAAGAACTGCTCGTGGAGTGACTCTCCTTTGTATCTGCTTCCCTGCCTAGCTTCAACTCCAAGGACCAAGAGGCCCCTCCCAAGATAAGCTCATCACTTCTAATTCACCACCATGCCGTTAACTCGAGTCCTGATGGATACCACCTGCCTCAGCCTTCTCTCCCCTCTGATTGGCAGGCTGGAGGACTCAGGACCAAACTCCTCCCAATGCCCTCCTTTATAAAGGACAGAAACCAGACCCTTCCCTCCTTCCGTTCTGCATTTGCTGCCCTGCCCGGCTTCAGTTCCTTGCAACAAGATGCTTCTGGGGGTGGGTACTCCTTGGTGTCCCATTCCCGTCTCCTTTCTTCTTCCCTTTTTCTCCCACTTCCTGGCTCTTTTGTGTGTTGTCTCTTCCTTAAATTATGAGCTTCTCTAGGGCAGGGTCTGTCTTTCTTTTGATGAATTGTATCCACAGTGCCAGGCATATAGTTGTTGTTCAGCCATTTCAGTCATGCCCAACTCTTTATGACCTCATTTAGGGTATTCTTGGCAAAGATACTGGAGTAGTTTGCTTTTTCCTTCTTCAGCTCATTTTACAAATGAGGAACTGAGGCAAACGGGGTTGAGTGACTTGCCCAGGGTCACACAGCTAGTAAGTGTTGTGTGTCTTAGGCTGGATTTGAACTCAGGTCCTCCTGAATCCAGGGCTGGTGCTCTATCCACTGTGCCACCTAGCTGCCCCTCCTGTCAATCTTGTTCAAGAGGGTTTTAAATGGGGGAAAAAAAAGGGAAAGGAGAAAGCTATCCAGAGAAATCTCTCCATCTGGTTATCTAGCACTCAAAACTGTTGATTGATCAATAAAACAAACATTCTAGAAGATCATGGGCATGAAACGGTTCTTTGGTAGTTCACAGAAGAAAACTAACTGCAAAGAGGGTTAAACATAACCCTTATAGTCTCATTTTTATAGACTAGTGCATTTCTTTTGAGTTAATAGTTACAATGAGATTTTAACACAAGATTTTATGTTAACATGGCAAGTGAGACCTCACAAGTATTATTTGAACTCAGATTTGTGGTTAGGGAAACTAGGAATTTTGTTCTAGGATATTGGAATTTCGAAGTTGGCTCTCACTTAATAGAACAATTGAATTTAGCACCCTAAACTCAGACCTGTAACTAGGGTGGGGCAACAGGAGATTTGTTCTACAATATCAAAATTTAGAAGTTACTCACAGCACCTGAACTAATGTGGTAGCTGGAACAACCAAATTTGCTTCTAATTAGCAAGAATCATATTCTCCACTAGCTGCAACTCGGCCGAGTCCCTCCTTAAGCTCCCCTTCTCCTACCCCGGTTTCTCCATAGGCAGCCTTAAGAAATTTTAGTTTGTCTTCCTCACTATGGCTTGCTGTCTGGGCTCGGTCTCTCCTGAGACAGGACTTTGGGTCCTGGGATCCAAAGCCTCTCCCCTCCCCGTTCCTCTTTCCTCTTCCCCAACAGCTGAATGCTTCTTTGTCCCAGGGGCATTTTGTGATGCTTTCCCAGGTGTAATAATTGCTTGTTATGGAGCTGCTCAGCCTTGGCAGGCTGGGGATTATGACTAGAACAGCACAATGAAAGGCTCTACCTTGTTCAAATGAGTGGCATCGGCCTTTCTGAATGTCACGAGTATCAGAGCCCACAATTAAATGAAGCCGGCATTAAAATGCCAAGGACAACAAAAATAGCTTTTAAAACTATGTCAGGGGTAAGAGGAAGAGCAAATAAGGGGAAAGCCTGCTGCTGAAATGGTGGCTCTGGTTTGCCTTTTTTCACCTTGAAAACCTTGTCAAAAGAGGACAGTCTAAAGACTGTTGCTTTGGGGATAGTTCTGGGTGGGAATCGACTTGAAAGACATGGCATGAGTAGTGAGAAAAAAGACAGAGAAGTGGAACCTTCTTACCAAAGTCAGTGTGATGAAATGGAAAGAATATTGCATCTGGACAAGGAGGGAAGAGTAATTAATGCTGACATATGGCATAGACCCAAGCATATCTGTGTGTGTATATATGTATGTGTATGTAGGGGGTGTGCCATGTCAGTTATCATTATTATTATACTTATATTTGTGTGTGTATATGTATACACATATACATATACGTGTGTGTATGTATACGTATATGTAGGAGTGCCATATGTCAGTTATTATTATTATGCTTATATTTGTGTGTGTGTAGTGTATGTGTGTATATATATATATATATACACATGTACATATACGTGTGTGTATATATGTATGTATATGTAGGGGTGCCATATGCCAGTTATCATTATTATTATACTTATTTCTGTATGTGTGTATATACATATACAAACACATGTGCATGTGTATGTAGGGGGTGCCATATGTCAGTTATCATTATTATTATTATACTTATATATTATATGTAATAGTTTACAAACTGCTATATATATATATGTATATATATATATATATATATATGTGTGTGTGTGTGTGTACACACACACACACGTTGCACAAGTGCTTTGCTTATTCTATCTTGATTAACCCTCACAGCAACTTAAGGAAGTCAGTGTTACTATTATCCACATTTTATAGATCAGGTAACTGAGGCTCAGAGTGTTTAAATGACTTGCCCCAGGACACACAGATACTAAATGTCCGAGGCAGGATTCAAACCCATGTATTCCTGATCCTTGGTCCAGCACTCCATCCACCACACCACTTGGAGGTCCCTAAAAAGTCTCTGTAATTTATTTGCTGTGAGGCCTTGACCAAATCACTTTACTGGGACTCAATTTACTCATCTGTTAGATGAAGATTTGGACTAGAGGAATTCGAAGTTACTTTGCAGATATAACAGTCTCTGAGTCTCTAGAACGGGATTAAATTTCACAGTGATAAATGTAAAAGTTCTAAACTAGAGTTCAATTCAATAAACATTGATTAAGTGCCTACTATGTGCCAGGCACTGTGGATACAAAGAGAGGCAAAAGACAGTCCCTGCCCTCAAGGAGTTTTCAATCTAATGAGTCTGACAAATATCAATTTCATAAGTACAAGATGGAGGAAACATGACTCAAAGACAATCTGCATGCAAAAGATTTGGTTT
Organism: Phascolarctos cinereus; assembly: GCF_003287225.1. Taxonomy (NCBI): domain Eukaryota; kingdom Metazoa; phylum Chordata; class Mammalia; order Diprotodontia; family Phascolarctidae; genus Phascolarctos; species Phascolarctos cinereus. Next base: position 261,560,787 of record NW_027555514.1, on the reverse strand, counting down.
TGTTAGTGAAAGACAAGCTTACCATCATTAAACAGTGGGACACAACAATCAGAAAAGCTGATGTGATATTAGGCTGCATTGATAGTATGTGTTAGGAGAGCTGATGGGTCCACCCCAAACTCCATTCCAATCAGACCACCTCTGCAACTATATGAACAGTCCCTGTAGGCTCTTAAGAAATGTTTTTGATTTGACCCGTCTTGATTCCAAGATTCCATGATCCCTTTATTTGAATAACAGTTATATATTGTTATAAGGTTTGTAAAGTTCTTTCCTTGAAACAACTGATATATGTAGCTTGGTGTTATCATTCCCATTTTATAGATGGAGAAGTTGGTGCTCTGAGGGGCTTCAATGACTTCCCCATAGCTAGGAAAGAATTAAACCTCATTCTCCTGTCCCAAAGTCCAGTGTTTTCTCCACTCAACCAAGCTGTAGAAATTCCTTCAAGGTGGAAAGCCTAATGATGATAGGGTATTTTCATTCTATCCAGGGAAGAGAATCTTCTTCCTTGCCATTTTCCCAATTGTTCAAAGGAGCCTTTTTTGGAATAATGCTGTGCTTAGGATAAAGACATCTGTCCTAAATCCCTCTCTTTCATACAGAGATGAGAAATTGTTCCACCGATAAGCAATGTCCCCTGGTTGGCTGGGAAAGGCAGCTTTAGAACATGCTGTCTTCTCTTCTTCTCCTCCTCAAAGCAGACCTATGATTGAGAATTTTTTTGTGCCTGGAGAAGGAAGTTCATCCTAGGACATCAGGTGTCTTCCTTCTGTAAAGCTGAACAGACATGAATACTAACTGCTGAAAGAAAGGATGCTTCTGGGAAGGTAAAGAGGGTCAGGTGGGTTGGAGGAGGAAGCATGCTCTAGCATAGTGCTGTTGGCACCATGATGCACCTGGTTGCATCTCCCTGGTTATGCTCCGCCTTAAAGCCTAGAGATTCTTGGAATCCCAGGTTTCCTTCAAGATTTAACACCAATGCTACCTTTTCCTGATGCCCCCTACCCTTCAAAACTTGCTTGCCTTGTGCTGTTTTGTATGAGTCTTCTATACACCTATATATGTACATGTTATTGTACTCTTTGAATATAAGCTCATTGACAGCAGAAATTGTCTAAACTTCTGTTTTTGTATTCCTAGCATAGAGTCTAGCAGTAACTAAGAGGGCTTCTCCTATTACCTTTCTTCAGGGCACAATGAGATAAGAACCCAGAAAAAATACAGAAAGATCTGGTGAGGTAGGGATAGAGAGGAAAAGGTTGACTGGCTTTTTCAACACTTTCTGGGGCTAGCAAAGTTCAAGACTTAGTGGGACAGGAAGAGCCTGCTGCAATCAATCATACCATGGCTCTAGAGCTGGAAGAGACCTCAGAGTCTATCCAGTCCATTTTGCAGATGAGGAAACTGAGGCCCAGGGAGATTAATTGACCAGGTCCTCCCAACTCCAGTCAATGTTCTTTCAAAAAAAACCAAGCAATGCTATTCTCAGGATAAGGGGCAGTTTATAATTATGTCCAATGGGTATGTATGTGGTCAGGGTTTGAAAGGTGTTCCAGTGCTGTTCAACAGAAATGGAGCACGGGTGAAAGAATGAGCGCCTCTCCCCATGAAGTCGGACAGAAACCAAGACACGCAACCCACAGAAAATGGATGGACCGAGCGGCTTAATGAAATGAGGACTCTGAGGGGAAGGAAGAGTCCCTCTTAATGAACCTGGGTTGGAAGATTTTAGATTGCACTTAGGAAGAGATGTCAAATTATTCACAGAGTGTTCCGGACCACAGGATGTCATCTCTGACGCTGTGTCCTTTTGGAAGAAAAGAGCTTGTTAAGCACTGAAAGGCAAAGCAGGCATGGAGATTTTTTTTTTTGCTTCCTGAAGGTAATCAGTAGCAAATATTTCTTTATTTCCAGATTCCACTAGAAGAAAATTATGCTAGTCTCCTATTTCATGACCATATGAATCAGTGTTCCTATTTTCTTGAAGTGGGTTTAAATGTACTGTAATTTTCTTTGCAGAATTGAATAGCAATTAAAATAGGATCTCAGGTCCAGGGCAGGTATGGACCTTGGAAGCTTTTATGTACAGCTCCCTCATTTTACAGGTGAAGAAACTGAGGCCCAGGAAGATTAACTGGTAATTCTCATCAGAGGGATGATTTGAACCCAGACCTCTTTCTACTATACCAGGTTGCCTATAATAATCACTCGCCTCACATGTGTGCGTATGTGTGTATACACACATAAACACATATGTATACACATGCCTACATACACATATGCAGTGCACACACAATATACATATATGCACGCACACATACACATACATATGCGCACATATATACATATACACATACGTGTGTGCACATATACACACACATATATTCAATAACTATACCAGGCTGCCTATAATAATTACTCATATATATCACACACACATATATGTACACATATATGCATTCACACCAATGCACGTACACACACGTATACAAGTATACACATATATATTCAATAACATCAGTGGCAGAGGCCTCCTTGGTTAAATTATTTCTATTTGTTTCTTATTCTTTGGTGTGAACCTGTGATTTGTTCCCATTCAGAATTTCCCAGGATACAAACTCCTAATTATGCACAGCAGCATTTTGCCTGTAACTTAATAGCCTTTAAAATTTGATTGAGGCATTGAGAGGCTAAGTAATTGGCCTGGGGCCTCATAGTATGTGTCAAAGGTAGGACTGGAACCCAGATTTAGTCCAGAACTGCCTTCATCACTTCCCCTCCTCAACCCTTCCACTGATAATCTACCAAAATTGGAGTGAGTGATGAAAGTTGACCTGGCTCAAGTAGACGGTTAGTTCTTAAATGCACCTCTTTGTCTTGATCTTCAAGCCGCCCCCTCCTTTCTTTGTACTTCCTCTTATGGTCCAATAATTACCCTAATCCTGGTGGAAGTAGACTTCATAGACTTCTCCATGCCAGCCCCCCTGAAGCCCAGATCCCATCCAGGGTTTGGAAGACTCAGCAGGAACACACCTAGCTTGGAACCATTTCCTCTAATTTCCTGTCGATGTTTCTTTCCTGGCCATACACTGACCTCCTATCCCTCCTCATGGAAAAGAGAATCCAGAGCGCTGTTCTTCCCTGACCCTAGAGCTCACTGGCCTCTTAATGATGGCGGCCTTCCAGGTCTCCCATCTACAACCAGCAGATGCTCCTCACATGACTTGAATGAGCAAGATGTCACCAACTATGAGCTTTCTGATAAATGGAATAGCATTGGTCCTTACTGTCCACCCTTCTACTACACCCTACAGATCCCTGAAGAACTGCCATTTAACCTACCTATTATATACTCCTAAGACCCCTGGGCCTTACCATTTGACCTGTAAAAGAATGTAAGCTCCATTATCATAGGTATTGTTTTACTTTGTCTTTGAGTCCCCAATGCAAAACACAATCCCTAGCATGTAGTAGGTGCCTAATAAGTGCTTGTTGATTGATATGTCATCTCCCTCCATTAAAATGTGAGCTCCTTGAGAACAGGTATTATCATGTTTCTCTTCCTTCCTATTCTCCCTTTCTCCTATCACTTCCCTCCCTTCCTTATATTTGCTTTTCCTTCCCTCTCTTCTTCTCCCATCTACTCTTTGCTTTCTCTCTCTTCTCCCCTAGACTGAACTAAGGTTCAGGGACTTGGCTCTGATCACATAAGTTTCAGAGCTGCTAATAGTCACTGCACAAAAAAAAAAAAGAATAGAACCTAAATCCAAGTTAGATAATTCCTGAACAGTATATACGTCAAGAAGTCATTTCAAGAGGGGAACATATCAAATGGTGAAGATGAGGTAGCTCTTACTTTGGGCACTAATTTGGAAGGTGAAGGACTAAATGAAAATATTTCATATCAGGAGTGATTTAACTTTAAAGTACTTTTCAGGCATTAGATATTAAAGGTGAGCAGGAATCCTTTTCAAACATAAATATTCTACCTCTAGCATTCTCTATTTAAGAATGAGGCAAGAGAGACAACCTCACAGTCTCGGCTACTAATTGAGAGTGCTAAGGAGAGAAAACCCAAGTCTTCTTAACTCTAAATTAAAAGTTTTGTTTCAGGAATTGTTTCAGGCTTCTCAATGAAGCCTCCAGCCTTGGAGAAATCAGTTTGGAAGGTGGGGAAACCAGAGTGATTATATTCTTGCTTGGACTTAGAATTTTCATCCATGGCCCAAAGATACAGCCCAAAGATAAAGATAATAGACTGAACCCTCAATTTTTCCTCAGACTATTTCATGGTGATCTCACACAGGGCAAGTGGTCACATGAAGCTATATAAGGACACTCTCAAGGTCTCTCTGAAGAACTTTGGAATTGATTGTGTGATATGGAAGACACTGGCACAGGACCACCCACCATGGCGCACCCTCAGCAGAGAAGGTGTTGTGCTCTGTGAGCAAAGGAGAATTGATGTAGCTCAAAAGAAATGTGAGATGCACGAATTCAGAAAATCCACCCCCAAAGTTTACAATGGACTAATTGTGCCCAACCTGGGATAGATCATTCCAAGCTCATATTGATCTGATCAGCCCCAGTCAGACACACTGTAACTTGACTTCAGCACAGTGATGTCATTTTAGTACCCTTCAAGAGTAAAGATCAACAGCCAACTGCCTGAGTCCAAAATCTTAACCGTACTCCAGGCTGCCTCCTTCACATTAGGAATATCAGCATGATATGGGAGAAAGAACACTTGCTCTGGAACCGGAAGAACTAGGTTCAAATCGTGCCTCTGATATTCACTACCTGTGAGACCTTGGTCAAGTTACTTGGCTTTCTTGGGCCTCAGTTTCCCCTTCTGTAAAATGAAGTTGGACTAAATGGCCTCTGAAATTCCTCCCAGCTCTCAATCACTCAACTTTCCTGAACCTCAGTTTTCCAACCTATAAAATGAAGCAGTTGTACTGACTCCCAACCCTTTCCAAGTAGAGGGCTGCTTTTTTTTTTAAACATTAAGAAAACTACTTGGGTCCCCACACATGAGATTAGTTGGAATTGTTGTACTCATATCAGTTGACTGAGAAAAGAAAATATTTTAGTAATGCTGGTTTTTTACTTTGCTGAAGTGAGGGAAAGAACTTAAAAAAAAAAAGTAAACTCCAGATTATTAATATGAGTGTCTGAATGGAACGGCTGTGCAATAGCCTGAAATAGCCAAGGGAGGAGGAAAAGCAGGGTTAGGTAAGAAGATAATGAGCTCATTTTTTACACCATTCTTGTGTTACAATCACTTCTCTGTTAATAGCTTACATTGGTGTAGTAGCACCTTAATGTTTGAAAAAAATATGTTTATATATATCTGTGTCTATGTAGATAGATACATATATAATATATACATATAGCTATATATGTATATACACATGTATGCATCAGTATAAATGTATGTATATGGCTTATACATGTACACACACGCACAGACATACAATCATACATACACATATACAAATGTGCACACATGTGTATATAGGCATATACATGTACACACATATATTCAGTTCTTGCAACAATCCTGTGAGGTGGGATCAGGAGTTAAGCCTGAGAGACTGTCAGTCAATAAACACTTATTAAGAGCCTCTTATGTGCCAGGCTCTGTGCTAAGCGCTGAGGATGAAAAGAAAGGCAAAAAATAGTCCCTTCCCACAAGGGGCTCACTGGTCTAATAGTGGTGTTAATATGCAAACAGAGTAGGTAGGTGCACCATAGTGCACCAAGCCTGGAGTCAGAAAGACTCACTTTGTGAGTTCAAATCCATCCTCAGACACTAGCTGGGTGACCCTGGACAAGTCATTGTTTGCCTCAGTTTCCTCATTTGTGAAATGAGCTAGAGAAGAAAATGGCAAACCACTCTAGGATCTCTGCCAAGAAAGCCACAAATGGGGTCACAAAAGTCAGCCACAACTAAACGAAATATGCAAATAATTATGTACAAACAAAATAAGCTGAATGGGAAGGACATGTTTAAAGCAATCAACACCTATATAATACCAGTCGCAATGCATACTTTCTGAAATGTAAAATCAGCCATAGTGGATTTTGGAAAATATCCTAAGACAAACTCCTGCAGTATTCAGGAAGCACAGGGCCCATCCCCCTAAGGTAGCTCTAGAAAGATAATTCCTTGTCATTTAGGAGGAAGATGATTAATTGATATTCTTAGAGCATATGATAAAGAGTCCAAAAACCCTATGGAGTTCCTTTTGGAACACGGTGATATCACTTCATGGAGAATTTGTAAAGGCTGGTGCCAGCTCTATGCCCGTGGATTTGTCGAATGCTATTGAAAATTGTTCGCCTCTGGATTTGATGAAATGACTAAGGTCCAAGGCTGGAATCAGAAAGACCTTCATGAACTTGGCCAACAAGTCAGCAAAGACACTTTTGCCAAATGATGTTGTGTAGTTAAGTTTGGAGAAATGAAAAGGTTTATGGTGAAACATGGTGAAAAGTGGCCAAGGTGAGGATGAGAACACATGATCCCAGGGCATACAGAACTATTGCTTACTTCTGCCTGGGCATGGTCTCTGGTGATCCAGTTTGGCAGGTGAAACAAATAATGCTAAGTACAATATTAAGTAATTATAAATATAATTGAAATTTCCTTTATAACTGCAGCTGCTATTGCAATTCATATAAAAGTAGGCTAAAAGATGAAAGATTCTGAAGAATTAGATTTTCTCCAGTTGAGAGTTGGTATGGTATAGCATAGAAAGCCCTGGGTTTGGAATTGGACGACCCGCGTTTAAATCTGACCCAGGCCACTTCCTACCTTGTTGCCATTGGACAAGTTACCTCCCCTCTCTCTGGGTCTCCATTTTCTCATCTATAAAATGAGAGGGTTGAACTCAATACTCTGAGGTCCCTGTGAGTGCCAAATCTTTGATTCTTGATAATTAACACAACAATCTCATTTAGAATCTTATCATTAGATGCCTTTGAAAAGACACATGTGTTAAAAGATCTATGGAGAAATCTCTTTCCCTATATGTCATCCTTCAAAGATTTTTTTTTTATTTTTTACGGTTTAACTGAAACCACCAGAGCAAAGAAACTCAAAGTAAAACTTGAAACTTGTTTCTGAAATAATCTGGTGCTGTTATGGAACAGAGAGGAGACTGTTTTTGGAGAGCTTGACAGCTGATGTTGTTTATAAAGAGGTAGGTGGAAGTTTTGAGTTTTTTCAATTCATGACACTATACAGCTCCAGTCACGCTTAAATTAAGGTTAGCACTTACTTATTCAGAAGTTCTTTAAGAATTATGGCATGAAAAAAGTTGGTGGTTTTGTTTGGGGAGGAAATATCTGTAGATGTTGTCTACAACCAGAAGGAAGAAGTTTGAATGTTTCCAGGATTCCTAAGGGATAGGATTTTGGCCAGTTGGATATATTTTTTTATTGTTTTTCAGTCATGTCTGCCTCCTTCTGACTTCATTTATGGTTTTCTTGGCAAAGATACTGGAGTGGTTTGCCATCTCCTTCTCCAGTTCATTTTATAGATGAGGAAACTGAGGCAAACAGGGTAAAGTGACCTGCCCAGGGTCACACAACTGGTAAGTATCTGAAACTGAATTTGAACTCGGGAAGATGAACATTCCTGACTCCAGGCCCAATGCTCTGCGCACTATGGCACCACCTAGCTGCCGTCTGCATATGTGTGAGTATATGCATATATGTGTATATATACATGTAAATATATATGCACACATGCATCTATGTATAAAACATTTATATACATATCTACATATAGAGGATGTCCCAGAAGTCTTATAACGGGAGTGTGTTGAAGCCAGCTTACAAGAGCTGATTGTTAAATTTTTAGGATGAATATTAACACCTTGGATATCGACAGTTGTCACAAATCATGCTTTGATTCATTGTTTTGTTGATTGTCCAAACTTAAGAAAGAGATGGAGAAAATGATAAAACTTAAAATGTTGTAGGCAATGTGTGTGTGTGTGTGTGTGTGTGTGTGTGTGTGTGTGTATCTACATATCTATCTACAGATGTTTACAAGCATCTATCTAGCCATGTATCTATCTATCCCCCCATAGAGCCAGTCGTTAAGCATTTACCAGCATGCTCCTGGGACTCACAAATGATGCAAACTTAAAGGAAGAACTGAAAAAAAAAGTGAGCTATTTTTAGAAATAAACTTTCTTAAGGGGTCACAATTAGAGGAAGGCACATCTGACTTAGGAATCTTTCAAGCATGTTCTGTACCTTTCAAATGCTATTTGGTAAAGTTAGGTAAGTTTAATTTAGCAGTTTAATGCAACAGACACGTGATCTGAGCAAGGTACCCCTCTTTTTCACTTTGGGAAAGAAAAGAACAATGGAGACAGTAGAAAGAGAACTGGCTTGACTGGATTTGAACCCAAGTTCAAATCCTGACTCCTCATTTATAACAACCTGTGACCTTGGTCAAATCATGTAATGTCTCATTGTCTCATCAGATGGGCAACTCTCTAAGATCAAAAGTTACAGAAGAGATGCTAATTTGTTTTGGTGGAGGTAGTTTTCTCACCTGGAGTTCCCAGACGAATGAAAATTATAGGTCTGGATAAAAAAAGAGGTTGCTAAGGCAGTTTGACATAGACTGGGCACTAGGGTTGGGAAGAGCTGGATTCATATCCTACCTTGTATACTTCCTGAGTGACCCTAGGTTACTCGTTTACCCAATCAGTGCTTCAGTTTCCTCACTGGAAAATGAAGATGTTGTACTCAGTGGGGGCCACTAGGTGGTGCAGTGGCTAGAGCACCACCCCTAGAGTCAGGAGGTTGTGAGTTCAAATCCAGCCTCAGACACTTGACACTTACTAGCTGTGTGACCCTGGGCAAGTCACTTAACCCCAACTGCCTTACAAAAATAAAAATATTTAAAAAAGGGCAGCTAGGTGGAGCAGTGGATAGAGCACCAGCCCTGAAGTCAGGAGGACCTGAGTTCAAACCCGGCCTCAGACCAAACACTTGACACTTACTAGCTGTGTGACCCTGGGCAAGTCACTTAACCCCAATTGCCTAAAAAACGAAACAAACAAAGATGTTGTACTCAATGGCCTCTTGCATTTACTCTGTATTCCTAGAGTCAAATGGTAGTCTACATGAAGGGGAAATTGCAGAATAATTGATCAAATTAGAAGACCATTGATTTAGAGCAGGAAGGGACTTCGGCAGCGATCTAGACCTACTCCTTCATTTTATAGATGAGGAAACTAAGGCCAAGGGAGGATGACTGGTGCAAAGTCACACAGATAGCATCAGAGAGAGAATTCAGACCCGCATCTTTATCCCCAGAGCCAATACTTTTCCCACTAGATCATGCTGCCTGCTTGAATTTGTCAAAGAAACTTGGGGAGTCTTTGTGGGAAAGGGGGAGGATCACTGTCAAGATTTGGCCCTGATGGGGATGACAGGGAGAATGGTATTGAAGGAAATTACCCAAGAACTCTGTTGGGGTCTATAAATAATAATAATGATTTTTGTTATGGAGTAGATGGAAGATGATGAACTAGAGAAGTCAATGGAACAAGTTATATTAGTAACTTGGTCAATGAGCCATGCACAAGGGCACTGTGGGAGATGGAGAGAGACAGAGACTAGTGTTTGGTGAATCACAGGCTTCTTTGTTCCATGATTTCCCACATTGATGGTCCTGAGAGGAGAGTGGTGGAATCAGGGTTTCTTTTTTTATTTCATGTGACATGGTTGGGGTGCCATTGAATTGAGAGGGCATGAATGAGGTCACTTTGTTACAGTGATAATTTGGACTTTCTGTAGAATCATAGAATGGAAAGCATAGAATTTTAGAGTTGGGAAGGGCCTTAGGCAATTATACTGTCCACTGCCCTCATTTTGCAGAATGGGAAATTGAACCCTGAAGGGAAGATAAAAGCCTTTCTTATTGATAGTGACAGAACTTAGACTAGGATCTAGGTCTCTTGATTTCCTCCAATTTGGTGCTTTTTTTAAAAGACAGAATTGAATTTAATATGTTGGACATTTTATTCTCTCTCCCCCTCTCCAACCTGGAGCTATGATTTCATATGTATAAGAAGCTTTCTTCATAAAAATTCCCTCCAGTAATGGGCGTCAGTACTTCATCATAGCCTTAGACAGTTACCTAGTTTACTTAAAGAGTAAATGATGGGTCTATAGTCTAATAGCTAATATATATCAGAGGTGGGCTTCAACCCAAGTTTTGATGAGGCCAGTCCCCTATCCCCTAGGCTGCCTTGGGCAAGCCAACTGACACCATTTTCTACATTTGGGAGTTGGCACAAATGAACTCTAAGGTCCGTTCTAACTCTAAATCCTATAAGAAACCACTTATACTCTCTGACTATATGTCATGCTGGACAATGAATAAGCAATAGGTAACAGGGAAGCTTAGCCTTAAGGTCACCTAAAAGAAGTCAGAAGTATGTCAGTCATATAGATATGGTATTGGGAAAAGAATGTCACTTAAGTCAAGGTAGGGGTTAACTCAGTGAAAGGTGGAAGGAGAGGATAGTGTCTAATGTAATGTAATTCCCCGAAAGAATTAGAAGGCAGATCTCTTGGTCACATAGGATAGGGTTAAGATCTTTTAAGTAGGAAGAGGATACAAGTGGGGTTGGTAGGGCAGCACCTTAATAGAAAGAATAAATACAAAGAAACAGTTCTTTTTAGTCCTAAAGAATTGGAAACAAAGTAGTTGCCCATTGATTGGAAAGCAACTAAATGAATAGTAGTACATGAATGTAATGGCATATAGTATTACTATCCAGTAAGAAAGGACAAATGAGATGAATGCAGAGAATCCTGGGAAGACCTATATGAACTGATACAATGTAAAGTAAGGAGAACAAGGAAATCAATATGCGTAATGAACAATGTAAATAGAATGAACAAAACAAAACAGACTGCTATGATATGATAATGACCAAGCTTGATTCCAAAGAAGATATTTGGGAAGGCATCTCTCTCACTTTTCCATGTAGATGTAAGGGACTGTGAGCATGAAACATCACAGATGTGAGGGTTTTTTTTTGATGTATAGGTGAGTTTTACTGAATTTCCCATTCCTTGCCTCCTTTTTATTCTTCATTATAAGTGATGGCTTTCTGAGAATGGGAGGGGTAATATATTGGGAAATGAATGCAATATAAAAAAGGTAATAAAAAAATTTAAATGCATTCTATTTGTAGAAACTTATTCTTTAGGATTAGACAGGTTGCTAATTCAAACATTAGCTAGAAAGCCCATTTTTGCAAATGAATTGAAATTAAAGTTCATATGACAGGGGAATATCTGAGTGAATATTTTGTAGGGGGAAAAAGGGTGTGTGGAGGTGAGGCTACTACTTAAATGCAGAAAGGAAGTGAAGTTTTAAGATGTCTCACAAGGATGATTAGCAGGCAGAGAGTTGAGAGCATTTGCTAATGGATAATCATTCAAATGTAGAAGAAAGAAAAGTGATGCACTCACTGGGGGCCAGGCCATGGCTAGATCCTCCTGGACAGAGGAATATAGTATTAGATGGTAGTACTTACTGTAATGGAGACACCTGGGTCTCCTAAAAAGTTGGGTTGGGTTTGAAATGTCTGCCAACCATTACTAGACACTTCCCCAAAACTGTATAAAGCTGTACCAGGTGCTTACACAATGAAACATCCAATTGACTCTACAGCCAGGGTTCTCTTCTTCATGGGATTGAGGCCAGAGTTAACTTAGTTTGGGACTTTAATTGTGATATGGGGTAGATGCAGCCTTTGTGTCTCTCTCTCCTATCCTCACTGGGATATGTATATTGGCTTATTTTTTTTTTCTGAGTTTCCCTAGTATCATACAGAGCCCAAAATTCTCTAGGAAGACTTTGTGGTACAGTGGAAAGAATCAGAGGACCAAGGTTCCAACCTCACCTGTGATACTTACTGCATATGTGACCTTGGGCAAGCCAACCTGGGCAAGACAGCAGTTTATACATTTGGGAGTTGGACCAAATGAACTCCAAGATCCATTCCAACTCTGAATCCTATAAGAAACCACTTATACTCTCTGAGTCTCTGTTTCTTCCTCTGTAAACTGAGAACATTGAACCACATGGCCTCTGAGGTTTTCCCTAGCTTTAGATGCTATGCACACATCACCTCTATCCTACTGTTGGGATTCTCTGTTGGATACCTTGTTTTATCTTGGACTAAATGCATACAACACTGGAGGTCAAATTAGGTTTGGCTTTCTTAGCACAGTGTTTACTAGGGCTCCAGAATTTGCTATGAGCAAATTTCCTTGTCTTTATACATATCTGTGTATAACCAGTTGTGAGGTGGATGTAGGAGGAGAGGATGGGAAGGAAAGAGGATAAAAATAGTGTTGTCATCTAATTATGTGTCCCAGCCCACGTGACGAGGAAAAATAATGAGAAATACTCTGTTGGTTTCAGGATGCTTTTAATCCTGCTGTCTCAGAGTGCAGAAACTGTATTCAGTCCATGTAACAAATTCTCATGAGTATTCTCAGGGTTTTAATCACATGAAGCTCTGAAATGGACATTTTTAGACTTTTCGATGGTGTCATGGGGCCTCACTTCTGAAAATAAAGCCTTTTTTATGGATTGATTTGTGTTTCTTGGATTCATGTAATTGTAGGACCTTAGAGAGCTTCTGTTCCAGGACCCCTTATGTTATAGAGGAAAAACACTGAAATTAAGGGATGTGAAGTCCTTTCAATTGAGTAGAAGATCCATGAGGGCAGGAAACATTTGGCGTTGGTCGTTGTAATGTATTCTTAGAGTCCAGCTCTGTGCTAGACATAGATGTTTGTTATTTGTCCTTTGTTCTTCAAGAGGACATGACATCAGGAAGGTGATGCCATGACTTGCAAGTGAATTGGATTTAATTGAGGGAGTACTATGCAAGTCACTAGCCTCACTCTCTCCTCCAGAGCCATCTGGGTCCAGTGGCCAGATATAGATTAGGAGAATTGGAGAAGGTCCTGTAGATATCTGGTGCTTGGTGATTGATTATGCCAAGTCATAGTATTCATTAGTGACAGAAGCAGGTCCAATATAACACAGAACATCAGAATTGAAAGGGTTCTCCTGATTCCTGTAGAATAATATTAATAATAATAACAAGGATAGTAATAATAACTAGCATTTATATAGTATTTTAAGGTTTACAAAGCACTTTATACAATTACCACCTCATTTCATCATCATTACTGCCCTGGGAGGTAGGGGCTATCATTAACCCCCATTTTATGGATGAAGAAACTGAGGCAAACTGATTAAGTGACTTGCCCAGGGTCACATAGTTAGTAAGTGTCTGAGGCTGAATTTGAATTCAGATCATCCTGAATCCAGGCCCGCTGTTCTATCCACTGAGTCACTTAGTTGTCCTAAATTGTTCTACTTCCACCCAATTGTTTTTAGTTCTTCCCTCTGGGATCCAAGAAAAGCCTAGCTCTCCTTCTGTATCCTTCAAAACAATTACCACTCACCCTCTACATCTTCTCCTTGTCAGGCAGTAAGTACCACTAGCGCCTTTATGTAGTATGGTCTCTGTTCCATATCTCCACTATCAATCATGTAGTTGATTTTCTGAACCCAATATAGGATTTTCCATTTATCTTTATTACATTTCGTCTTTTTAATATTTAGCCCATAAGTCTAGCCTACCTAATTTGGTAGCTCTCCCTCCACTTTATGTCACCTGCAATTTTGATAGGAATGTCACCTATTCATTAAAATCACTGATGAACGTACTGAGACCAAGAACAGAGTGCTAGGATCATTACAGGGGAAACTTCTTGTATAGGTTAATGTCACTGCCATTAATCATTATGCTTCGGGTCGGACTATTCATTCAATTCCATATTCACTTAACTTTACTCTTCCCTCTTCCTCCAGCCAGTGAGTGCACATAATGGTATTCAAATCAAGACCACGGATTTCCATCTTATTTATAAGAACATGACTCTTGAGGAGTATGCTAAATGCGTTGTTGACATCCAGGTTCACTACATCGCAGGCATTACTCTGCCAGTTTAGCAAATTTAGAAAAAAAGTCATTTAAACTCTTGGTAACTCCCTTAAAACTATTAGCTACAGAGAAGGGTCCAACTTAACATTGGTAGAGTTTCCTGTAATGATAAAATCACATGTCCAGACCCTTTCCTTATGGCAAACACTAGGGTTTTTTGTTTTTGTCAGGGGATAGGGATGGGAATCTGGATAAGTGATTTCCTTGGTCTACAACAGTAGTTTAAAATTCATATAGAAAGGGGGCCACTAAACCATATATAAGGGATGCCAGCAGGCCACATATTGACTTTAAAAATCATGTATTAATATTGTCTATGTTCTATTGTATCTTTATTTATTTTTAAAAGTATTTACCAATTATGTGGCAGCATTGGGGGTTCCTTGACGCCTCTGGTCTAAGCAATTCCCGTTATGAAAATTCTTTCCACTGACGCAGACCAATACCTGTTCAGAGACATAGAATTTTATGTAGTTGCCCAGGACACTTAGCTTAAGTGATTTGCCCTGGGTCACAAAGGCAATATGTGGGAAAGTGAGACTTGAACCCAAATCTTCCTGACTCCTAGGCTTCCTGTCCCTCCCCAGATATTGGGAGTACAAAATAAAGAACAACCCCTGCCCACCAAGAGTTTACAATCTACTATTTGGAAACCAACCTGGCTCATTTTTTCCATCATTCTTCCCAAATGATTTCTCTGCAACTCTTTAAAAGGAGTGGTGAGGACAGCTAGTGCAGTGGATAGAGCACTGGCACTGAAGTCAGGAGCACCTGGGTTCAAATCCTGCCTCAGACCAAATGCTTGACTGTGTGACCCTGAACAAGTCACTTAACCCCAGTTGCCTACAAAAAATAAAAAAATAATAAAAGGAGTGGTATCAGACTGAAATAGAAATAGATCCCTGGGGGGTGCACACCAATTTTTATATTGAGTCTTTTTTTTTTTTGTAGTGCTGGACTCTGTGACTCCATTCGGTGTTTTCTTGTCAGAGATACTAGAATGGTTTTTGTCATTTCCTTCTCCAGCTCATTTTACAGATGAGGAAACTGAGGCAAACAGAGTTGAGTGACTTGTGCAAGGTCACACACTAGTGTCTGAGACCAGATTTGAACCCAGGAAGATGAGTCTTCTTGACTCCAGGCTGAGCACTCTATTTAATGTGCCATCTAGCATATTGACTTAGAAAACCACAAATTAACATTGTCTGTGTTGCATTTTCTTTTTATTTTGTTTAACATCTCTTAATTAAATTTTAATCTGATTTGGCAAAAGTTCTGAAGTGGCTGGAGTTTGATTTTATTGTTTAGTCACATCTGGCTCTTCATGACTCTGTTCGGGGTTTTCTCAGCAAAGATACTAGAGTGGTTTTTGCCATTTCCTTCTCCAGCTTGTTTTACAAATGAGGAAACTGAGGCAAACGGTGGGGGCAGGCAGCACCTGCAGAAACAGTTGCAGTTGTCAAGCTACATTTTTACAATTCTGCAAGACATTGCTCATTTTAGACCTATGTCTTGGTAGGAAAGGAAGGAAGGAAGGAAGGAAGGAAAGAAAACTGTGGAGGAGGTTGCTGAAGGTAGGATGCTTGTTCCAGCATCTGTTGGAAGCTACTATGATCTTTTATGTCACATTCCTGCTGGCAGCCTCTTAAGATAATTTAAGGTGATAGCAATTGTAGGGAGAGGGGAAAGGGCAGGAAATTCTACTATTGATATTTTCAGTCCTCGGGGACATCATTGTCATTATTTCATTGAATTTAGAAGGGTTCTTAGAGATCATCCATTCATAGAGTCGTACACTTAGAAATGGAAGAGACCTTGGGGATCACTGAGTTCAGCCCCGTCATTTTACAGATTAGGAAACAGAAGCCCAAATTGGTGACCCAGTGTCTTCATGTCTATAAAGGTAAGAAGCACTGGACCAAGGATTTGAAACAGGGTCGTAGAATCTATAAAGTCTTTGTTGCTGTTGAATCATTTTAGTCTTTTGTGACCCCATTTGGGGTTTTCTTGGCAAAGACACTGGAATGGTTTGCCATTTGCTTCTCCAACTCATTTTACAAATGTGGAAACTGAGGCAAACAGGTTTAAGTGACTTGCCTAGGGTCACATAGCTAGTTAATGTCTGAGGCCAGATTTGAACTTGGGAAGATGAGTCTTTCTCACTTCAGTCCTTAGAATTCAACTAGTTCAAACCCCTCATTGTACATCTAGCTGGCATAGTAGAGAGAGTACTGGAATCCAGTCAGGAAGACTTGAGTTCAAATCCTATATCAGATACTAACTGTGTGATGTAGGCAAGTCACCTAATCCTCTCTGGGCCTCAATTTCCTTATATGTAAAATGTACAGGGTCGATCTCAATGGATTATGGTCTCCCTTCCATTTTTAAAATCTATGATCTTATGCAGATGAGGAAAATGAGGCCCAGATAAGATTAAATGACTTGCCCACATCACACAGATACTAAGTGACAGAGTTGGGATTTAACCCTACAGTCCTCTGACCCCAAATCTAGCAAACTTTCCACTATGCTAGGTTTCTTGTTTGTCTTGTACAGGCATTACTCACAGAAAATTGATAATTCAGACTTAGTAAGATCACCTGATATGGTGTGGCATTTATGGACTTTTTACTCTGCATATGTTGGCAGCTGCATCACATTCTTTGAGTAGAAAATCCAGGGCAGAAGAATGTCGTTAACAGTAGGATTACTGAGTGAAAAGTATTACAAACTATGTTTTTTTTCTCCTTCCTTCCTTCCTTCCTTCTTTCCTTCTTCCTTCCTTCCTTCCTTCCTTCCTTCCTTCCTTCCTTCCTTCTTCCTTCCTTCCTTCCTTCCTTCCTTCCTTCCTTCCTTCCTTCCTTCCTTCCTTCCTTCCTTCCTTCCTTCCTTCCTTCCTTCCTTCCTTCCTTCCAAAAAAAGCTGCTTCTTCAGGGGATCCTTTCTATAAAAAAAATTATTGAAATAATTTTTTCCCCTCCTTTGATTATATTATCCTTTTTGAAGCTGAGTTTCTCAATTAATTTTAAGGCCAAGGCAGACCCCACAAAGAATTATGTCTTTACATAAGCAGAGCTAATCATACTCTTTCCCTGAACTTACATAAATACTTCTCTGACCTAGAATTTACCCGAAGATCAATTTCTCCTTCAGAAAACATTCACCCCTTGGAAACAAGAGATTTCAGAGGTTGAGCTCAGATGACCAGAGTATTATTGGGGATTTTAAAGCTCCTTCTTACTGGAGATGGGTTGTTTCCAGGGCTCCATTCTTTTATAACTTCAAAGTGCGTAGAGATTTTTTTTCCCCTTCAAACTTTTAATTTTTATTTTAAATGTAGGGGGTTGCATAAGTCTGGAACAAACTACAGAACCCCTATAAAGACCTTGAATTTTTCCCTGCTAAGAAGGCTGTTTTTAAAAAAATAAATAATATTCTGTTTGGTAGTGTTATATGTTTTGTGAGTCACAGAATATTACAGTCTCTAAAGAATTTTTAAAAATGCCTATCATGAAGGGCAATGGAGAGACACATGGGGAGTGTGATCAGGGTTCTACATAGAATAAATGAGAAGCTGTGGAGAATTGAAATAAGGGACACCATCACTCTGTCTCTCTATGTGTGTGTATGTGTGTGTGTGTGTGTGTGTGTGTATGTATGTATATATATATATATATACACACACACACACACACACACACACACACACATAATATGTAAAAGAAAATGGGCTGGGCATGTATCTGGAGTCATGTATAACTAATGGACAGTCCATGCGCACCATTGGTAATCTCTATATGTCAAGAGGTCAAGAGATAGCAAAGAAGTTTCTTGTGGTGAAATGATGGTAGGACATGGGATCAGAGCGACATGAGATGGGTAGGCATTGATAGGATAAGATCTTCATCATTGGAAGGGATGCTCACATGGATGAGATCACAGGTGCATTGGAGTATTTGAGTATTTCAGACTTACCAATGATAGCTAGCTAGATGGATAGATACATGAATGGACGAACTGATGGATGGTTGGTTGGAGCATTTATTAAGTCCTTACTATATGCCAGGTACTGTCCTAAGTGCTGAAGATACAAATGGAAGCAAGATAATCTCTGCCTTCAAGGAGCTTACTTTCTAATAAAGGAAGATAATATGTAAAAGAAGAACCAGAAAGTTGGGAAGTACGTGTGCAGAGACATGTGTTGATGTTGGTGGCTGGAAAGTGGGATGGAGTCTTGGTCCTTGTCAGGATAAAGCAAAAACTCACCTATCAGGTCTAAAAGTATTTCTCAGTGTGCTTTCCAAGTCTCCCTCTGGGAGAGGATGGGGATGATGGTAAAATAGTGGTCTCCTACTTTGGAGCTGGTACCAATAGGAATATTCACATATACATATAACAATATAAAAAATGATTAGACATGAAACCATTAATTTTGTTATTTAGAATTTAATTTTAAAATGTGGCAAGAATGAGTGATGATAGGTAGACAGCCCGAATGTTCCCTGGTGCCTCTACAGTGTTAGGAGGAGTGGAAAGTCTTTAGCATGTTGGGTGGACCCTCTGTAGTGAACAAAAATCCCATATGATATGGTGGATATAGGCTACCACAGTCTGCCTTATTGGAGAGATCTCCTATACTTCTGAAGATCACAGATCTGTTTGGGCATTTTTAAGCCTTATGGAATTTCCCTGATTGGAAAGAGCTATGATTTTTTGATATCTCTGGCAAACTCCTTCCTCAACTCTTGTCTTGTAAGTCTTAGGGAGCTTCCTGAAATACTTAGAGGTTAAGTAACTTGTCCAGGGTTGCACAGTTAATAAGTATTGAATTAATTATTTAAACCCAGGTCTTCTTGACCCCAAGTCCTGAACTCTCCTCCTCATGCCTCCTTGCCTCTATATGGACTTCAATAAGGCAGAAACAATTATATCCTTCTTCATGGCCCCCTTCTGAATTTCTATCCTGTGTTTCTTTTTAAATTTTGTTTAATTTTCTCAAACCGAAATCCTTTCTTGATATTTCATTTGGTACTGGATTTGCCTTTCTTTGTATTCTCAGTGCTCAGCACAGTACCTGGAATAGAACGAGGACTTAATAAATGCTTATTAATTGACTGACTCACTGGCCTTTTGGTCTCTTAAAGGTTATGTTCACAGAACACAGCTGAGCAAGGCCTACCAAACTAGAAAAACTTTAAATATGGGCCTGATGACAGTTTGTAAGTTGGCCATTCAAGGACTAGCCTGGTGAAGGTTGGAGAGGGCCATCAACAACCCCAAGGGGAATACATTTTTTGACCATGGTGACCCTCAAACATGGGTTGCATTCTTTGTTGGTGAATACCCAACACACACATTAGAAAATACAGACTAACAAAGCTATGGCAGCTCAAAGTATGAGAGTATCGAAGGTATTGAGGTCGTAATTATTATCATGGTTGTAACTGATGTACACTTTATTCTTTTGCTTGTACTTGCTTCACTTTATATCACTTCACACACACACACACACACCCACACACACACAAAATAAGCATGGAGGCATAGATGTATCCTGTAACCAGGAGGGTGATGGTTTTTTGAGAGTAGGTCGTATAAGGACAGACCCTGCCTTCAATGAGCTTTCATTCTAATAGATAGCTCATAAAGGAGAATATTTAGGGCAGAGAAGAAAGATGGAATGATGATTGGAATCACAGGACAATTGATTGACTTGTTCAGCAATATCAGTATTGATTTAGTTACTGTTCTTAGAGTTAGAATTGGGAAGGGAGGTGTAGGGTTGCGGTTGGGGGAAAGGAGAGTACAGTGTTAGCAGCAGGTCATGGAGATGGTCCAAAAGTGGTGTGGTGGGCCTGAGTCTGGGTGCTCATTAACCAGAGCCCAGGGGCCCAGAGGTCTGAGTTCCAGGTCAGAGGTGGAAGGTGGTGTGCAGGTGTACAAATAGCCACACAAAACCTTGTCTTCTACGCTTAGTATGGATCACCTTCCTTTTCCAGCATTAGAGTGCCACTCTATATGCCAGGCACTGTACAAGGTACCAGAAATGCAAAGACAAAAATGGTATAGTCCCTGGCCTCAAGGAACTTACATTCTGTCAGGGGAGAGAACATACATGCAGAAAAGTAGAGTATAAGCAAAATGCATTTTTCAGATGTAAAATAGATATGAAATCCTCTTGTGGCGATAGTTTGGAAGGACAGATAATAGACAAGACATGGGTGTGTTGGTCAGTAGCATCTGTCATTTTAAAATGGTTTGGGGTGAGGGAGGGAATTGGTTTTGGGAGGGCAGGAACTGCCAGGTGGACAGCCATTTGAGAGAGACTTTGGGCAGTACACATTCTAGATAACTACCAGGAAAGAGGAAGCCCAATATGAAATCTGTGGTCTGGGATGGAGGTGAGTAGAGAACCGAAGTCATAGTGTTTGGGGTGTGGTGGAGCAGGACCAGGATGCTGTGGGAGGGCATGGGGTGGGGAGCAGAGATTATGCATATCTCTAATGAGAGCCTTGGTCCACAGACCAAAACTTTCCCTCTTCTGCTTTTGGAGGTTTCTTGTGGACCCCTTCACAGAATAATGTTTTTAAATGCATAAAATAAAATTCACAGGATTACAAAGGATATCAACTACATTGAAAAGTAATTATAAAAATACATATTTTTTAAAAAATTTATGGATTCCATGTTAAGAATCCCTGATGTACAGTGTCAAATTTTGCGAAGTTCTTTACTATTTGCTAACTTGGTTGGTCCTCAAAGCAGTCCTGTGAAGTGGGTGCTATTCTTAACACCTCCATTGGGGAAGCTGTCACTGAGGAAGTTAAGTGCCAGGGTCCCAATGTTACTAATTGTCTCAGCAGGGAATTAAACTGATTTGAACTCTTGTTTTCAAGGCTAGTGTACTAACTAGCCTGCAATTTAGCTGCCTTCCAGAAGGCTTTTAACTATGAATGTTCAATTTCTCTTCTCTGTATAGTCTTTTTTTTTTTTTTTCCAGTTATGGGTGTATTGGTGAAATGATAAAGTGAGTCACTCTTGGTGCTTTCATTCTATCCTTATTCTAACTTCATGAAACATCATCTGATTTATAGAAAAATCCAATTCTAGCTTCCCCAGACTATATCTTGGTCCAATCCTAGCTTAGGATCCCAGGATTTCAATCTGGAAATCACCTTACAGAGTTCCTAATTCAGGGATTCTCAGCCTTTTTTTGTTTGTTTGTTTTTGTTGTTCATTTATTTGTCTGTTTTTTGTAAGGACCCCTTTGTCAGTCTGGTGAAGCTTATGAACCGTTTTCTCATTGATGTCTGTAAATGCATACAATAAAATATGTAGCATTACAAAGGAAATCATTTTTACTGAAATGTGGTTATCTAATATTTACATCTACATACCTTCAACTCTGTCATCTCCATCTCTACCTCCACATCTGTATTTTTAAAGTTCATGGACCCGAGTCAGTCAGCTGGTCAGTCAATAAATATTTTTTAAGCACCAACTCTATGCCAGGCACCAATACTAAGAGCTAGAGATACAAAGAAAGGCAAATGACATCTGCCCTCAGGGAGCCCACTCTCTAATGTGGGAACACCACATGTAAAAAGCTAAAAGGGAGGTCAGAGGTTATCTGATGAGGTCCTGAAGCTCAGATACATTAACCCCCCCTGGAGATCAGCTTTATTTTATAGCTGCTGAAACTGAGGCATCTGCCTGTCATTTAAACTCTCAATGCTTTGAGCATCTCTCAAAGACTTTATGATGCAAAGAAGGTGCCAACCTGCATTTGTGGGAGAAGTTTCCTCAGCTGGCACATTCCTGTATCAATGAAATGATAGGTCCATTCCTTATGCTTTTTAGTAGGTTGAAGGGGGCTACTAGTTAGTTTTGTTGGATATACAGTAGATATAAAAAAGCTTTGATAGAGATTTTGGGGTGTTTAAAGGATGACATTTCTACCAGTCACAAGACCATAGAATCTTAGGTCATGCATCAAGCATGTGCCAGAAGGATTTATGCTAAAAAGACTCAAGTGACTTCTTTTCTCCCGTCTGGGATGGGAGAAAACCAGAGGAATAATAGAAATAGAAAACAGAAGGACAATTGAAAGAGGAGGAGAAAGCATCTTGACAGTAAGGCCATGAGGAAGTTGGAGACTGCAGAGAGAGGTAACCGTCCTGCTGAGGCCACACCCAGAAGTTCCAGGGCCCAGTCGGGAGCTGCCAGGATGAGGATAGCAGGAATTGCCTCACAGAGAACTGTGGGAGCTCCAGAACCATGTGGTGTGCAGAGCAAGAGTGGAAGTGTCATTCTAGGCACATGGCACTGGACAGAAGGAGGGCACAGACCTCAAAGAGAATGAAAGCATCAGTCAACACTGAAAGTACCTTGGAACCCATGTTAGCAATGTCCAAGGCAGGGACTTGACTCATTGGTGCTGTGAATTTGCAGGCACTGAAATAAAACCTCTAGGGGAAAGAAAATAAAATTCACCAGAAAGAACCATTGCCTGTAGCACTATGAAAGGGCTTCAGTTGGAAGTCCCTCCCTTCTTTATGACTTTTAATAAGCCTGTACTATACTCAATACTTTTGTTAGCCTTAGTGCTTGCAAGGGAACTGGGGACATTTGGAAAAACATGATCCAGGTTCTGAAGTTTCCAGGGGGAAGTTTGGGTGGGGGGAATCACAGAAATTATTATTAGAGACATGTATTTAGGACTGAACACAGTCCATTTTTCCTCTTAAGCTATACAAACACAACAAAGGAGACTTGAAAACAATAACACACTGTACTACTTGTATAAATTGGCTTCCTAGAAGTCTCACTAGCAATGACTCTCAAGACAGTTATATGTTGGCTTACCAGACAGTTAGGTATAGAAGTTAGAGCCTTGGACTTTGAGACTTGGACTGAGGTCATAATCTTGCCTCAGATATTCACTGGCTATGTGACCCTTGGCCAGATCACAGAGCATCTCTTAGCTTCTGTTTCTCCATTTATAAATGGGAATAACAATAGCACCTACTTCATAAAGTTGTGAGAATCAAATGAGATTTAGATCTATCTATCTAACCATCCATCCATTTATTTATCTATTGATATGTTATTTTTAAGTCATTTTTTCAGTTGTTTCTGTCTCTTTGTGACCCCATTTGGGGTTTTCTTGGCCAAGATATTGAAGTGGTTTGCCATTTTATTCTCCAAATCATTTGACAGATGAGGAAACTGAGGTAAACAGGGTAAAATGACTTGCCCAGGGTCACACAGCTAATAAGTATCCAAGCCCAAATTTGAACTCGGGAAGATGCGTTTTCCTGACTCCAGGCCCAGTGTTCTATCTACTGTACCACCTATAAATACTACATCTTAGATAGACATATCATTATATTGATAAAGATATATCACCATTAGATGAGATAGATATATCATCATTCATATACAGGTAAATATATTAATTTTAATAGCTAACATTTCAATAGTGCTTTAAGATTGCAAAATGCCTTACAAATATTATCACATTTGATCCTTATAACTTATCCTCATTTTTAGATTAAAAAATGAGGTAGAGGCTAAGTGACCTACCCAGGGTCTCACATGGCTAGTAAATATATGAATCTGGATTTGAATTCAGGGCTTCCTGACTCCAGGTTCAATACTCTATACACTGTCCCATCTAGCTGCTCCTAAATCCACTCCCATCCATTCCAAACACTGTTCAGTTGTCAGATTTTTCTCATTTCCTTTCCCCACGAAGTCTGCTCTTTGAGGTTGATTTCAACTCAATTTCAACCATGCAAACATTAATGGGGATGGGTGTTGGGCAGGCAGACAGGCACACAAAATGCTTGGCCCCTATCTTGTAGCATCTGCTGGTAATAATCATTAACCCCACATCACCTCCACTGTCTGATTCTGATGCTCTGCTCTCCCTCCCTGCCTGCTTGCTGAGTGAGACCATTTCTCTGGACAGTCACCTGTCGGTGATGTGCCCCACTTCCAAGACAAATCCATTTAATCTCACCTCAGCTGGGCTCTTGTTTCTGCTCCATAGTCCCCCTCTTCATCTTGGGTACACGTCATGGTACATTCCATGCAGCATCTGTTTTAATCCTTTCCAGTTCTGCTTATGCCTGTAACCCCATCCTTCTGTCTCCCTCCTTCCTTCTCAGTAGCTCCCAGCTTTATGGAGAGGATCAATTCCATTCAACAAACATTTAATTAAGAGGTTGCTTGGTGGAGAGCATTGTACGAAGTGTGCCCTGGAAAAGATACAACAGACTTTCTGCAAGACATGATTCCTGGCCTAATGGACCTTGTGGCCTAGCAGGGCTCTTTGGGTCCCTGAGATATATATATATATATACCTCAATAACTCTAATACAAGATAATGCATGGGACAATAGATGGTCTTCTAGATTTTGAACCAGAAGGGACTGGCTAGTCTAGTGGTTTTTAATCTGTTTTGTGTTATAAACCCTTTGGCAATCTGGTGAAGCCTATGGACTCTTTTTCTTAATAATGTTTTTAGATGCATAAAAGAAAATAAATAGGATTATAAAGGAAATCATATACTAAAAGAAAGTTATAAAAATATTTTTAAAAAGTTCACAGACCTCAGGTTATGAATCTCTGATCTACTCTACTCTCTCATTTTATTCTTACTTTTTAACCTCTTCATTTTAGAAATCAGTTCCACTCAAGATCCCCGAGCAGAGTTGGCATTTAAATCCTTATCGTCTCACTCCAAATCAGCTGCTCTGTCCATCTCACTCTACTTCCTGGTAAGTACAAAAATTTAAACAAAAGCTACAGGTCTCTTCTAAGCATGGTGGAGGTTGTTACTAGCTCAAGGAAGTGTCACTTGAAAAGGGTTTTGCAGGAATTCAACAGGTGGTGTACAGAGGGATTGGAGGAGGCGGTGAGCACTGTGTGGGCAAAAACATAGAGGTAGGAGAAGCTGTGTTAGGTTCTAATTAACAGAGAAAGTTGAGAAAAGGGATAGTTGCTGACCTCATTGCACTGACGGTGTGGTGGGAAAAGGAGACCCCAACACAGATAGTCAGTCTAGAAACATTCATTATTGTTCAGTTGTTTCCGTTGTGGCTGACTCTTTGTGACCCCATTTGGGCTTTTCTTGGCCAAGATACTAGAGTGGATTGCCATTTCCTTCTCCAACTCATTTTACAGATGAGGAACTGAGGCAAATAAGGTTAAGTGACTCGCCCAGGGTCACTCGGCAAGTCTGAGGCCAGATTTGAACTCAGGAAGATGAGCCTTCCTGCTTCCAAGCCCAGTGCCCTATCTACTGTGTCACCTAACTGCCCCTCTTTATATCCTAGGGCCTTCCTACCTTTCCAGCCTTCTTAGCAGTTACTGCCTCCCATGAATTCTACAATCCAGTTACACCAGCCTACTTATAGTTCCTGGAACTCCATCTCCCATCTCCAGGTCTTTGCATTGGCTATCCCCCATGCCTGAAATGTTCTAACCCATCACCTCTGCCTTTTGGTTTCCCTCTGTTCCTTCAAGCCTTAGCTCAAATTCCACCTTTTGCAGGAGAATTTTTTGGTCTCCTCATCTGCTGATGGCTTCCTTTTTCAGGTTTCCTTGATATACTATAGATGTATCTTAGATGTGACTCTGTCTCTCTGTCTCTCTGTCTCTGTCTGTCTGTCTGTCTGTCTCTCTCTCTCTATATATATAATATATACACACACACATATGTACGTATCTTAGATGTGACTATTTATATGCCTGTTATGTCTATTTATATGTCTAATACATTATGCTTATATGTATTTTCCTTGACAGCAGGTATATGTGTGTGTATGTGTGTTGCTTGTGTTTTTTTGTATACCTAACACTCAACACAGTGCCTGGAACTTAAATAAATGCTCATTGACTGACTGACTGATAGCTGGTGGGGATGAGAAAAGGACTCACAGAACCCTTACAAGGAAAGTAAGCTTTCTAATTCTTTGCCTGGGCAAAGATATAGAGCCAGATGAAAGGGGTATGCTGGCAAGAGAAACATGGAGATTTTCACTGGCATCAAAGTTCTAAGTGGAATGAGGAGTGTGACTGTTTCGGGGGTGTGCCTGCCATGGAGTCACAGGGTCCTTCAGCCCATGGATGAGGGGCTTAGTGGCGGGCCTGACGAGTGTCACTCCTCATGTGTGGTTTGGCCCACATTCATGACAGGTAAGGAATTCCAAGAGCTGGTGGGACAGGGGGAGGGGGTATTTGAAAAGAGGCCTGTGTGAAACTGACTTCACTAATTTTCTTTTTCTTCACCTCATTATTTCTCCTTCATCACCTATGTTCCCCAAACCTCCTGCCTCTACTAAGGACTTTCTCCAGCAAATATCTCCCTTTCTGTACATCTCAATTTTCTTCCTTTTCATTGACTCTCTGCCTATGTGCTCATTAAACGACTGCATTTATCATATAACACACTGAATATTTGTCTTTCTTTGCTGTTTCTGTCAATAGAATGTCACTGAAAATTTATTAAGTTCTTGCTATATGACGGCACTATGCTAAAGGCTGGGGATAAAAAGACTTCCTTCCTGTCCTTTTCCCTCCCTTCCCTCTGTCCCTTCCCCCCTTCCCTCCCCTGACCCCCTCTTCCTCCCTCCTCTCATTCCTTCTTCCTTTCCCTCCCTCCATTCTCACTGCCTCTCATTCTCCCAAAGACATCACTAAATCTTTTCTCCTTGATAGGAGGGAAAACTTCTCCCTGCCTGCCTTTTCCCAGGCATGACTTGCACTTGGCTCAGTGCATCGTCACTGCTTTTCTCCACCTCAGCATTTCCCAGTCCCTACAGACAAAGGTGACCTCTATTTGT
The DNA here is from genome assembly GCF_003287225.1 of Phascolarctos cinereus. Taxonomy (NCBI): domain Eukaryota; kingdom Metazoa; phylum Chordata; class Mammalia; order Diprotodontia; family Phascolarctidae; genus Phascolarctos; species Phascolarctos cinereus. Next base: position 261,533,858 of record NW_027555514.1, on the reverse strand, counting down.
GTTCCCATTTAGCTATTCAATGTCCTTCTGATCTGGTTTTGGAATTAAAAAAAAAAGATGATGAAAAGTATGGGACTTGGACTCAATTCGTTCACTTATTTATAAATAAATGGAAACTGACAAGCTCCTCTCCAGAAAATGTTTACTCTATGGACAAGTGTTGATAACATGGGCTGAAAGACACAGTCTGGTGCCACCAGGCCAGCTGCTCCTTCAGTTGTCAGCATTGTGCGGCCTCGCTTTCATTTCTGCTTGGCACACGCGTGTTCGGCTTTCCTTACATTGTGTCTCCAGGATACTTTATCTCTGGCACTGTCTGACAGAGACAATAGATGGGCCTGTTTACGGGGGCTGAAGGCGCTTCCTTTGTGAATGCTTGATGTCTGGTGAGGCAGGCTCATCCTTGCTGCTGCTCACATAATGGGCTTCATTTGATGCCAACGGATGCATCTGCTGCTGGCCCAGGAACTTCGCTTCATTGAAATGACACTGGGTTTTTTTTTTTTAAATCATCCCTCATGCTGCCATTTGCTAAAGCCAGAGGGAAATGTTTTCGTTGAGGGGGAAAAAACCCCCAAAACACCCTGGTTCTTTGCTGAGTGAAGACAGACACAGGATTAAACTATTAAATTTACAGTAGCTGGAGAAGAAACTGGATTGTGTGATGCTGAACATTTATTATTCAATTGCAAGGAGTGGTGCAATTTGGGGGGCTGTTGTGTTGGTAGCTGGCTGTTTGGGAGATCCTGAACTGTGCTATGAAATTTCAAAGGTTTACAAGGTTGCTGGACTACCTACCAGTGGAGGCGAAAAGGAATTAGCATTAGGGTTATTTATCAGCAAACATTTGGTGATCACCTACTAAGTGCAGAGCACTCTGCTCTGTATGTAAGCTCCCTACTCCTTGAGAGTGGCAGTTGTTTCATTGGATTTGCACCCTCAGCACTTATCATAGTGCCTGGCCCACGGCAGTCACTTAGTAAACACTTGCTAGTCGATTCATTAATTGATTCAAGAGAAAAGTTTAGGATGGAATCCATAGTCCCCGATCTCTTGGGAATCATAGAATATTAGAATTACTTCCATGTATAGATGGGCATTGAGAAGATTTTAAAAATGCCTTCAGATTAAGAAATGAAAGAGGCCAAAGGCTCGTAAACCTCGGAGGAGACATGCTTATATATCATAAAGAATTCCTTCAAGAGGCAATATAGAGCAGTGGGTAGAGAACTATTCTTGAAGCCAGAAAGACCTGGGTTCTAGGTCTGCCCTTGGCACATATGGGCTGTATGACCCTGTAATTGAACTTTTCGGTGCCCCAGACAACTCTTTAAAAATATAAATTGCAGAGAAGGAGCTTTCCTTACTGGAAGTTCCCAGTACTGATAGAAATGTAGGTTTGGTCTTCCCCTTCCTCCTCTCCTCCTACCCTTTCCCCCTTCTCCTCTTTTCCTCCCTATCCCCCTTTTCCCTTCTCCTTTTTTCCCCTCCCTCTCTCTCCCTTTCTTTTCCCCTCCTTCCCTTTCCCCCCTCTTCTTTCCTCCCTCCCCCCTCCCTTCTTCCTCCCTCCACTTCTCTCCCTTCTCTTCCCATCCCTCTTTCCCCTCTATATAATATGTGTATGTTTATGTATACACACATACATACATATACATATGTATAGGTGTATACATATGAATATATATATACATATATATATATATATATATATATATATATATATATATATATATATATATATATATATATATATATGTTTACTACTTCAAGAAGATTACTGGGAGATGCTACATGTGCTATGTACCAAATAACAACAGCAAAGAATGCATTTTAGCAGGGAAGAAACCATTGGGTCTGTGGGAATGTAATTTCTGTATCAGCTATCTGTATTCAGTTAGACCATCAGCTTGTTACGGCAAATATCAAACTGACCCCAAATTGGGAGCATAGATGGACTGTGATTTAAATTGTACCACAACCAATTTAAATATACAACTGATGCCAAAGAAATGGGAAATGATGAAAGGAACAGATATTGATGCAGATTTTCACCATTTCCCATGGAAGTTTAACCATCACAATTCATTTGTTCCAAGGAAGAGGCCAAAAGGGCCTAGAACCTACTTCAGCCAGCAAACAATTTATTTTCTTGCTAAACAGAGAGCAAAATATGGCTACCAATGACAACACACATGTAGAATAGATGTATATTTGTAAAATCATACCCAGGAGGTTGTGAAAGTTCGTGGGCAATATTACCTCATGAAATAGTGAAAGACGGCTGAAAGAAAAATGAAATTATAGGGTCGTTAGTGTGAGACAAAGTAAGCTGGATCCTCTTAAGAGTATTTAATGATGAAACTGAAAAGAAGACAAAGATCAGAAGAAAAATGGGATGGAGTTGTTGGAACATGTTTATGACAAACTATTCTTTTTTCATCCATGATAATGGAACCCCCATACTTGGTGTAGTGACTGGCAGAGCTGACATCCATACCCAGGCTACCTTATTTGAAGATCAGTGCTTTTCCTACTACATTATGATGCCTATCTATACTCAATGAATTAACCAACAGGTTTTCATCAAGTGCTTACTATGTGCCATGTACTATATTGGGTAATGAAAAAGTCTTTGCCCTCATGGAGCTTATACTCCATAAGAGGAGAAAATGTGTACATTTCTAAGTATATACAAACTAGGAGATATATTGTATTTCAGCTATGCCTTAAAGGAAGCTAGGAATCCTAAGCAGAGGTGAAGAGAGAATGCATTTTAGGCATGAAGGATGGCCAGTACAAAGCCATGGAGATGAGAGAGGTACTACCTGTCATGTATAGGTTTGCCTTGACCACAGAGTACATGAAAGGGAGTAATGGCTAACTAACCTGGAAAGCAATATTGGAATCAGATTGTAGGGGGAGGAGGAGGAGGAGGGAACAAATATTTTATTAAGCACCTGCTATGTGTGAGGCTCTATGCTAAATACTTTTTTCATCTTTTTAAAAATTAATGAATCTATTTTTAGTTTTCAATATTCACTTCTACAAGACTGAGTTCTAAATTTTGCCCCCCTCTCTCCACTCCCTTCTCCCCAAGATGGCATGCAATCTGATATAGGCTATACATGTGTGATCATATTAAACACATTTCTACATTAGTCGTTGTAAAAGAGGAATCAGAACAAAAGGGAAAAACTTCAAGAAAGAAGACCCCCCCCAGAAAATAGTATGCTTCGATCTGCCTTCAGACTCCATAGTTCTTTCTCTGGACGTGGATAGCATTTTCCATCATGAGTCTTTTGGAATTGTCTTAGATCATTGCATGCTAATACTTTTCACAAATATTAAATCGTTTGACGAACCCTACAGGTAGGTACTATTATGATCCTAATTTTACAGTTGAGGAAACTGAGTCAGACAAGTTACATGACTTGCCCAAGGTCACACAGCTAGAAAGCATCTGAAGCTGGATTTGAACTAAGGTCTTCCCGACTTCAGGCTCGGCGCTGTATCCCCTGAGTCACCTAGCTGCTTTAGATAACCAGAGGAGTTTATATTTGAGACTAGAGGTGAAAAGGTACCTGTGGAACTTCTTGAGGAAGAGAATGAAATGGTTAAGACCTCCTTTTTAGGACTATCAATTTGACAGCTTCTTGGAGGGTGGAATGGAAAAGAGAGAGAACAGAGATAGAGGAAATAATGAAGAGGCCTTTGCCCAGGAGAAAGGGGACAAGGGTCTGGACTAGGTCAGTAGCTCTTTAAGTTGTGAGGAGTTGGGGGAAATGTGCATTCTGAAATGGATTCGCTCTCAGGGGGTACAGGCTGTCTCAGAGCACAAAATACATCATATTTATAAAAAATTTAAATTTGAATACACAAGTTTTCCCACTGAGAGCCTTCCAGAGATCTCAGCATGACCTGTGTTAAATCCAGGTCTTGGAGGTGGCTGAAAGCAAACACAAAGGAATTCAGAATCGCCACAATTGGGAAAGGGAGTCCAAGGCCTCAGGTATGTTGCTTGCTAACTAAATACATTATCAGTACACAGGCAGGCATCATCTACCATTGGGCTTCCCCTTAAATTTTATTTTCTTTTTTTTTTAATTAAAAGAATGAAAAGTTAGAAAATGAACGAGACCAGTTGATGTTTATCTTTCTGGTCTCCTCACTGAATACATCGAGGGCAGTGTTCTGTATTTCTGGATTTGGCAGACCCAGCACATTTTCAGGACTAGTTAAATATTGAATGATGCTGATGAAAAATGGTATTAACTTCTGGGAACATTTTCATCCTGTACTATTATCAGACGGCAAAGAATAGCTCCCCTGGGAAACTTGATTTGATCAATGTTCCCTTGCTAAAAATATTGCTTTGGGAAAACCAAAGTAGACCAATAGATTTCAGTTCCTAAAATCATTAACCAGAAGAACAAGGGGGTGAAAAAGGAGATAGGCTAGAATGTTTGGGGGTCAGAGGCATTCTGGAACTTTCTATTGCCCAGACCAATTTTTTAGGGGAGGGGTATAAACAATGCTAAGCATTGCCTATCCTGCTGATTTGTTAACTTGAAAACAAAACAAAAACAACCTCCTGCTTCATTCTACTACCAGCTACCTACCATTTTGGAGTTGCAAAATGAGATGCCTCTACTCTCCTTGAGTTAGGGAGTGATCCCCTTTGCATAACCCCAGAGGCAGTAGCAGGCTAGAACAGCCTTGCTAATCTAGGTTGGTGGTGTTGGCTAGACTGTAATTCTGCGCGGTCTCCTTAAATTTCCATGAATGAGCTTCCTGCTACCAAGTTTCTTCCCTTCCATTTTCCCTGTGCTGGCTTCCTCCTGACCCTGATATCAGTATATCCTGTCTTTGAAATTTGACCCTCAAGGTAGCCCAGCCAGAGGACTTTGAGCATCAATTCAATTCAGTCCAATTCCATTTAATAAACATTAAGTGTTTACTACATGCCAGGCACTATGCTAAGCACTGGGCTACAAATGAAATAAGAACTATGATTTGGGGATTGTATTTGTAAGAATGAACATTATAAACTAGAAAAAGACAGCCCTTTCCCTCAAGGGGCTTACAATCCAATAGGGGGAGACAACAGTAAGGTCCAGAATTCCCCTGGCTGGGGAACCCTATACCTCCTCCATAACCATGGAGTGAGTTTTAATACAAAAGGAAGAGGCCAAGGAGCTCCAGATGAATTATAGGTCATAGTTTAATCAATTGTTTTACTTACACGGGGGGCCAGTATGATGGATCCCTGCCAAGAATTCAGATAATGAGTGGTCTGGGACTGCAGCCAGACCAGTGGTGGATCCCCACAAAAGAAACCCCCAAATCTCCATGGTAATTATAAAAAAACAAAGGGAGGAGGAGCTGGAGAGTACATCACTACTGATTGGTGGATATTTTGGGTTTTCTGCTTAGTAATAAGCTCATTTCTGAGCTTGGACTTTTATTCAGTGTTATTGAGTAGAAGTCTAAACACAAGATTGTGTACTGGTCAGAATGGCCACAAACAGGTCACTGTTTCTTGTTATGGCTTTTACCTGACACATTATCTGAATTATGACTAAGATACTGAATTTATGACTCAGTATCTAAGTTATGATTTTTAACAGGTCCCCATGTTCAAGCTTCCACCTTTCACAAATTTGCCAATCAGCTTCTTCTATGTAGAAGTCAATCTTTTTCCTTCCTCTTCTTTTCTTGCTACTTTTCTCCTTTGATTTTAGAATCAGGAATATCTGGTCTTAAAGTGCTGCCTGTAGGAAATACTGACTATGTGACCTTGGATAAATCATTTAGCCTCTTACTAACTGAGGCAGTGAGGTGGCACAATAGCCACCGTTGGCTAGCCCTGTGCTGGCTTCTTGGCTTCAGAAGACAAAGGTTAAACTAATAGCCTCTGCTCTCAAAAAGCTTCTATTCTGCTGGGCTTACAAGAGATAACCAAATAAATAAATACAAAGTAACTTGGAAAAGGAGATAACAGTGACAGCTTAGGGGATCAGGCAAAGCATTCATAGCTATTATTGTAAAAGAATTTGTAGACCTGAGAAAGCAGTCATGTGGGTTAGTAGGGTTTTGTTAAAATAAAATTTTATTGGTATCTTTTGCTTCTACAGAACTTTGATTTCTTAATTCATCCCTCCTCCCAATCCTCCCCTCTTTCTTCCAGAGAATCATTCCTTATAACAAAGAATAAAAAAGAAAACAAAACATGTGCAGGCACACTAACCAGTGCACAAAAGAAGTCTAATATTATCTTCAGTGTCCCATCTCCACAGTCCTCCATTTCTGCAAAGAAGGGGCCAAGCCTGGCCGTCTTAATTTCACAATATTCAATTTACATTGTTTTGTGGTCATTCTAACTGGTTACAATATTGTCATTATTTTTCATATTTCCCCCAATTCTTCTTGCTTCACTTTGTATCAGTCCATATGCATCTTACCATGCTTCTCTGTATCCATCACATTCATTATGTCTTACAGCAAAATGATATTCTGTTACATTCACAACTTGTGGAGCCTGCATGAAGCTCCCCGCTGATGGACTTTTACTTTGTTTCCATTTACATGCCTCCATAAAAGGTGCTGCAATAAATATTTTGATCTATCTGTGGCGTGTTTGTGTGTGTGTGTTTGTAATTAACCTCCTTCTAGTATATGTTGAGCAGTGGAATCTGGGTCAAAGCCTGCAGAGAAATGGGCGAAACATAGATGAAGGAATAGAATTGGAACACCATGGATTAACCCCTTTGCCCCACCGTGGGTGAATCTGTATGTTTTGGAGACAGAAAAACAGGGCATAAATAGTGTGGAGAAAACTAGGTATTCCAGGGAATTTGTGATACACTTCTACCAAGTCCATGGGTGAACATAAAAGGATGATCATTCCTTTAGTCTTTCAGAAGTTGCTAATATCTTCTCAGTTCCGTTTGTTTCTTTTGGAAACCTCTCCTGTGATCTTTTCACAGACTCAGTTGGAATCAGTCTTCTCAGTGTAGTGAAAAGCAAGCTGGCCCCAAAGCCAGGAAGCCCTGAACTCAGGCCCCACCTCTGACATCAACCAGGGTGTGTGACCCTGGGAAGTCACCTAATTTTTTGGTGTTCTTGGCACCTTTCTAAGATTGTGTAAGGTGCTGATCTGTTTGGCAGAGGAAGTTTCCTGATGTGGGACTTCCCTGAATTAATGAAATTATAGGTTCAGTCCCTGTCCTTATCTAGTTGGGAGCCACCTCATAGGTCACCATTTCCATGCTGCACAGACAGAAAAGGCCAGTCTCAGAGTCAGGATGACCTGGGCTCAAGCTCTGTCTCTGAGACACTCTGGCTGTGCTCGCCTCTGGGTGAGTCATTTAACCTTTTCATGCTTCCCGGCAATTTTCTAAGGCTCTAAATGACATAAAAGTTACCCATTTACATCAGTAGATGGTTCCTTCATTGAAAAAGCCCCACACTGATGAAATGACAAGTGCAAATGACCAAAACTATATCGTGATGATTCCTATTGATTTTTTTTTTTGCCTAGGGTAAAACTGTACGGACAGGTAAAGTGACATTTGAAGAGATAACCTGGAATATTGACAGGTAGTGTAGCATGGTGGAGAGAATTCTGGACTTAGGCACAGGAAGCTCTGGATTCTGCCTTAGATAATTACTGTTCTTTGATTGTAATCAAGTTGCTTAAGATTTTCTAAATCACAGTTTCCTCATCTTTAAAATGGGAATAGCAATAGCACTTTCTAGTGTTGTTATAAGGATCAAAAGAGATAATATACAAAAAGTAATTTGTGAGCCTTCAAGTTTTCTTTAAATGCAAGGTATTATTACTGGTTATTTTGTGGGATTCATCCCTGGAGCCCCAAAACATGTGGGCATGCAGAAGACTCAATGGATGACAGAAACTGGATGATTCCCCTTTCTCTGCAGTCAGGGCAACAATTACAAATTGTTCCAAAAATCTTAATGCATTTCTAAGCTATTAAAACTTAAAAGAGCGTTAAGACTTCTGAGGTAGCTACATGGCACCATAGTGCAAAGAGTGTCGGGACTGAGGTCAGGAAGACTCATCTGAGTTCAAATGTGACTTCTGGGCAAGTCACTTCACCCTGTTTACATCAGTTTCTTCATCTGTTAAATGAGCTGGAGAAAAAAATGACAAAACATTCCAGTATCTTTGCCAAGAAAACCCTAAATAGAATCACAAAGAGTTGGATGTGACTGAAAACAGCTGAACCACACAGACCTCTGAGATAACCTGTATGTAACATGGACCACAATTGGGAAGTAAGTGGTACTGAAATCTGTGATCCTACCCAGGCTGCCTGAATCATTCCTGAAGAATTAATTCCATTCCTTTCTTGCATAAATGGATTCTACCAAGTAAGAACCACTTTGTCAACACTGGACCTGCCATGCATGGCCCAGATTTGATGTGACAGAGTCAAGAACCATTGTCTTGTTAGAGATGGGGTTTACCAGTGCACAAGCTTGGCTGGGTCAGAAAGTTGACTTCCCCTAAGCATCATCTTCTAGAGAAGTATTACTAGTAACGACAATGATATCTACATAAACCGTCTGCAAGCCATTTTACCAACTTGATCTCACCCTACACTTACATCAAGCCTGTGTTATAGGTGGCTTTTCATTGGAGTGAATGCTATAGGCCACCTCATAAATTCAAGGTACAGATTTTAATCTGCTGAAGTAACTTTAAGTGGTGGCCAAGTCTTAGGTGGGATTGGAACCATTTATTATTTAGCATATGCTAAAGCTGACAGGGCCATTCTCTTTCAGGTAGCTTCCTTCCTAAAGTAGGACATTTGTATTGTATAGCATTATAGCTTTTTCTTCTTGCTCATTAAGAGTTAATAGGTTTCTTTGAAGTAGACTAAAACTGCTTATAACATTTTTTTATAGCTTATTAAAAGTTCAAGAGTTTTTTCTCCTTGATAACTTTTTCAAGAAGCCCTCCCTACTGGGCTTTGTCCCTCTTCCTACTTTCCCCATCCAGATAATGCTAGGTTCTTTCGAGGTCATTCTCAGGATAATTGTAACACCTTCACTGGGCAGGCTGCCTGCCCTGAGATAACAGCTGCCTCCCAGGATTACTAATGGGTGTAATCCTTATGTTAATTATGAGAAACCATCCAATACAGGTCTCTCAGGTTTCCAAGTCCACTGAGGATGTTGAAAGTATGCCAACTCTGAGTTGTCCAAAAAACTAACTGTGAGATTAAAAAAAACCAAAACCAACTCCAAAACTTTCAGTGAGTTGTACCCTGGCCACTCAGTGATCAAGGCCAGGTCAAAGGGTAAATATTTGCAGCAAAAATTATTGCTGAAATGAAGCTTTTCCTCTGCTGGAACCAGAATCTTTTTAATGTAGTGGGAAGCAAGCTGGCCTTGGAGTCAGGAGGAGCAAGTCAGTCCAAAAACATATAAAGCTCCTACTAAGTGCCTGATACTGTGCTAAGCATTCGGGATTATAAAAAAGAGGCAAAGAGTGTCCCTTCCCTCAAGGAGCTTATGCTCTAAATTTAACTAAATGTAACATAGCACTCTGCTGAAGACACATTGCCACTCAAGATTGTTGCCACAGAAAGTCATGGCTATCTTTGTTTCACTGCTGTTTGCCCTTCAAAGATAAAGAAATTGATATGATCTGAAGAATCACCATAAACTTGGGGGACAGATCTGAGATGGTAGTGTTCTACTACCCTTCTCAATCATCTCAGGACCCAGTTAATTGTGCCATGTCCTCTGATAATGCTCACCTGAACACATTGATTGTGCATAGGATTTTGTTTTGATTTTTTGGTGATACTGTGACCCAGCTGACTTGACCAGGATGGATTGCCCTGCTTTAAAATTCTCAGTCTTTCCAATTTATCCATGTCAGCAAATGGGGAGAGAGAAGTCACCAAGGCAACATTCTCCTACAGGGCAAGTCCACTGTCAAATTGTTTCCTCCCCATAACATTTCAACTCCATTTAGAAAGCATTCACAGCTAAATGCTGGGAAATGAATAAGAAAGATTGGTAGGAGGAATATTGGATTGAATTGGTTCAGTTTCTAGTACAGTGTAAATTTATTGGGTCAATGGGGAAAAAACGTCTTTTAGAGTACTTAGAGTTAAATAATTGATGGTTGAATAGCTACGTGGCATAGTGGGTCAAATTAAGTTGAAGAATAAATATTTTGACTGCATAAGGAAAAGATACAAATCAATAGAAAAGACCCTGATGTTGGGAAAGACTGAAGGCAAAAGGAGAAGGGGATGGCAGAGGATGAGATGAGCAGATAACATGGAAACAATGAACATGAACTTGGACAGATTTTGAGAGATAGTGGAGGATAGAAGGACCTATTGTTTTATATTCCATGGGATCATGAGGAGTCAGACACAATTGAAAGACTGAACAACAGTGGGGAGAGCATTAGACTTGGAGCCAGGAAGACCTGAGTTCAGATCAAGCTTCAGACATTAGCTATGTGACTGTGCACAAGTCACTTGACCTCTGTTTGCCTTAGTTTTTTCATCTGTAAAATGGGGATAACAATAGCACCTACGCCCCAGGGTTGTTGTGAGGATCAAATCAGATAGTAATTGTAAAATGTTTGGCATGGTGTCCGACACATAATAAACACTACATAAATGCTAGCTATTAGTATTACTAGTTAATAGATAATTGATAGTTAAAAAATAAAGTTGATAACTATAGCTAATATAAGTATTGCATGATTCTTAACATCTTTTATCACCCCACCCCTTTCATCTCCTTGCCACCCTCGCTGTGGAGCCAGGAGGACCAAGAGAAATTTTCTATGTTCAGTCATTTCGTGGGCAGTTATGCAAATAATAATTTCACTACTTGTCAAAACTTCTGGCTACTTTATGCTTAAGAAAGTTTTTCTTCAAACATCTCAAGTTTTAATTTACACTCTTCAGGTTGGCAAAGAACTAGGAAAACAACTTATAAAATGGCTACAATATTGTAAAGGAAAACAATTTTGAGAAACTTAAGAAAGCTGATCATTGCAGAGACTGGTCACAACTTGAGAAGATGGCTGATGAAGCAGTCTTCCCTCTCTTAGTACAGAGGTGGCTGGTGGATTATATGTCCAGAGTAAGATATGCATTTTCAGACATGACCAGCTGTAAATTAGTTTTGCTTAACTATATTTGTCACAGAAGATGGGCTTTTATTTATTTCAGGGGTGTGGGGGTTGATGTAGGGAGTAGTGATAATGATGCAAAAAAAAAAGAAAAGAAAAGAAAAGAGAGCCAATGAAACATTTAAAAATTCATAGATGAGAGAAGCAAAATGTTCAGAAGGGAACAGAGATAAGCAGAGTGGTGTTGATACTACTGTGTTATAAGAAATCCATGTTTTCATAAGCAAGGCTTTCTATGTTCTATATACATGCAAATATTGATGGTTGTGAAGGTCATAATAAGAAAGAAAATTTATAGATTAAATAAAATTAAAAGTTCTTCTTTCTATTCTAATTATAGTGGTAATGCTCTACTTTTCCAAGGGACACGAGGAGAGAAGCATTACTCAAATATAGTTCAAGACACTATAAATCATAATCCTATTTATGAAGCACCTCTTTCCAAGTTTGAAATATTTCACAGATAATTATTAACATGCTCTCATGGGACATGTTCAAAATTGTAGGATAATGGCTGGAGGGCTAGTTAGGAGAATGGTATAGGACAACATTTTTCTTTTACAGCAGACTTAAATCATTACTCCTAGGTGAGAGAATAGAAAGTCAGAGAAAGAATTGGGAATCAATCCCCATCCTTGCTGCTCAATCTGTTGTTTCATCCTGAACTCTGTTGCTCTCATGACATAGTTTAAATTTCTTTCCTTCCTTCCTTCCTTCCTTCCTTCCTTCCTTCCTTCCTTCCTTCCTTCCTTCCTTCCTTCCTTCCTTCCTTCCTTCCTTCCTTCCTTCCTTCCTTCCTTCCTTCCTTCCTTCCTTTCTTCCTTCCTTCCTTCCTTCCTTCCTTCCATCATCTGTGATTTCATTGTTACAAGGAACTCCTGGAAAAGGAAGACTCCATTTATCAATGCAGGCCAGCCCCATCTTGACAACTTAAATTGAGAATTGCCTAAAGCACTGAGAGGTTGAACAATTTGCCCCCACAGCCTGCACCTGTCAGAGGTGGCCCTTGAACCCAGATCATCCTGGTCCGAGACAGCTTTCTATCTACTATGCCATAACATATCTCCATATGTACATTTTATCTACATATATGCATATTACACAATCCATTCTACGTATTCATGATGTATATGCCTACTTCACAGGCCATCTTTCCAAATTGAAATAGAATTACTAGCACATCGTGTTATCATCTTTCTTCCAGCCTTCCTCCATGTCAGTAATCATTGCATATGGTCTTAGTGGAAGATTTTCTTTATACCTTTCCATTGTGAAAAGAAGCAAAGTAATTTGGAAATGAGATTCAAATATAACTCCCAGCAAAGATTTAGTCATTCATGTCAACTTAAAGATGCTGCCAGCTTTTTTCCCCACTGCCTTTTTTCATAATCGTGAGATCTGATTCCCTTCTAAGTGTTGTTAGCCATTTCCTGATGTGTTTCTAGATGTATGCATATGTATACAGATGGTGCTGGGATTGCAACGGTGCAAACTCCAACTCCTTGGTGTCCTGGGCAGTTGGCACATGCCAACAGGAATAGAAACTAGCTGCAAAAGGCAAATGTTGGAGTCCAGGCTCGTCGCACTACAGACAAGATGTGTTCATTTGGGTGTTTGCTATTTCCAAAACAAGGGCAACATGTAGAATTTTTATGGAGATCATTTTGGCAATGCATGCTGAAAGTTACAAAAATAATTATACACGGTGGCCCAATAATTCTATTGCTGGGAACATACCCAGACAGCATTGTCAAAAATAACGACAGAACAAAGAACAATTTGTCCAAATTGTTCATAGCTACATTATATATAATGGCAAAACCAACAACAAATAAACACAAGACAAACTAAATGCAGTCTAATAGAAATAGTTCTGGTTCTGTTGTCAAAGGACCTGGGTTCAAATTTTACCTTTGATACTTTCTACCTGTGAGACCTGGGACAAGTCCCTTAGTCTCCTTAGGTCTCAGTTTACTCATCTGTAAAATGAATGGGTTGGACCAAATGGCCTCCAAGGTCTCTTCCAACTCTAGATCTAGGATGCTAAATGTCCAGACGTAAAGGAAGTATATAATTTGAGGGACATTATTGTAACAGAATATTATAATGCAGTTAAGACTGACCAGTATGAGGGATATGAATGAAATATGGCTTTTCCTCTTCACTTCCATGTTCTCTGACTCCCCCAAACTGCACCCATGTTATCAGTCTGGGTCCCCAGAGGGGAAGCTGTTATTATTATACTTAGGGTTTCAGAGATAAGGGGAAGGGGAGCAGATTCTGACTACTATAGTTCCTGAGTCCCTCCTAGTGAACATTCTATTAACAAATCAGGAAGGTGACTCAATGAGCTTGCTTAAAAAAAAGTTTTTATTGATATTTTCTGTTTCTCGCATTGCTATAGTTATCCCAAGTATCCCTCCCCCTCCCAGGGAGCCATCTTATATGACAAATAGTATTTTTTTTTAGAGAGGAAAAAATCAACATATCAGGTTGAAACATTGAAAAAGTCTGAAAACATGTGCAATGTGTAACACCTATAGACCTTGCACCTCCACAAAGGAGTAGGTTGGGGATATCTTGTCTCTCTTCATTTGAGTCCGGCTTGATCTTTATAATTTTAGCACATTTGCTTTTGATGTTTTGGTATGTCATTGTTCTTTCCCTTTACATTATTGCAGTCACTGGGTATGTTGCTTTCTTAGCTCTGCTTACTTCACTCTGCATCAGTTCACGTGGCTCTTTCCATGCTTCTCTGTATTCATCGCACACTTCATTTCTTACAGTGCAGTAGTATTCCATTACATTAAAATACTACCATTTGTTTATCCATTTACCAATTGATGGGCATCTACTTTGTTTCCAATTCGTAGCTATCACAAAAAGTGCTGCTGTAAATATTTTGGACTATATGGGGACTTTCTTCTTATCGATGGCATCCTTGGGGTATAAGCTAGGAATGGAATCTGTGGTTCAAAGGGTATGAACATTTTAGTCACTTTATTTGCATAATTCCATTTTTTCCAAAATAACAGTTTCATAATTCCACTAAGAATATATTAGTGTGCTTGTATTTCCACAACTCAATGAATTTTTAACAACATTTACATTGAGTAAACAGCATTAATTCAAAAGGCAAAACAAGAACAATAATTACCTGGAGTTTGTGGTCCCAACAATGTATGTGTTCTATGTTGGAGAGTGGGCACAAGCTCTATATGATAGTTCAGAAAGTTCCATGGTAGTGACTAACATATGTGAGGAATCTGTGGCCAGATGAACTTCCAATGTTTCTGTAACTGAGTTTCAATGTTTTTTTGTTTTCTCTCTCGGGGACCGTCCTTGCAAAGGTTACTAATGAGTGCATTCACTGCTAAGTTGGGAAGCTCCATATTTGTGCTAAACCACTCTGCTGTAAGACTGGTCAGCTTCAAGGTTGGACTAGACTGTTTTCCTACAAAGTTGCTCCATGACTGAGCTCAACTGCCCCTTTGTTGGGCTGGGCCATTGTTCTGTACTAAGCTGGATCAACCCACTGCTAGGATGTCCCTCTCTGTTAATGAATTAGTGCTTTGCTCTTTCAGAAAGGGCAGAGTCCTTTTGCCTAGGATTTCTGGAAGGTTCTCTAATACCATTTGCCTGGCCAAGTTCGGAGGGATTTCTACCTTCTGGGTACCAACTGACGGAATGGAGTCTCTCTTTCACCAAAAAATCCTTTCAGTCTTTAGAGAGCAGTACGAAAAGGGATAGCTTGTCTTCCACTAATTTATGAAGTCTTTTCTTAGGTCAGCCTCCTTGGCTCAGAGAGCTAGGTCCTCTCAGTGAAATATCTCACTCTAGTTTATAGTGATTAATCAGAACATTACCAAATCCCCATCTCTGCTGGCTAAGCCATAATCAGGCAATGTAAATGTATCTCATAATCACAAAATAGTTCTGAGGTCCAAAGTTGTAATTAGCTGCCATGTTCCCCTATTGTTCAGTATGCAAAGGTGCAGCTAGAAAACAAGACACTGAAACAGTTGTGTTTGTTTGTTTGTTTTGCATTGTCTCTATTTTGAGTGTTTTTCACATACAAGTCTCATATTTGTCTTTGTCTTCTTGCTTTCCTAACAACAAAGTTGTCAGCCTAGAAGGGGTATACCCTTACAGAAAGAAATGTGGAAGCATTTTCATTAACTATTATAGGACAAAAATAAAACAACCCAACAACCACTCTAAAACCCAGAACCAGAGGATTATACATGAACTACCATCTATGAGGAAAACTAAATAAAAATGATTGGTCGAAGAAAATTGATGGAAATTTAGAAGGAATGACTAAAAAGGGTTATGTTTATTTATGACTTGATATTTATCAATTTCAATGTAAATAAGATCATGGATCCAGAGATGGAGGGGATGTTATAGATAATCTATTACAACTCATTTGACAAATAAAGAAACTGAAGCCCATAGAGGTTCAATGACTCCCTCAAGGTCACCAAATTAGTAAGTGAAACAACTGGGACTCCAACCCAGATTCTCTTATTCTAAATGGAGTAATCTTTCCACCACGCTAAGCATACATTGTTGGTTTTATCTATGAATAGCTTTTTTTTTCTGATGAAAGATATAATTTTAGAAAAAAAATTTGTATGGAAGATTCTAAAATGCTGATTGTTGCTTCTTACCTTTCAGGAAGGTTCTTTTAGGATGTGACAGATTTCCCTATTTCTTTCAGTGAGAGTTCATTCATTTGATAAGCAGTTATATGGTGCTATGCAAAATGAAATAATTTCAGCATTCAAGGAGTTAAATTCCACTGACAAGGAAATGACATGTATGTAGGTAAGCAATCTTCTCCTCTTCTCCGTTCCCCTCCCTTTCCCCCACCTTTCCTTTTCTCTACCTTCCTCCATCCTTCCTTTCTTTCTTCTCTTTCTCCTCCCTCTCTCTCTTCTCCCTTTCTTCCCTCTCTTTCCCCCTCTTTTCCCCTTCCCTTCCCTTCCCCTTCCCCTTCCTCTTTCCAGCTCTCTCATAATTTTGGGGACAGCAACATAGAAGGAGGCCTCGTGTAGAAGGAAGAACTGAACTGTGAAGGACTAAAGATACTGCGAAGCAGAGATGAGGAGGGACTGCACTCCCAACATGGGGACAGCTGGTACTAAGACACAGAGATAACAGATCAATTGTTACACGCAGAGAAAAGTAAGTCGGCCAGTTTGGCTGAAACATAGAGTGCGTAAAGGAGAGTGAAGCATAAGCATCCTGGAAAGATAGAGTCAGGAGACAGATTGTGAGAGGTCTTCAATGCCAAACAGAGAAATTTGTTTTCTTCCTAGAGGAGAGAGTCCTTGAATGAACAGAGGACAGAGATTTCTGTTGGTGTTTTATTTCTGACCCAGCTTACCTAGGATCTGAAACTTTTCAAGATTTAACTTTTTTCCATCACGATAACTGACATTTATATAGCACTATATAGTTTGTTCAAGTTTACATATGTGTGTGATCTCCTTTGATTCTCAGAGTGACCCTCTGAGAGAGGTGTGAGATATTATCATCTTTATTTTACATATAAGGAAACTGAGGCTTAGAGAGCTTTTGAAATTTGGTTATGTTCACACAGGAAATATCAAAGGTGGGATTTGAACCTAGATATCCAGACAATTAATCAATCAATAAAGATGTATTAAGTGCCTAATGTGTGTCAGGAGCTTCATTATGGAATCAAGCTATAAAGACAAAAAGGAAACAGTCCCTGCCCTCACGCAGCTGATATTCCATTGGGAGAAACGTCATGCACACGCACAAGAATTTACATACCAATGAACACAAGATAATGGGGGGAGGTATGGGGTTAGCAGCTGGGGAGATCAGGAAAGAATTCAGTAGGATGGGCTTCAGCTGAGTTCTGAATGAAGCTAAGAAGTTGAAGAGGCAGAGTGAGGAGGGAGTGCATTCCACACATAAGTGGCAGCCTGTGGAAATGAGAACTAGAATGTTACATGTGACAAATATCTGGACCACAGAGTGTATGAAGAGGTATTATGTATGGTAAGGCTGGAAAGGCAGGCTAGAGCTGTGTTGCAAAGGACTTAAAATACCCAACAGAAAAGTTTTTTAAAGAAATTACAAGAAATTAGGGGCCACTGGAATTTACTGAGCCAGTCAGTCATTATGCATTTATCAAGCACCTAGTATTTGTCAGACATGGTACTAAACCCTAGGGATACAAAGAAATGTAAAGAACAGTCCCTGTCCTCGAGGAGGAGAGGGAGAGAACATGCAGATAACTGTGCAAACAAGCTATATTTGGGATAAATTGGAAACAGCCAAGAGAGGGAGGGCAATAGAATTAAGGGGGACCAGGAAAGGTTTCCTGTAGAAGGTGGGAGCAGGAAACCCAGAAGCCAGAAATAAGGAAGGAGAACATTCCAGGGATGTGAGACAGCCAGTGGAAATGTCCAAAGTTGGGAGATGGAGCATTTTGTCTGAGGAATAGTAAGGAAGCCAGTCCTTTCAAATATTTTCTTATATACTACCTGCATGAAATTGGTCATGTCATTTAAATTCCCTGGTACTCAGTTTCCTCAATTATAAAATGAAAAGATTGGACTAGATGACTCTAAGTTTCTTCTAGCTTAAAATGAATGATTCTAGGACTAGTATTGAATCCTTCTTCTGATACTTACTAGCTGTGTGAGCACAGAATTTAGAGCTGGGAGAGATGGACCTTAGATATCACCTAAAACAACTCCCCTCATTCTATGGATGAGGGAACTGAGGTCCAGAAAGATGATATGGCAGGTCACCAGGATTATAAATGTCAAAGCCAGAAGTTGAACTCAGGTCTTCTGGCTCCAGTGCCAGGTCTCTTTCTACTATAGAAAATAGGTTACACGTGATCTCAGGCAATGATAACAAAACAACATAGTGTAAGGTAAAGATATCATTATGTATATGTCTGTCTATCTATCTATTTTATCTATTACTTGTCCAATCCATCCATCCATCCATCCATCTATCTATCCATCTATCCCTCCATCATCCATCCATCCATCCATCCATCCATCCATCCATCCATCCATCCATCCATCCATCCATCTGTCTGTCTGTCTGTCTATATGTCTGCCTCATCTATTATCTGTTCTTTCTATCTATCTATCTATCTATCTATCTATCTATCTATCTCTCATCTGTCTATTACTTGTCTCTTCTACCTATCTATCCATTTATTCTTTATTTATTTTATTGTATTATCATGGAACATTAAAATTGGAACAGAACCAAGGCATCATCTCATTCAACCCTCATCATTATACAGTTGAGGAAACTGAGGCCTAGGGGAGGAAATTACTTGTCCAAGGTCATAGAGCTAATTAGGGACAGAGCCACGGCTAAGAATCCAGTCCCCAGATCCCCAATAAAACCTTCTTTCTTCTATACCAGCATTAATCCTTTTTTAA
This sequence comes from Phascolarctos cinereus, assembly GCF_003287225.1. Classification (NCBI taxonomy): domain Eukaryota; kingdom Metazoa; phylum Chordata; class Mammalia; order Diprotodontia; family Phascolarctidae; genus Phascolarctos; species Phascolarctos cinereus. Next base: position 261,515,219 of record NW_027555514.1, on the reverse strand, counting down.
ACTTAAATCTTATTTTTCAAGGTATCACTTCTTAATTTGAAGATTACCTATTTATAGAGATAGGCCGATTCACAGGCAGTGTTCACCATTGCCCTTTTTCCTTGTTCAGCTTTTTGTCCCTTCTTTCTTTCATGGTATTGTCAATGGGATTGCATAAAGACTACAGTAAATCCTGTCTTTGACTCTTGCTCAAACCTTGTTCCTGAGATGACCAGAAGAGGGCAGTGTTTGAGCACTAATGGGGAAATAGCTTTTTTCTTTCCTTTTTTCTTTTCCTTCCCTTCGCTCTTCCCACCCTCCCCTTTCTCCTATGAGAGCACAAAACCCCCAAATAATAGCATCATGGAGGTACTCCATCGCTAGGTTCAGGGCCGATAGACTGGCTCCAAGATCAGGTTTCAGCATCATTTTGCAGATAATTTACTTGGTTCCTGCTGATTCTAAAGAATAGCTCTTCCCAAGCCCACTCTGGGTAAATTGGAGTGACTCTGAACTGCTTAGGGCTTTCCATTGGGAACATGGATGGCTAGTCTTGAATTATTCAAGTGTATTCATATACTTCTGATGCCTGGGCCATGTGCTCAAGGCATTAAACTTCCCTGTTCTTCTTTTACCAAGGTATAATCCTGGAAGAAAAAATCTTACAGTTACTTTAGTCTTAATTTAATAACACCCTGGGGTGGGGGCAAAAATCCTACAGTGCTGAAGGACAGACCCAATGGAATACCCAGGATTTCATACAATATTCAATTCAATTTTATTTTATTTTAAAATTTCTTATTTTTTCCCTTAAAATTGTTCACAACTTTTGTTCTCTACTCCACTGTCACCTTGTATAATAGCCATTTGTTGAATCCTCACTTGCAACAAAGCAAAATAGTTAAGCAAAATTATCCAGACAAAAAAAATTGCCTTTGGTAGCACATGCAATATTTTGCAGCGCTAGTCCCCCACCTCTCTACTGACCGGAAGGAGTCTTAACTACACACCTTATTCTAACTAACAGATATTTCTAGAGTGTCCATGTACTTTGGAAAAAATATACATGCATATGTGTATATATATATATATATATACACACACACACACACACACACACACACACACACACACACACATACATATATATATATATATATATATACACATACATTTGAAAATATATTTTTAGTAACTATTTCAATTCAGTTGGTTTCCTTTGTAATACTATGTGTTTTGTTTTATGCATTTAAAAAGATTTTTTTCTAAGAAGGAGTTCATGGGCTTCAACAGACTGGCAAAGAGGTCCAGGACCCAAAAAAGATTAAGAACCCCTCATATAGAGGAAGGACTTATTTCTATGTTTTCTTTCTTCAGAAATTTAGAGCTGTAAGGGGTCATTTAGATTGTAGTCCAAACCTCTCATTTTATAGATGAGGAGCTAAGGTGTAGGCAGCGTAGGTTACTTGCCTAGGATTTCAGAGGGCATGGAAGGAGAATGAACATTTATATAGTGACTACTCTGCTATAGCTAAGTACTTTTTATGAATATTATCTCATTTGAACCTATTACTATTATCATCCCAATTTTACAGTTGAGGAAACTGAGGCAAGTGGTAGTTAAGTAACTCACCCAGGGTTACCACAACTAGTGAATATCTTGAGGAGGGATTTGAACCCAGGTCTTCCTGACTCCAAGTACAGTGCTCTATCAACTATGTCGTGCTGCCTCTTGGAAATTAATTGGCAACAGTTTGCTGACAAAGAAGAAACTTTTTCTATGTTTTGAGATTATGTTCATTATTGTATGTATGTAGGAGGGAAAGAAGGATTTGGAAGGAGCCAAATAAACATTTGTCTGCCATTGTGAATGATCAAATAAGATAATATTTGCACAGTGCCTGGCACAAAGTACGTTATTTAAGAAATGCCTGTTCCCTTCCCCTGTGACAATAGACAGAAGATTTCTTGGAGACCAGCAAATACATAGATTCTTCTATTACTTCTGAAAATTCAAATGTATGGGGGCAGCTAGGTGGTACAGTGGATAGAGCACTGGCCCTGAAGTTAAGAGGACCTCAGTTCAATTCCAGCCTCAGACCAAACACTTGATACTTACTAGCTGTGTGACCCTGGGCAAGTCACTTAATCCCTATTGCCTCGCTTAAAAAAAATTCAAGGGTAGGCTAAACTTAAAATTTTAGGGTGCTTATGGGACTTCCCTACACAAGTGGAAGACAGATTGTACTCTCATGTTCTGGGCTAACCATGATGAGAACTTTTTTGCTTAGCACAGTTTTGGGTGGTGTGAGTTGACCAGGTGGCATCCACAAGCTCATATAGAAATCCCTCTAAGAAAGAGATATTCTACTTTGAGTCGTGATCTCCATGTGCAGTACAATTTTTAGTTTATCTTGGGTGTAGGTAGCCATTTTTAAAATTGTGTGTTCTAAAAGTCTCAGTGCAGTTTAAAGCTTTAATGCGCTAACCCTGGGGCAGCCAGGTGGCACCATAGTGCACATAGAGCACTGGGCCTGGAATCTGGAAGACTCATCTTCATGAGTTCAAATCTGGCCTCAGACACTAACTAAACTGTGTGATCCTGGGCAAGTCACTTAACCCTACTTGCCTCAGTTTCCACATCTGTAAAATGAGCTGGAGAAGGAAATGGAAAACTGTTCCAGTATCTTTGCAAAGAAAAGCCCAAAGGGGATCACAGTCAGACAAGACTGAAGTAACTGAACAACAACAATAAATTTAACACAGAACCATGACTTTCTGTGATGCTCTGAATTTTAAGATGGTGCTGGTGATGCTCAATATCAACTTGGCAGACCAAAATGAAAATATTTTATCACAGGGTAGGGAAGATGAACAGCCTATTGTTTATAGATTAGGTCCTTCACTCTACCATCTTAAAATTGTGCTCATAGAACTGTATTTGCAATGGTCCAGCTACGGTCTTCTGCTGTAGACAATACCCAAGAGTAGGCCCGAACAGTAGGAGGAAAATATGTACTGAAAGACATTTCTATCCTATTTGACTCTATGGCCAAGCCCTGTGGAGGAGATGGGTGAGTAACTGACTAATGGTAGGTGATGAGACCAGGGAACAGGACTAATAGACTGGTTATAAGTTAACCATGATGCACTGAGTGGCATGATGTGACATGTCATGCAGTCAAAGCCATATGAAAAGGGGGGGTTGTTTTGATGGCTTTGAGACTTCACAGTCTTCTGGATTTAGAGGTGGAAGAGACATCAACATCTAGTTGGCTCTGCTCTCTCATTTTACAGATGATGACACTGAGGCCTCAACAGGTTGAAGTGGTGATCCCAAGTTCAGACAGGCTTTGAACTCAAGTCCTTTCATTCTAGATTCCAGGTGGCACAGATAGTCAAAGGTAAAGCCAGGATCTGAACCCCCGTCTAGGTCCAAAACCTTACACCCCATATCTGCTACATCATAGCAGTCCTAATTTAATGCTCTGATTGCCTATCTGATGTTTCTCACATTTGCTAAGTAACTGGACCATCTCCTATTATTTTGTCTCTATCTATCTATCTATCTATCTATCTATCTATCTATCTATCTATCTATCTATCTATCTATCTGTCTGTCTGTCTGTCTGTCTGTCTGTCTGTCTGTCTGTCTGTCTGTCTGCCTGCCTGTCTGTCTGTCTGTCTGTCTGTCTGTCTGTCTGTCTGTCTGTCTGTCTGTCTGTCTATCTATCTATCTATCTATCTATCTATCTATGTATCTATCCATCTATCTATCTATGTATCTATCTATGTCTCTCCGTCTCTCTACTTGTGTATGTATGCTATGTTGTTATTCAGCTGTGTCCAACTCTTCATGACACCATTTGGTGTTTTCTTGGCAGAGATACTAGAGTGGTTTGCCATTTCCTTCTCCAACTCATTTTACAGACAAGGAAACTAAGGTAAATGGGTTAGGTGACTTGCCCAGGTCTAGTAAGTGTCAGAGGCTGGATCTGAACTCAGGAAGATGAGTCTTCCTGACTGTAGGCTGGGCACTCTATCCACTGTGCCACCTAGCTGCATATGTGTATACCTGTATATATATATGTGTGTACACATGCACATATTTGTATCCTCTCTGTCACCACTGGAACTTTCTCTCTCCTTTCTCATTGAGTTTGGTGTCTTCTTCACAGTCTTTCTCTCCCACCCAAGAAACTTCACCATAAATATTGACAGTCCATCAAATTCCCTAACTTCTTAGTTCCAGTTACATTACTCCCACAACCCAATCCTCCATTCAACCTCAGTTACACACGAAGATGAGCGTACCCTTGATCTCACCATGACCCGTATGTTTTCCACTTCCATATTTCATCTAATCATAATCATCATCTCTCCTTAAGCCTAATACCTCCTAAACCTACTTCTTGTCCTTGCCATTTCTTTCAATTCCTCCATCCCTCACTGCCATCCCTGCTTTGGCTACATTCTTCTCCCTTCCCAATCTTGACCTCTACACAATCAACGACTGAATCCTTCATTCTGTAGTACTGTTGTTGATCCTGTCTTGCCAAACTCCAACCTGGAAATACTCCCACCATCTACCTTCTTCTGTTCTCTTCATGTGCTACTGAATGCAACTGGAGGAAATCACAAGATGTTGAATGGATCCACTATAAATCTGTGCTGCCTAATCCTGAGTAGACCCTCATTACAGTGAGGCAATCCTACTCCTTTCCCCTTATTTTTCCTCCCACTCACCACAGCAGTTGTTCAATCCTTTCCATCTCTTCTCAAGCTTCCCATATCATCTCCTCCCCCCTGACTCTCACTGCTGAGGGCCTCACCTTACCCTTCACTGAAAAAATTAAGTCCTTTTACTTAGAACTTTCTCTTCTTCTCCCACCCCCTTTCCTCTTGCATCATCCCGCTTTATATGCTCCTTTACTCCACTCTCTGATGATTAGGGGGCACTTTTGCTTGCCAAGTTCAACCCTTCTCCAAGTACTCTTTATCCCTTCCTCTTATCTTCTCCAGCAAAGTACCCTCAACAGCATCCCCACCCTCTCTCTGATCTTCTAGCTTTATCTGCTGGCTCCTACCTAAAAACACACATGAGTCTCCCCCATCTTTAAATAACCCTCATTAGATTCTACCTGCCCACTAGCTGTGGTCTTACTTACCTCCTCAGCTTCTCAGATGAGAAGGCCATATATAATTAGTTCCTCTACTTCCTCTCCTTTCACCTCCTTCTAACTTCTCTAAAAACTGATTTCCTGCCTCACTATTCAACTGAAACGACTCTGTCCAAAGTCACCTATGACACTGTAACTGTTAGATGTAGTAGCTTCTTCTTCATCTTCATCCCTTTTAATCTCACTGTAACATTGGACATATCTGACCAACGTCTCAACCTGCATCTTTACAGCTTTTAGTGACTCTGCTATCTCTTGGTTTTCCTTAGACATTGTGTGTATGTTTGTGTGTGTGTGTGTGTGTGTGTGTGTGTGTGTGTGTGTATCTCCAGCACTTAGCATAGTAGCTGGCATACGAGAGGTATTTAATAAATACTTGATGACTTGATTTGGCTTCACCACAGGGCTCTTTTATTGAATCTTCATCCATACCCCTAAATCCAGCTCTAATCTACTAAGTGTAGGTGTTCTTCAAGGCTCTATCCTGGGCCCTCTTATCTTCTCCCTCTATTCTCTCTTACTTTGTGCTCTCATCAAACTACTATGGGTTAATGACTGTCTTTATGCTTCCCAGATGATTCTCAGATTTATTTATCCGGTCTTAGTTTTTCTCCTTTGCTTTAGTCTCACAGCACCAAACACCTACCAGACATTAGACCTGTGCTTTAGGAACATCAGTTTGGTAGCTGTACATGGGATGAATTGGAGAAGGGAGAGATGGGAAGTAGTATGTCCCATAGATGTCTCAAATTCAATCTATTCCAAACAGAACTCATCATCTTTCCCTCAAAACGCATCCCTCTTCTTAACTTTCCTAAAAGGAAAAGGGGACCACCAGTTTTATATAACCTCATTATCATCCTCAACACCTTTCTCTTGCTCATTCCACACTTGCAATCAGTTGCCAAGCCTTGAAATGACTTGCCCAAAGAGACACAGTAAATTAAAGAGCCAGGAAGAAGCCACTCCAAATCTCTCTTCACTCCAAATCTAGCAATACTACAATGATTCTCCATTTTGGAATTTGAGAGTACTGAGCAATTTCCCAAATGTCACTGAACTCAGTCTCCTGGGCCAAGCCCCCATTGTTTGTCTGAGCATCTCTCTCTCTCTCTCTCTCTCTCTCTCTCTCTCTCTCTCTCTCTCTCTCTCTTCCATATCTATACATGCATACACACACATAGATATTGTATAGGAACACATGTGTATGTACACACGTATGTGTATATATACACATGTACATACATGTATACATAAACATATATTTATAAGCACACACATATATGTGCGTATATATATACATATATACATACACACACATACGTGTATATATATATATATAATATATATATATATATATATATATATATATATATATACAAACACGCTAATAGAAGCCTACCTAGTAGCTTTCCATCATAGCCTGCATAACATAAGGAGTTTTTGTTCATCTGCTTTGTTTTTCTACTGTAGACATTGAGACCAGTCTTTCACATTTTTGTGAATTTCAGTGAGGGGCCTTTGTAGCACTTCCAGGCTCAGTACAATAATTGCACCGTTATTTGTAACTGAGTATTTGGAGTACTGACATCTTGTGTTAGGTATTACTAGGGCAACTAGGTAGCGCAGTGAATAGAGTGTTGGGCCAGAAGTCAGGAAGACTGATTTTCCTGAGTTCAAATCTGGCCTCAGACACTTCCTAGCTGTGTGACCCTGGGCAAGTCACTTAACCCTATTTGCCTCAGTTTCCTCATCTGTCAAATAAGCCGGAGAAGGAAATGGCAAACCATTCTAGTATCCTTGCCAAGAAAACCCCAAATGGAATCACAAAGTGTCAGACACAACTGAAAAATGACTGAACAACAACTGAACTTCAGAGCTAAAAGAGGAAAGGTTGTGTAGTCATAGGGCCTAGGTTCGGATCTTGGTACTGCTGCTTATTACCTGTGTGACTTTGGGAAAAATATTTAATCTCTCTGAACTTCAGCTTCTTCATCTACAAAATGAAGGGATTGGTCTAGGTAGCCTCTAAGGTCCTTTCTAGTTTTAAGTCTACAATCTACCATAATTTATAGTTCTCTATTATTTTGCTTTCTGCCATCTATTTTTCTCCTGCAGATTTCTATTGACCCTCGTCTTTTTCCTCTATTGTATGATGACTTTTTCAGAGGAGGATCCATGGCTGTGGTCTGTTATCTATGATTTCTTGTTAATGGTTGCCTGACCAATTAATCAATTAATTATTATTATTTTTTAAACCTACATTTATTGAATGTCAACTATTAGCTAGGGAGAATAGCATAGTGAGTAGAGAGATAGCCTCAGAGGCAGGAAGAACTGTATTCAAGACCGCCTCTGACATATTCTAGTTATGAGATCACAGGCAAACTATTTAACCTCTTAATGTCCCAGGCAATTCTTGAAAACTCTTAAGTTTTTGAACAATCTCTGATCTGTGTTGATAGAAAGCATTTCCTCACTGGGAATTCCTTATACTAAGATTGTAGTCCCAGATCCAAGGAGATCTAGACGAAACAGGATCCCATTGTAATTTATACCTATTTAAATTTCTTGCTGGTATGCTGTTGTTTTGACCAAGATAGAGAGGATTTTAATCCTGGAAACCTCACTTCAAAAATCCCTCCATATAGATGGATGGATGGATGGGTAGATAGATAGATAGATATGATAGATAAATAGATGACAGATTTGGGGGTTGGTATATCACTAACGATGGAGGGGTCACAGAAAGGTTGATTCTGGCACCTGACCTGAGCCTTTAAGGGGAGGTAGGTATTCCTACAGGTAAGGTGAGGAGGAAGAAGATTTCACATTTTAGGGGCAGTCTATGCAAAGGCATTAAGATAGAAGACAGAATGGAGGAAAAGTGTGCTATTTAGCTAGAAAATGGAGCAGAGGAATGTAGCTTAAGTCTGGAAAAATAAACTGGAGCCAGCTTTAGAAGGATTTTACATGCCCCAAAGAGTAGTTTGCATTTTAGTGCAGGAGCAGTGTGGAGCCACTGAAGTTTCTTGAGTAGAAGAGTGACTGAGTCAGACTTGTACTTTAGGAAGATTGATTTGCAGCTGCACATGTGATGAATTGGAGAAAGGAGAGATGGGAAGTAGGAGACCCATTAGTAGGCTCTTGTAATCCAAGTTAGAAGAAGTGTACTAAGGGAGTAGCCATGTGAGTTGAGAAAAGAGGACAGATGTTTTAGATATTGTTGAGGGAGATGGAATGAGAGTTGGCAATTGATTAGATCATAAAGTGAAAATTAGCTTCAAACTTATGATCCCAAAGGTTTATTCTACTTTCACACAACGCCAGGAAGTCCTATTATTAATATATACAGCAATGTTATTTGGGTTTCTGACAATTTCCTCCAAAGTCAGAACAGAGGACAGAAAGAGCTTTAAAATTCTTTTCAAGGCCTGAAAACAAGTCTTTCACTTCGTGAGGCTGGATTTCCTGGAACGGTTGCTGCCTTTTTTTTTTTTTTGTGTGTGTGTATGTGAGATACGAAGCAAGATATATCTGAGAACCCAAGAACCAGATTGAAAACTCTGATTACATGATTGAAAACTCTGATTACATGAACATGGTTTTTGTGGTTTAATTTCCTTTGGGCCTTTAAAAAGTAGAAAAAAATTTAGAGTGGCTATAAAACTGAGCTTATAACAACAAATGACTGGTGGTGTTTTTTTTTTCTCTTGGCTGTTGTTTTCATCATCTTCCTCTCTCCTTGCCACCAAATCGTTTTCAAAGACTTGTCAGTTGGGGTTCTGAGCATGCATGTCTTTGTCTATATATTTCTCTCTTTCCATCTTTATGTGATGAGGGTGCTTTAAAAGCTGTATTCCAATATCAATATTCCAGAGGCAAAGGTGGGAATGTATAGAATCATCTTTATGATCAATTCCACTTATTGGGCTGCAAGCTTATTGAAGATCACATAATAACATTCCAAATGGATTATGAAGTTGATGTAAGAGTTAGGCCTTGAAAAGATAGCTATGAAAATGGAGGAAGTTAAGAGAGATAAGTAGCAAGACTACATTATGTTAAAAGGCACTATAAATAATGAAACCATGTTGTTTAATCATGTTCAACTCTTCATGACCCCATGGACTTGTCCATGGGGTTTTCTTTGCAAAGATATTTGGGTGGTTTGCCATTTGGCAATGTCCCCATTATACAGATGAAGAACTGAGGCAAATAGGAGTTAAGTGACTTGCCCATGGTCACAAAGCCAGTAAGTGTCTGAGGTCAGATTTAAATTCAGATCTTTTTCACTCATGGCTTAGTTCTCTGTCCACTGTTCTGCCTAGCTGCCCATATAGCAGTATTATATGTGTGTGTGTGTGTGTGTGTGTGTGTGTGTATGTGTGTATATATATATATATATATATGTATATATATCTCAAATTGCATAGCATCTAAGTACTAAAATGAAAAGCTAATTGAATTACTGAAAGGCATAGTTTTTAAGATAATAATTGTCAGGGGCTTCAACATACTTCTCTCAGATTTAGATAAATCTAGCAGAAAAAGTGGAAGTTAAGAATCTGAACAGAATATTAGAAAGTTAGAAATGATAAGACCTCTAGCAATGATTGAATAGCAATATTAAGCAATATGACTATTTTTAGGCCGTGACTCTGCCTGTATAAAAATTGACCATGTATTAGTACATAAAAAACACTCATAAAGAAATGCAAAAATACAAAATAGTAAACATTTCCTTTATAGATCATAATGAAAAATAAATTGAAATCAATAATGGGAGTATGAATAAAAACTCAGACAAAAGTAAAGATTAAATGATATAAACGTAAAGAATGAGTAAACAAAAAGACAAGCCATAGAAACGTTAAATACTAGGGTTAGTAAAATGATAACAATAAGATAACATATAAAAATGCATGGTGAAGAGTTAGGCTGTGAATAAGCCCTCTTTGTTGTGGCCTTCAGCACCCCTTCTGAAGCTCTCTACATTCAGATGTGTATTTTTTGGCCAGCTGTATTGGTTATCTGTTTTCTATTATCTAATTCTCCCAGGTATAAACTCTTCTCCTCTTAATTCCATTGTATGATAATTGTCGAGGGGACGAACTATGCTCATTGTCTGTTACTTATGATACATGACTTCTTAACTGATATCTGATTCATTCATTAAATATATAATATATTATTATATATTACATACATACACACATATACACAAATACAGTTACCCCTTTCACATCACAAGGGTTAGGGGCAAATCCACATAAAATTTTTTGGCCCTCCCTTTGTACTAGAGAAGAAGTCTGAATTTTTTTATTTTTTATTTTATTGGGTGTTTACAGTACCTTATCGTAAAATTTGGGTTAAGTATTTGGTTATAGGCTATATGTAGGTCAATGTTAAGTAAAAATATTGTATGAAAAAGAAATAAAAATTTTTACTTGTTTTAACTTTTAAAAAAGAAAATATACGTAGTTATTGTATTAAAAGATAAAACGTGTTGATATTATATCATAATATACACATATTTTATGCATTTCTGAGTTTCTAAGCTTCTGTGTCACCTGCTGAACTTTGTGTATCCACAAAGTTCCTCCAAAATTACCATTTAATTTCTCACGCCAACCCATGATACATCAAAACCACAGCTGGGAAAGTTATGATGTGGAAGGGAAAACTGCGTATATATCATTCTTTTTGTTGCTTAGTTGTGTCTGAGTCTCTGTGACCCCATTTGGGGTTTTCTTAGCAGAGATGCTGGAGCGGTTTGCCATTTCTTTCTCCAGCTCATTTTACAGATGTGGAAATTGAGGCAAACAGTTTTAAGTGACTTGCCCAGGTTCACGTGGCTAGTGAGTATCTGAAGCCGGATTTGAACTCAGATCTTCCTGACTCCTGTCCCAGTGCTCTATGCACTACTGTGCTATCTAGGTGCTCTATAAATGCTATTCCCTTCCCTTAACATTCTTTATGCTGTTTCTCCTGTGTAACTCTTCATTTATGATGCACTGTACCCTTATTCATGCTCACCATGAGCCTTTCAAGTCCTCTTTGGGTGACCTTCCACTTGAATCCATTGGTGCTGATGGCTTTCCAACATGGAGGAGGATGAGGCTGAGAAGAGTTGGGATTTGCACAGTCACACAGCTAGTAAATATCTTTTGACACAAAGGCCAGTTGATTTCTGTTCCCAGTATACATAAGAGAGATGGCAAACTTATTTTCATTACAGGGAAACTGAGGCCCAGAGAGGTAGAAATTGATTGACAAAGTCATACAGCAAATTAGTGGTGAAACCTGGACCACAGATTTGGAGCTGGAAGAAACTGAGAGGTCATCTAATCCAACCCCCCTCCTATTTTACATATGAAGAAACTGAGGCCAAGAGAGTTGTGAAATATATTGTCCACAGTCACAACAGCATAAATTTAGAGGAAGAAAATAATAGCTCAGTTGTCATATAGTTCAACTCCTTCATTTTACAGATGAATAAACTCAAACCAGGTGGTACAGTGGATAAAGCACTAGGCGTGGAGTCAGGAGGACTCATCTTCATGAGTTCAAATCTGGCCTTAGACACTTACTAGCTATGTGACCCTGGGCAAGTCACTTAACCCTGTTTACCTCATTTTCCTCTTCTGTCAAATGAACTGGAGAAGGAAATGGCAAATCACTGTAGTATCTCTGCCAAGAAAACCCCAGTTGAGGTCGCAAAGAGTTAGACATGACTGAAAAATACTGAGCAATAGCTGAGGCTCAGAGACCAACTAATGATATCCATACTTGAAGCATGAATCCACTATATAATACCTCCTACAGCTGATCTTCCATTCTCTGCTTGAAGACTCCCCCTGAACATGAACCTCTATCCCAGGACAAATTACCCAATGACACATCTTTTTTTTTTTCTTTTTCAGATGTTGAGAGTAGATTAGTGGCTTTTTTTAAAGAGGTCCCCAATTACTACTTCATTCATTCTGATAGCAAACAAAGCCTTTGGCCCCACTGATTTGTGGGAAGGAATTTGTGATCATTGTTAGAAAGGAGGCAGTCTCTCATTGTGAACAACATTGGGTTCAGCTAAGCTGTCACACAACCCTTTTAAAGCAACAGGATAATTTGTGTGGTGGCTATTTTAAATGCCAGGATAGAAGCACGTGTTCCTGCATTTCTAAGACTCTGTAAATAAGGGGCTGCTGAATAAATCCCCAGAGAAGCTGAGGAAGTCAGGAAGATGAGGGATTGGATAAAGAGAATCACAGGATGAAAGTCTTAATATTGTGAAAGCAGAAGAAGGCTTCTGCCATGTCCTATTGGAACAATGCTCTTCCATTTTCTAGGTTTTAGAAATGCTGAGCTGCCTGTTTTTGTAGTTTTGGAAAACTTTGGTCAAAGAATTAAGTGCCTACTCTACTACCTTACAGTGTAATTTAATTCTCTGATGGAATTACTCATTTGGGGGAATTTTTGATTTGTTCTCAGCATCCGGCGTGTGGTAATTCTATGCACTTTACAGTTTATCTTACGCTAAATAAAATAGCAGCACCAGATTAGATTTAATAGCTCAAATTTTAAATGGCCAAGGCCATTATCCACAGCCCTTGGACCTGATCCATAGTGCTTTGAGGTCCAAGAACAATCTTTAGAAACCCTGGACAAACTCCAGTAGTGGAAGGAGAGGAGGTTGACATGGTTGGAAGGAGCCTAAGGGAGAAAAGGTAGCTGAGTAGATGTGGTAATCCCCCCAAAAAACCTCCTTTGTTAAGGGGAATGGGGTCCCATTCTTTCTTGTGACAGGCTGTATTTTCTCTAGACCTGGGGTTCTTAACCTTTTGTGTATCACAGACCCCTTGGGGAGTCCCACAAAGCCTTTCTCAGAATCATTTTTAAATGCGTAAAACAAAATATACAGGATTATAGAAGAAACCATTTATATTGAAATGGTTATCAAAATATACATTTTTTAAAAATTCATGGACCCCAGGCAAAGAAGCCCTGCTCTAGACCTGCCCGATTTGCTTCTACCTTCTCTTTCTCCTGTTCTGGAATTTGCTATGCGCTTTAGGGTCCAGACTCTCCTTAACTGGGTAAAGTGTGGGTATATCCTTTCCGTTGTATCCATGTGTCCATGGCCCCCTTTTTCTCTTCATTTGCTCCCTTTCTCATGACTGTGAATGTCTTAGATTTAGCTACAAGATCTTGTGTCATTTAAGACACACCAAGTAAAATCAGCATTTGTTGACCAGTCTGCCTCTTCCGTTGAAATCTCTGGGGCAGTAGGGTAAATAAATTCAAGGTGGTATTAGATTAACGCAAGGTGAAGACCCGTTCTAAAGGTGATGCCTCTTAGATATGTTGGCATCAGTTTTGAGATGAAAGATATGTAATCGCTTAATCCATCCTAGCTGCATTGTGGTAGCTGAATAGGGCTTCTGTAAGTCAGTGGAACCACTGACATAAAATCTACGTTAAATGTGGTATTAGAATTAGTTATATGTGGGTTTGGTTCATCATTTTACAGTAACTTCCCCATTTATTCAGAAGTTTGAGGAAAAGGGTGTTGTCATTAATTTACCATTCTGGTTAACTGAGAGATCCCACATCTACTATATCTTCTCTGCAGAGTCCTTCCTGGCCTGTGGCAAACTGGAGTAATGCTCTGGGCTTTGTGGAGCCCATCATTGTTGTGAATGAGGCAGCTGGGTGTGACTTAGTTTTTAAAGACTCTTCCCAAGGAGATAGCCCAAAGTAATGTAGTGGCTTCCATACTTCAGAGGCCCTTCATTTATTTATTTGTGTATTTAAATTGTAGTGAAATTGGGGACTCCTTTTATCAACACACATTTTTTTTTTTTTAATTTTTTTAAGCACATTTTTTAAAAAAAAGAATTTTTTTTTACAAAGATTTACATAGCCCACTTTATCCTTGTTTGTAAGATCCATTAGGGAGACTAAATAAGAGAATTATAGATCTAAGGTTAAAAAAGACTCAGATGACATCTAGTCCAACCAATTCATTTTACAGATGAGGAAACTGAGGCAACCAGATAGGTCAAATAACTTATTCAAAGTCACTTAGATGGTAAGTGACAGAGGCAGGGCTTTAAAAATTTTATATACACACACACACACACACACACATATATTTATTTTTGTATACTTTTAATATCTGTCCCTTACAATTGCCCCATTGAATATTAAATAAAAATTAAAATAAAACCCTCATAACAAAAATGCATAGTCCAATGAAACAGATTCCCATATTGGCAGTGCCTCAAAATATATAACTTACTCTCCATTCTAAGTTCTTCACTTCTCTGTCATGAGTGGGGTAGTATGCTTCATCTTCAGTCCTCTGAACTTATGCTTTGATTGGATTGGTCAGAATTCCAGTATTCTGAAATTGTTTTATTTATAATGTTATTGTCATTGTATAAATTCTTCTCATTTGGCTCAGTTCATTCTGCACTAATGTTCATAGAAGTGTCCCTAGGTTCCTCTAGAAAGTGTCCATTTCATCATTTCTTCTGACATAATCACATTTCATTGCATCCACATAAAATAATTGTTTTAGCCATTCCCCAATAAATGGATGTCCCTTTAGTTCTGAATTTTTTGCTACTGTGAAAAGAGCTGCTAGGAAAAAAATGTGTACATATGAACTGTCATCATTGTTGTCATTTTCATCTTCTTCTTCTTTTGCTTTTCTTCCTCCTCCTCCTTCTTCCTCTTCCTCTTTCTCTTCTTCCTCTTTGTCCTTCACTCTCCCCTGTGCCCCTATGCTTTCCTCAGCAAAATCCTATCTACATGGATATGACATTTTCAGCAGTATTCAGCAGTAAAGCTTTTGTTGAACTTTCTGGCATCTTTCTTGAATTCAAAAGGTATTTTAGAATTTCTCAAGAGACTAAGGATCGTCATTGAGACATAGTACTAGAGATACAGAAAATGCTGGATAATGGGGTCAAATCTGTTCTTACTCTATGAGATATGATAGGATTTTTGTTTCTACTCTTAAAGAAACACCTTCTATGAGCTTATTCTCTTTGTCACAAGTAAAACGTAGACAACTTCCCATTCCTATCTTGAGCTTATGGAAGAGACACGGGAGGCTATTGAGTCAAATCCCTCATTTTACAGATAAGGAAATTGAGATTGAGATAGGAGACATGACTTGTCCAAGGTAACACAGATGGTAAGTGTCAGAGATGCTCTTGACTTCAGGTCCAAGACTCTTTCCACTGGACCACATTGTGATTCTGGGTGAATAGATTAGACTGTATGAAACTTTCTCCTGCGCTTTCTGACCTTGTTTATCTAGTACTTATCTTTAAGTTCATTGGCCAAGGGTTAATTAATTATTCACTAACCTAAAAATCTATTCCATTATATCTATTTTTGCAAATGTAGGACACTAAGTAGATAAGAGCTGTACCTATGGAGATAGCACAAATATTTAATTTGGATCTTCTTCATTCATGACTTCCCAAAGTCCTTTCTTCTAACCTAGTAACTCTCAACTTCTTGCCAGCTCAATTTCTTTCCATGACCCTATGTGAGGATTGGTTAAAGCCAAAGATTAAAAATGAAATTCACACTAGAGGTAGTTACTATTTTTTTTTTAAAGAAGAACAAACATAACCCCAGCTTACTGGCCACTCCCATCCAGATCCTCCTTAGACACCTCCTGCCATTACCCTAAACTACTTGGTCAGTCATAGATCCCTCCCACAGTCTTTCTGTTTATAAGGCCCATCTTGTCTCCATTAGGAACTCAGATTCTTAAAATCTGGCCCGCTTGCATTAGTGATACTAACGCTTCCTTAAGAGTCTGGCCAATATGGCAGAACTTTAATAAGCCTTGTTGTTGGCTGAAAAACAACAACAACAACAACAACAACCACCATGGTGTGAAGGAATTAAGAATCAGAGAAATCAAAATTGAAAGAATAATGAGATTTCACCTCACACTCAGCAAATTGACCATGATGACAAAATATGGGAATGGTTAATGTTGGTGAAGCTACAGAAAGTCAAGAACACTAATACACTTCTAGGGGAGCTATAAATTGGTTCAATTATTCAGGGAAGCAATTTAGAATTGCGCTAGAGAAGTGGCTAAAATATTTATGCCTTTCACTCAGAGCTTTTACTACTGGATCTATCATCCAAAGAAGCTGGATATAGAAAAACTCCATATACATCAAAAGAGCTAGAGGTGGGGGTGGGCAGGGAGGGTTTGGATGACCTTAGATTGGGGAATGGCTAGATAAAACAGGATGTTTTCGTATAATGGGATATTGTTGTTCTGTAAGAAACTATGAGTGTGAAAAATTCCGAGAAGAATGGGAAGACTTATGAACCGATACAGAGTGAAATTAGTAGAACAGAGAAAATTATGCACAGTGACTACAACAGTATAAAGGGGAAGGACAACAAGATTAAAAAAAGAAGCTAAATGCTATATAATTATAATGACCAAGAAACTCAGTCCTGAAGAAAAGTTGGGGAAAAAAAAGATTTTCCTCTCCTCTCTCCAGAGGTAGAATATTGCTTGAACTTTCAGATTGGTTGGCTTTTCCTTCTCTTTCATTTTTTTATCCTTTGTCAGAAGGGAAAACCTGTTTCTAGGGACAGGAGAGAAGTATATTGGGAAATGAAAGTGACATAAAAACAAAATAGATCAATAAAAATAGAAATCAAACAAAAACAAAAGCCACCCTGGTAACCAAATGTAGAGGCAAAGGAGGCTCCCTATTCCTTTTATAGGTAAGGCTAGCCTCAGGCCTGACTTAAATGACTTTTTGTGATCACTGCTTCCTTTTCTAGATGATCACTAACCATCTCTTTAATAGTAAGTGCTAGAATTGTGCCTGAAATCAAAGTTAAAGTGACTGGTCTACAGTATCCAGTCTCTATTCTCTGACCCTATTTGAAAATCTGGTCATTTGCTCTTCAATTCTGTGACACCTTTTCTGAAGTCTTCCACAGGTCCATTGATAGTACTTCAGAGATCACGTATACCAGTTGCTTCAGGGTTTTTTAGATTGTGATATGGTAGTCTCCCAAATCACTTTTTTTTGGGGGGGTTAGATGCTTAAAGCAAGTTCTCTGTCCTAGATACACACTCTTTTTTCCACTAAAACACTGCCCATTCCAGAAAGTGCCGCAAACAACCATGCCTTATAACAGTACTGTGAGTTTCTCTTGGCCAATAATCACTGAGCTATCTCTGGTTCAGAGGTGATGAAGAGTGCAGTCATCAACTAGGATTATCACAAGATCATAGATTTAGAGCTGGAAGTCCAAACCTTTTTTCAATTAAAATTATTTTTTTCTCCTCACTCCAGCCCTGACCTACCCCCACCCCCCCCATTGACAAAGAAAAAAACAAATCCTTATAACAAATATGCATGGCCAAGCAAAACAAATTATCATACAGAGCTCAAGTGACTTTCTCAAGATAACAGAAGTAGTATATGGCAAAGGTAGGGTTTGAACACAGTCCCTTTAAATTGGAAGCCAAGGGTTCCTTCCACCATATTATACTGAGAGATAGAAACTCATCAAATCTGATCATGGAAAGGAGGCCTACCTATTCTTTAGCCTCAGGTCTGACTTAAATGACTTTTTTGTGATCACTGCTTCCCTTTCTAGATAATCACTAATCATCCCTTTAATAGTAAGTGCCAGAATTTTGCCTAGAATTAAAGTTTAGGTGGCTGATCTACAGTTTGCAGTCTCTACTCTCTGACCGTATTTGAAAATATGGTAATATTGGAAGACCCATGGCTAACACTCTCCCTTCCCTTGCTGTGGGCTGATGACCATCAAACCTAAAGCCTGGTTACCCCCTCCATGAGATAAGCCTTAGTGCTGGTCTTCTTTTCCCCCTATTCCTATGTACCTATTTTTGGATGTCTCATGTTAGGTCTTAAGTCTTTCCTTGTGTGAGATACATATTACCCAATGAAGCATTTTCATCCAATTTTGGCATTCATTGGCCAGGCTGATTCTTTAGTGAAAACCCCTCTATGACCCAGTTTAGCAAAACTCACCCAATTTTAGCATTCATTGGCCAGTCTGATTCTTTTGTGAAAATGGATCTGTGACCCAAGGCAGCTGGTATGAATGAGGGGCACCTAGAATGTAAGGCATTTGGTCCTGGCAACTTGAGGTCTGCAAGGGCAGATTGGTTGGCTCTTATCATCTCCCTACTTATCTTACGTGCCACCAACTTTTAGCAACATTCTTCCCTTTTCTCTAGCCCAAAGATTATTCTCCTTGGCAGAGAAAACAGAAGTAAAATAGGTATTAACTAGCTTTGGCTTCTCTCTTTCTCTTGGGCTATCATTATTCCATCACTGAATTCCTTTCCTCTGTGTCTGTTTTCTATTTTCTGTCTAAGGATACATATAATTCTTTCTTGATCCAATGATAAGGGGAGAATTTTCCAAATAGCATCAAACACAATTCTCAGCCCTTAACAGACACACAATACATTCTTTGTCTTGCATTGAACTGTAAGCTTGAGCCTTCGATGACTAGGAGCTGGCTCTTGCATCAGGGAAAGTCCTGAAAAATGAACTAGATGGTCATAGGGGAATAGATGTAGAACTGAAAGAGACTTCAGAGGCATCTAGTCTAACTGTCTCATTTTACAGATTAGGAAATCGAAGCCTAGGGAAATCCAGTGACTTACCCAAGGTCACAAAGACAGAAAGTAGCAAAGACAGGATCTACTACCCAAATTCTGTTTTTTAGGAGGATCTAATAACAAAAAATAGGGAAGCATTTGAAGAACAGCCTCTCCAGCCCCAAATCACCTTTTGATATTCTTGTAGGATGCTAATAACTCAATAGAAAGTAAGGTTCTTGAGGACAGGGACTTTGTAATTTTTGTCTTTGAATCTGCAGTGTTAAATCCTCATACAGGGACTTAGACATGGTTGTTTTTGTTGTCACATCTGACTCTCTGTGACCCCATTTGGGGTTTTCTTGGCAAAGACACTGGAGTAGTTTGCCATTTCCTTCTCTAGCTCATTTTACAGATGAGAAAACTGAGGCAAATGGGGTTAAGTGACTTGTCCAAGGTCACATAGCTAGTAAGTGTCTAAGGCCGGATTTGAATTAAGGATGAGTCTCTATCAGGATGAGTTTCTATCAAAGTTCTCTGTCTGTTGTACCTACCTGTCACAATTAGACACTAAGTATTTAATAAATACTTATTGATTAATTGTCTCAAAGTTCTCATGTATACCAAAGCTGGACACAACTCCTATAGAACCAGAGACAAAAAACTCTATTTAATTTAACTTAGTTTCCTGATTTTTTTTCCTGAGCTCTCCCTTCTGGACCACTTTTATTTCTTGTAGCAGATCCTTTTATCTCTCAAAGGCCACTAGGTTCTCTCCTAGCCTTGTCCTGCCTCTTCCTTAGGCCAGACACTCTTCCTCGATATCAATCCACACAGAAAGACCTTTTCCCTTCCCCTAGTCCTGTGGATCATGGGGTAGAAACAACCAGGAGTGCACTGGTAAATGTTTAATAATTGACTGGGGGTGATGGTGGTGGAGGGGGAAATGAATACAGGACATTGTTACATTCAATTTACATTATTAACATTTCTCTATCACTTCCTTAAATCTAAACAATCAATAAAACAATACATCAAGCCCTGCTTTGCTGCATTTGCTGATTTCTGAGTTATAAATGCTCACATGGGAAATTTAACAATCAACTCTCCTAGCTGGTTTGAGTTGGCTCCAGACAATGCCTGGAATAAACACAGGGAGAGGGGGTGGACTAGCGTTGGAAGGGAAAGCTCTGTAACAAATTCTCTGACAAATCTAAAAATTAAAAAAATTAAAGACTTCTGCTTTTTTAAAAATATTTTTTCCTTGACATTTCAATGTGTGGACTTAGAAGGTCACTCTCATTTTGACCTGAAAATTGTATTTGTGTATTATAGCACATAGCAAATAGCAAATCTCCAGCATGGAAGAAGAGAGGCTCTTCTCTCCCACCTCTGAAACAAAGGATCTTTGCTCTTTGCCAACGAGCAAATGTTGTTCCTGGCTCTACTCCCCACCCCACCCCACTCTGTTGGACATTGGGCTCCTGTGCATAATAACACACACACACACACACACACACACACACACAGAAATAGGGGAGAAACTCACTTAACATGGCTAGTTCCCTATCACACAGATTTGTACATAGTGTATTTAAGATTGTACACAGCCAACACGATGACCATATTCTCTTAAAAAGTCTGTTTTTTGGCTCTTTTCCCCACCTCAGACTTTCCATTACTTGCTATAAAGAACTCCCATTGTGGAAACTCCCTCCACCAATGCATCTGCCACAACTTTTTGCAACTTGTAGTCCTGGAAAGTTACGTGCAGTGCCAACTGTTTTGTCCAAAGTTTTCTAGAAGAAAGAAGTTCTAGTATTTAAAACGGACCAAATCTAATCATGTTAAGATAGGAACTAGTCCTTTATCTTCCAAATTACCTCCATTGCATGTTATAGTGGAAAGAATCTAGTATTTGAAGCCAGAGGAAGTAGATTCCAATTTTCTCCCTGTCACTTACTACTTGTGGACTAAGTTGTATCACTTGGCTGAGCCTCAAGTCAAGTACAGTCAATAAGCATTTATTTGGTGCACTGGCCCCGGGAGTCAAGAAAACCTGAGTTCAAATGTAGCTATATGACCCTGAGCAAGTCACTTAGCCACTATTTGCCTCAGTTTCCTTATTTGTGAAATGGGGATAATAATAGCATTTACCTCCTAGGGTTGTTGTGAGGACCCAATGAGATAATTGTAAAGTACATAGCCTGTCTGCCTCAGTTTCCTCATCTGTAAAATGGGCGTAATAACAGTGCCTACCTCCCAGGGTGGCTGTAAAGTGCGTAGTTCAGAGCCTGACACACAGTAAGAGCTATATGAGTGTTAGCTATTCTTATTATTACTAAGCTGGCCACTGTGTTAAGTTCTAGAGGGATAATACTGGACCCAGAATGGGCAAAGTACAGCCCGATGGTCAAATCCAATGGCCTGTTTTTGTACAGCTTGTGAGCTAAGAATCATTTTTAAGTTTTTAAATACACCATGCAAAAACAACTGGCCAGCCAGACTCTGCTGACCCTCGAACTAGTTTATAGGATCATAGATTCAGTGTTGAAAGAGAACTTAGCTGTCTGTCATTGTGTTCAACCCCTTCGTTTTAGAGGTAAGGAAACGGAGGCAGATAAAAGTGAAGTGACTTGCCTAGGGTCTCCCATCTATGTGGTAAGCACCTGAGGCAAAATTTGAGTCATATTCCTGATTCTCTGCGCAGGACACAACACTACCTCTAAGGTCCCTTCCAACTCTCAGTCTGTGATGCTCTGAAAATCCTCACACTATCCTGGACTGATCTGTTCAGCAGAATAGTAGAAAGGGCTCTGGACTTCACATCTGGGTTCACATCTGGCTTCCAACACTTCCTGAATGCATAGTTTAGGCAAGTGTAGCCTCTCAGAGGCTCAGTTTCCCTTTAAAATGAGCCTAATGACAAAAGTCCATATTGTCAAAGTTTGGTTCTTCCAGTAGCAAGGTACAGCTGTGAGAGTCGGACTATAAGGAAAGCTAAGTGTCACAGGATTGATGCTTGTGAATTGTGGTGCTGGAGAAGACTTTGGAGAGTCCCTTAGACAGCAGCGAGGTTGAATCATTCAATAGTTAAAGAAATTAACTCAGGCTTTTCACTGGAGGGTCAAATACTGATGCTGAAGCTTAAATACTTTGGCCACACAACAAGAAGATGGGACATCATCTGAACAGACCCTGATGTTGAGAAAGATTGATGGCAAAAGGAAAAGGGGAATGGCAGAGGATGAGATGGCTAGATGATGTCATGGAAACAATGAATATGAACTTGGACAGACATCAGGAGATAGTAGAGGAGATAAGGGCCTGGTGAGCTATCGTGCATGGGGTCATGAAGAGTTGGACATTACTGAACAGCAAACAACAACAATAAATGACCCCTGGAGCAAGTATGTTTTGGAAAAGCATTAAGCCAAACAATGTGTGCAAACCACCTGAAGGTGTGGTGTGCACATTGGCTGTTATCAGAGGCCTTGTTTCATTTTTTAGTCTATGTACTTTCAGTGCTTGGCATGGTGCCTGGCACACAGTGCATGCTTACTAAATGTTTATGGGCTGATTGATTGGATGATTATTGTGCAAGCAGAGAGTGGAGTGGTCTGTTTTGGAGAGACAGGAGGGCTTCAATCCAGGAAAGAGTTTTGTGCCTTTTACCTGGGCCAGTTCTGGGAGAAATACACTTCACTATTCTGGCTGCCCTCTGTTGTTACAAAAAGATTATTTGGATCAGAAAGGAAGATCCAGTTAGCTGACCTGGCTCAAAAGTCAATGGAAAAAAAAATTATTTGGAAGCTGTACCTAGAGAGGATAGTATTTGACATGAGTCTTGAAGGAAATTAATGATTGTAAGAGGTGGGTGTGAGGAAGAGTGGCATTTGGTGACTGGCACGCAGTAGAACTGAATTGCTTTTTGAATTGAATTGATCAAATCTATAAATAGTATATGGTCGTGCTTAAATTTTGCCAGGACAGCAGCAATGGAGAAAAAAATAGTGACGGTATTTAAGGCTGGTTTATGGTTGAAACTTTTCAATCCAACGTTGTAGAAATACACAAAAGATCATACGTACCCTTTTCTTACTGTAACAGAAGAGAAAAAAATATCTTGAAAAATCCCCTGCAGTTTTGAAACCTGCAAAAGAGCAAATTTTCATTTACTAAAAATATATCTGTGTATTTCTCCACTCTCAGATTCAAAGCTCTGACTTTCTGTGTATTATCTGTCTTCTGTAGTGAGGGAGGAGTCAACGGAAGCTGTCATCAAGAACAGTCAGCTTTGCCTGGCCTTTTGGCCCCATGATTTATTGGCCATTTGGTGTCTAGTTGGAAATGTTTGTTCCTTGAGAAAAGGCCCATAACCTTAAGATGGGGATTTTTTTTTTTGCCTATGGTTTGTGATTGTTCCTCAAACCAGGTACATTGACCATCACGCTTGCGGTCTCTCCTTTTAACTGGAGGCTTGTTGTTTCTATTAAGAGCTTAGGTTCAGAGATTTAGAGCCAGAAGGCATGTTTGGGTCCATGCAGCCCAAACCCTTCATTTTACACATGGGAAAATAATGCAAATTTTCCAGTATACGATGAGATAGATTTCATTTCATGGATTCTGCTGTTCCAACCAACATGCAACCTAGTGTTTTCCCATACTTTTAATCATCAGTTTCTCCTAATTATTTTTGGAATTACTTCCCATTTATGGCCAGTGGAGAGGTTGTCTATACAGGAAAACTGTATCAAATGCACCCAGGAAGTTACTAGATATTGAAACTTTGAGGAAAAAAAATCTTTCATCTCTTCTGAGATTCTAATCCTATTCCTTCTCCTAACTTCCCTATTTCTGTCTATGGTAAAACCATTTGCACTGGTGGCTTAAACCAACAGTCATCTTGGGCCTTTATTTTATTGATTACCTTTTAACCACATCTTTCACAGGTTACCTCCTTTCCATCTTCTCCACTTCTCTCCTTATTGGTTTTCTTAGCTGTAGTGTCCCTACTCCCCTTAATTTAGGATCACCCAGGCAGTGGACAGATCTCTGGGTTTAAAGTCAGGAAGACCTGAGTTCAAATCCAGCCTCAGGCACTTACAAGCTGTTTGACCCTGGGCAAGTCTCTTCTTCTGCCTCAGTTTCTTCAACTGTAAAATGAGGATAATCATAGCACCTCCCTTCCAGAGAGGTTGTGAGGATAAAATGAGATGATATTTGTAAAGTGCTTAGTTTAGTACCTGGCACATAGTAGTTGCTTAATAGATATTTGTCTCCTTTCAACTTCTAATCTAGTCAATACATTGTTGCTAAATTAATCTTCCTAAATTTATATTTCACTTAGTCTGTAGAGTTTTAAGTGATTTTCCATTTCAATCATTCCCATTATGGTTGCTTTAGACATGATTAGCAACTTTATATTTCCTAAACATACAACTTGTCTTTCTGTTTGCCTCCTTCCCTGGCCTCTACCAGGAATGCTTTCCCCTTCCTCATTTCCTTCTATCAAAATTGTATCAGTCTTCATTGCCCTGCTTAAATGCCAGCTCCTTCTTTGAAGTATTCCTTGTTTGGTGTCCTCCATTGCCAATTGGTGATAACATCTTTGTTTGAACTCCTATGACACTTTACGTGACATTTACATCATACCGCCTTCCACTCTGTATTTATGTCTTCTCTCACCTGTGGGATTGTAAGCCTCTTGAGGGTAATCTCATATATCTTTGTATACTACACAGGCTAACTGATAATAAATGTCATAGAGTCATACATTTTTTGAAATCTAAAAGGATTTATTAAATAAATGAATGGATGAATGGATAGCTAGGTGGATGATAGATTCTCCCAAGGTCTTCTTTTTATTTAATTTGTTTTCCAAGGTCTTCTTCTAAGTCTAGACCTAGGCTAGGTACGAAAGTGAGGATGTGTCTGCATGTGTAAGTCCAGTAGTCTGGCTGTGAGAACATTAATGTTTTATGGGTGGGTCCTGGGGGAGGAGTCTTGAACCTTGACTTATGAGAATAAAAAGTGAGTGGGTAATAGAGTGAGGCAGGGTGGGCAGTGGATATTACCCAATCTGGGTTTTAAGACCAGAGCTGGTGTGTAGTTCTGGATCCTCCTAGTGCTGTGATATCAATTTGTGTGGAAACAATGATTTAAAAAGCAATGTGGTACAATGGAAAGAGCATTCCTCTGGAATGAGATGACTGGAGTTCAAATCCCACCTCTGAAACTTACTCTGAAATTTATTACACTTCATCAGTTGGCCTCTGGAATTATGGTTACAGAATGAGATGGACAGAACCAGAAGAACAATATAACACTGAAAAAATAAATATTGTGAAGACAATTTTGAAAGAACCCCTCCCCCATTTGATTGTAAGTTCCTTGAGGGCAGGGACTTTTTCTTTTTTGCCTTTTATTGTTGTTTTTTCCCCAGAGCTTATCACAGCATGTGGCTTAATAAATGTTTATTGATTGTTGATTGATTGAACAGAAGGACCTTTCCTCAGATGGTCCTATACTCAATGACTGCTGCTATACAGATGGATCAGTCTCTAATTCTGGTGGTATGACAGCTAGATAGGGCAGTTGATAGAGCACTAGGCCTGGAGTTAAGAAGATCTGGGTACAAATGTGGCCTTACTAGCTGTGTGACCTTGGGCAAGTCACTGTTTGCCTCAGTTTTCTCACCTATAAAATCAGCTGGAGAAGGAAATGGTAAACCACTCCATTATATTTGTCAAAAAATCCCCAAATAGGGTCATGAAGAGTTGGGTGTGACTAAAATGATTGAACAGCAAAAAAAAAAAAATAGATGTAGATAGTGTCAAACATGATCCTTTGATTCCCTAAGAACTCCAGCCTGCTGAGCAGTTTATGACAAAAGGGGCCTCTGCTAGAGATTTGAGTCATATAGACAGCTGTAGGTGTGTGTGACAGAGGCCAGATTTGGGGTTTCTACCTTTTTCTTCAGTCCTCTCCCTCCACCTCAGGCCTTTAGTACTAATGCCGTATGTGGTCCTCTGAGTAAGACTCTTCCTAACCCCCTGCTCCCCACAGTACAGCTGTTTCTTTGTTCTCAGACTTGGGTGGTTCCAGACCACACCATAATGAGTGTGCAGCCTCTTGCCCTTGTGTGGGGGAGGATGGAGGTGCTCACCCAATAATGGTCTGTGTTGAGAAAGGAAGCTTGTAGGGTGTAGCCAAGGACTCGCCTGAAACCAGAACAATTTGAAGTGAGGGTGTAATTTGAAGGGTCATTGGCAGGGAGGCTGCCTCAGGGTAATTATTAAAAGCCTGAAACAATAACCATCAGGTAGGCTGCCTCTGACATTACCTTATTGTAGAAATGAGGGATTGTCTGACCTGCCTGAGTATAAAGACAGTTATTCTATGGGCCCAGGGTTGGTTGCCATTTCCCTTTGAAGTGACTGCTTATCTAACCACAGCATTTGGTCACCATCTGTTCTGCACATTTAGGACTTTTTAATGAGATGTTGTATTTATTTTTGTTCCCTACTCTTCCCTGCAGACTGCAAACATACCCTTTGCTCTGTCCTATCTAATCACTCGAAAGTGTCAACACTTGGGGCAGCTCAAGAGCGGCAACCCAAGATAAGCTGGTGGGGATGGGGAGGCATAAATGGCTGCTTCCCCTGAGGAAGGCTATGGAAATGATTGTGGCCTCTGATAGACAAAATCTGAGTCTCTAACATAGGAAGAACCAACAGGAATCAATCAGTAAAACAGTCAGCTAGAATGTATTAAGTTTCTACAATATGCCAGGCATTGTGCTAAGCACTGGGGATACAAAAAAGGCAAAAATTAAAATAAAATGTTTTTGCTCTCGAGGAGCTCATGGGGGAGACAATGGGCAAACAACTTGGTACAGGCAAGGTATAGACAGGATAAATTGGAAACAGTCAACAGAGGAAAGGCACTAGAATCAGAGGACTGGGAAAGTCCCACCTTACAGAAGGTTGGACTTTAGCTAAGACTTGAAGGAAATCAAGGAAACCAGGAGGCAGAGATGAAGAGGGAGAGAACCATATAGGGAGCAGCCAGTGAAGATGCCCAGAGCTGGAAGAGAAACAGCAAGGGGGTCAAAGTCACAGGATGGCAGAGTACCTAGAAGAGAGTCAAGAATAAGAAGACTGGAAAGGTAGGAGGGCCAGGTTAGGAAGGACTTTAAAAGCCAAACAGAACATGCTAGATTTGATTCTGGACAGAATAAGAAATGATCTCATTTAACCCATACTTGATCAAGATCCCCTTTAAGGCGTCCCCAAAGATGATAAAGATGCTCATGGCCAATGACAAGGATAATGATGATGATGACAATGATGATATGATGAAGATGATGGTAGCTCACATTTATCTAGCTCGTTAAGGTTTGCAAAGCACTTATCCATATATTATCTCATTCGATCCTCACAACAACCTTGTCAGGTAAGTGCTATTATTATTCCATATTACAAATGGTAAAACTGAGGCTTATTGACACTTGCAACTTGCCCCATATCATACAACTAGTGCCTGAGGGAGGATTTGAATTCAGGTTTCCCTGTAGAAAATGGTGTCTGAGCGACTCTGTGAGGCAGAGGTGAGGAGGAACTACATTTGCAGGCATGAGATGGTCAGTACAAGGGAACCTCTTGAGGAGACGCAATATTATGTTTTCCATTTTTCTCTTCCCAAATCTGTTATCCAATACCTTCTTCCCAGTTGTGGCCCTTCAGGAACATAGAGTAACTCTGGCCCTTAGAAAATTAAAAAAGTACTGGGTCATTTTATTCTTTTACTCAGAACTGAAGGAGACTTGCCCAAGAACATACATACATATATGTACATATATATGGGTATATATGTATGTGTGTATGTATATCTATAATGTGTATATATATATGGGTATATATGTAATGTGTGTATATATATATAATGTATATATGTATATAGATATATAAAATATGTATGTTTATGCATACATACATACATATATACATATGTGTATATATATATATACATATATATATATATATATATATATATATATATATATATATATATATATGTATGCATGTATGTATATAGGAGAGAGAGAGAAATGTATTATACCCCTAATAAACACCTACCACATTGTATTGCATACAATAGAGGCTTAATAAATATTTGTTGAATGAATGAATGTAGCACTTCATATACACTGTTATGGACTTCCACATACCATTTCCCCACCATTTCTTTATCTTAGCTTTTCAACTCAACTTCCAGGACTGGGGTTCAAATCCAGCTCTCTCTTCTTAATTTCTGCATGACCTTGAACTTTCTCATGTAGAGGGGATTGAACCTCTAAGGTTCCCTATAGTTCTCAATCTTTGATCCTCTGACTTTTTTTTTTACATATAACAATATGATTGTTGTTGATGATGATAAGTCTACTTTCCTGTCTTCATGGATCTCTCATTCCATGTTAACTTAATGGGGAAAAAAGGGGAAACTTTAAAAGAAAACCTCAAGTTCTGGGTTCATAACATGGGGTTGCCTTATCTTTAATCCTCACACAAATCCTAGAATTCTGGATTTGGAGTTAGAAAGCTTGGGTTGGATTCCTGCCTGTACCACTGGTTAACTGTGAAACCTTGGTTAAGTCACTTCTCTCTGATCCTCAGTTTCCTCATCTGTAAAAAGGATTGGATCGGATGGCCTCTAAGATGCCATCCAGTTCTGAATCTATTAGCCCATGATCTCTTCCAATTCTAATTCGGTGATCCCCAGTTCATCGTAGCTATAGACATTTCTCTCCAGACAAGCTGAGGCTAGCTGCTTCTACCATATCCATTAATTACCTTTTTTTTTTTTTAACATTCAAATTGCAGGGCTAACATTTGAAGTTTCTTTTGTGCTCTTTCTAACCTCAGAGCACTTAAAAGATTTCTGATGAGACCTGGAGTTTGTAGCAATGAGATAATAGAGGTGCCATGTGTCTCCCTGTTTAAAAAAATCAATTTCATATTTAGCAAGAGAAATGGAATTGACGTATCACTCTACTCATAATCTTTAGTCCTCTTTTTTTTTTTTTGCATTGTCCCCAGAACATTAAATAAATTAGGAGACTGATGGGAGATATTATACATCCAACTTCACTCTACCCCACCCCACCAAGTGCCTCTCGGACTTGTCTATGGGTGTTGCTATTTATGACTGGGTAAGCCTGGGACTGTTGCTGCCAAATCAGTCTTAGCAAACTGACAGGGAAAACCTGCCTAGCCTGCTCAGCAATTTTAATTAGTAAACACAGCAGCAAAACTGAAAAGGCATCAGTCATCTGTGCTTGTGATTAAAATCTTCATAATTCTTTGAACTGGACTGGTCGAGCTCAAGGATGTGCTTTGGAGAGCTTAAAGCTTGGAAAATTTTGTTGGTAGGAATGAAGGCTGAGCCAGCCTGAGATATCTGTTTCATGGGAGGATATGTACTACTGTTGCCCCCTTCACTAAGCCATACTGGAATCAACTCTCTCCATGGAAACCAGTATGGTGCAATGGAAACGTCCCCTGATCTGGACTTAGATAACCTGGGTTTGAGTCTCTAGTCTGCCATCTACTAGCTGTGTGACCTCATGTCTTTAGGCCTCAGTTTCCTAATCTGTAAAATGATGAGTTTGGACCAGGTGAGCTCCATGGCCAGTTTTAGCTCTATAGCTATGGTCCTGTGACACACAGATGGCTATTGTAATGAAAAAAGATTCTGAGAAATAATTATGCCCTAAATTTGGATATATCACTTTGCAATCTACAAAGTGCTTTGTCTTTAAGAAAGATATCAAAGAGATACTACATTCTTTCAAGATCTGAGCTGGAAGGGATGCCATGAAGGGATGACCCATACATGAAAGGGAATTCCTTCTGTAACATCACCAACCAGTCATCATAAACCTTTGGTGAAGGTGACCTTACTACCTCCCAAGTCAACCCATTGCCCTTTAGCACAGATCTAAGTGTTAGTGACTTTTTCTTCATACCCATTCAAAATAAAATGGAGAGCATAAAGAGCTGGACTTGGAAGATCTGGGCTCAAATTCACTTACTGGTTTATATGATCTTACAGTAGGTCATTTAATAATAAGAGCTAACATTATATCATTCTTTAAGATTTTCAAAGTATTTTACTTATGCTATCTTATTTGATCCTCATAATAACTGTATGGGGTAGGTGCTATTATTATCCTCATTTTACAAATAAGAAAACTGAGGCTAGTGGAGGTTAAGTGAATTAACCCAGAGACTCACAGTAAATGTTTGAGGCTGGAATCTTTCTGACTTGAAGTCCTAAACTCAATCCACTACAATTTACAATAATAAATCCATTTATTTGTGCCTCTTTTTCCTCATCTGAAAAATGGTGAGGTTGGTCTTGATTACCTCTAAGATCCTTTACAACTCTAAATCTATGGTCCTATGAGTTCATAATTTCCTCCTGCCATCTGGGACCAAACAGAATCAGTCAAATCTCTCCTCCATCTGATAACTTGATAAAGAGCACTAGCTTTGGAGCCAGGGGCCCCAAGTTCAAGTCTTTCCTCTAATTCTTTTTGTTGTTATTCTTTTGTTTCAATCATGTCTAACTTTCTATGACCCCATTTGGGGTTTTCTTGTCAAAGATCCTAGAATGATTTGCTGTTTCCTTCTCCAGTTCATTTTATAGATGAGGAAACTGAGGCAAACAGGGTTAACTGATGTGCCCAAGGTCACATAGCTAGTAAGTGTTTGAACTCAGGAAGATGAGTCTTCCTGACTTCAGGCCCAGGACTTTATCCACTGTGCCACCTAGCTGTGCTTAATTTATATAGCTTGTGTGAACTTGGGCAAATAGACCTCCTTGGCATTCAGTTTCTTCATAGGGGATAGCCATGCTGTTCCAACTTCCTCTTAGGATCTTAGGGGTAAGACTGGTGTGGGAGAAATATAGGCCTACTACTCATAAATGAAGCTCCTGAGCCCACATCAGTGTGTTTCCTATTACAGCAAATCAACCAAGATGGCAACATTAACACTTCAACACGAAACATTTACTAAAGAGAATGCAAAGCAAGAATAATCATAACATGACAGTTGGCACACAAACCTGGGTCATCCTTTCTTCCCAATGTGCACAGTGTATGTGGGGAGAAGTAGAGATGATCTTACAGAAATCTAACAAGGAGGGAAGTGTAGAGGGCCGGCTCTGGTGAATTGGAGGGCTTAGGCCAGCCCAGGTTTTACTGCTATTTTGTACTAAGCCTGACAGCTGTGAAACTCAGGATGTTGGCTCACCCCCTCCCCCCCCCCGCCCCATTCTGTCTCTTGAGAACAGGATACAGGAAGGGAGGAAACGGATAGGGTACAGGACCGGACGCAGGAAAGAAAGTAACAGACAAAGTACAAGGAAGTAAGGAAATCACTTAATTAGGTTTGTGCTTTTAATGGAAAATAATGTTACTATTGCTTGATCCAGTACTATATAAGCCTGAGCCCTCAGATCAATAAACAGAGTTTGTTCTTCACTGCTCCCACCTGGCCCGTGATTCTTTCTCTCTTCAAACTCTGCCGGCATCAGACCATGGCCGCTGATGCAGGCAATCGTGGCAGGGCAACTCATAACTTTCATCTGAAGGTTTGGATGTAGCCACAGCCACTAAAGACCTGGAAAAGAAAGTTCTTACCACCTAAATCTTTGGTGCTGTCAAAATATATAATATATTCCTTAATATAAGGAACTGATATGGTTCTATTAATGGAAATGACATTAAAGAAAATGTATGGACATCTACTTTGCTGCTGCACCCTAGAGACCAGTGTGCCTTTCCATTTGACTTGTCATTTAAATCTTCCATATGTCCTGTCTCCCTATATTAAAATGAGGAGCTTGGAGGGGTGACTGGCTTTTCTATTTATATTCCCAGAGCTTAGCACAGTGTTTTACATATAGCAAGCATTGAAAAATGGGTTCCGATTGATTACTTGATTGATTCCTTAAGGAATAGTCTGCATCACAAGTCATTTTCAGGGAGAACCTCTTCTCTACTCATTTTCCTCCTAGAACTATACTGTGGCTGAACTCTGAGCCAGTGATACACTCTCATCAAAAGTGAAAATTTCTTCACTTGAGATCTGAAGAAGTATTCTGATCAACCTTTTTGGTTTGAGTCTGAGAGATTTTCTTCACTTAGGCCACAGGAAGCAAAAAAAAAAAAGGGCAAAACAGACAAGCCTCTCCTTGCCACAAGCAACATTGTTTTTAAACAACAGAATAGTCTTTTCCTTCCAATCAGCTCCCAGCAGTGAAGCTCCCCACCTCCATCATTTCAACTTCCACCTGCTCATATAAAGCCTGTCTTCCTCTATTCAGCAGAGCATCAGGGCAGTATAGTATCTAAGTTCCTTTCTTCCTGATTTCAGCTGCTTTTCTGTGAACTATCCACCCATGTAGCTGGGTTTCGGTCCTTTTAAGCAACAGTGGGTTGTCTCAGTGATGGGACCTAGGCTTAACTGGACTGGTTCCTGACTTTGCTTCGGTATGTAGTCCCTGGCTCAAATGGACTCCTTCCTGAAAGTAGAGTTTTCTTATGTGAAGTCAGTCAGTCAATCAACATATATTAAATGCCTACTATGTGTCAGATACTAAGCATTGAGAATACAAAAAAAGACAAAAGACAGTCCCTACCATCAAGGAGCTCACAATCTAATGGAAAAGATAACAAACATATGTAAACAAGCTATAGAGGATAAACAGGAAACAATTTACAGAGGGAGGCACTAGAATTAAGAGAGATTGGAAAAGGCTTCCTATGGAAAGTGGGGATTTAGGTGGGATTTGAGGGAAGCCAGGAGGTAGAAGTGAAAAGGGAAAACATTCCAGGCATGAAGAATAGCCATAGAAAATGCCCAGAGCTTAGAGATGGAATGTCTTATTTATGGAACTACAGGGTGAAGAGACTCCCCTCTATCTTAGGAAAAGGACCCCAAATTCATATTTCTTTTTTTTTCAGGTTTTTTTTTTTGGCAGTTGGGGTTAAGTGACTTGCCCAGGGTCACACAGCTAGTAAGTGTCAAGTGTTTGGTTTGAGGCTGGATTTGAGTTCAGATCCTCCTGACTTTAGGGCCAGTGCTCTATCCACTGCACCACCTAGCTTCCCTCCCCCCCAAATTCATATTTCTAATAAATATGGAGCACAGACACCATGTAGAATTGTCACATAGTCACTGAAGAGTTCTTGCTTTTTTTTTTGAAAAGGAAAAGGAAATTGAAAAAGCATTTATTAAGCACTTATTATATACTTAGCTTTATCCTAAGTACTTAACAGTTTTAAAGAATGAAGCCACTAATAGGAGAAATATGTCAAGAGAGCTCTATTTTCTTTTCTTTTCTTTTGTTTTTAACTATACACCAAACATGTTATTACCTCACTTCTCATCAGTGTCTCTTAACATCTAGGTTTTCTTTAAGATTTATTTAAATCATAAAGGCGGGGTCAGAAGCAAAATAGACTTTTAAAAGGGAAGGGAAAAAGAAGAGTGGAGAAAATGGAAGAAAATAGGATGGAGAAAAATACACATCTGGCAGTCATACTATGAATGAATGAATAATTCATCCATAAAAGGGAAGCAGATAAAAACTGGTTAGAAACTAGAATGTAACAGTATTGCTTATAAGAAACACACTTGAAACAGAAAGAAACACAGAGTTAAAACAAGGGGCTGGAGTGCAATGTAATATGCTTCAGGTGAGGTAAAAAGGCAGGGGAAGTCATCAGACCTCAGGCAAAACAAAAGCAAAAATAGACCCAATCAAAAGAGATAAGCAGGGAAACTACATCGTGTCAAGAAGAAGCATGGACAATAAAGGAATATCAACAATCAACATATATGAACCAAATGACACAGCACTCAAATTCCTAGATGAAAAGTTAAAAGGAGGAAATATTCACCAAAACTGTACTAGTAGGGGGCCTCAGCGTTCCCCTCTCAGACATGGGTAAATCTGACCACAAAACAAAGAAGAAAGAAATTAAGGAGATGAATAGGACCAGAGAAAAAGTTAGACATGATAGACCTCTGGGGGAAAATCTGAATTGTATTAGAAAGGAGTATGGAGTATATCTTTTTCTCAGTTGTACCTGGAATCTTTAGAATAACTAACCATGTGTTAGAACACAAAAACCTTACAACCCAATTCAGAAAAGTGGAAATGTCAAATGCACCATTTCTCAGATCATAAAAGACTATAGATATAATAATTACAAATCAATTGGAAAGTAAAAGTTGAATCCTATAAAATGAATGAATAAAAGAAGAAATTATAGAAACAATAATTTCCTTAGAGAATGACACAATGAGACAACATACCAAAAACTCTTGGATGCAACCAAAGCAATCCCTAGTGGAAAATCCATATCTTCCAATGCATACATCAATAAAAGAGAGAAAAAACATATCAACAAATTGGACATGCACTAAAATCTTGTAAAGCAACAACTTAAAAATTTCCAATTAAACATCAAAATAGAAATCCTGAAAACCAAAGGAGAGATCAATGAAATTGAAAGTTAAAAATTGAACTAATAAATAAATTTAGGAGGTGGTTCCATAAAACAATAAAAATAAATAAACTATCAGTCAATTAGATTAGAAAAAGAAAGAAGAAATGCAAACCACCAGTACCAAAAATGAAAAGAGTGAATTCACCACCGGTGCAGATGAAATTAAAGCAAGTCTTAGGAGTCACTTTTACCCAACTATATGCCAGGAAAATGACAATCAAAGGGAAATGGATTAATGTTTAAAAAAAATAAAAATTACCCAGTTTAATCATAGAAGAAATAGAAAACGTAAGTAACCCCATCTCAGAAAAAGAAATGGAACAAGCCATCAATGAGCACCCAAAGGAAAAATCCTCAAGATCAGTTGTACCTACAAATGAATTCTACCAAACATTTAAGCAACAACCAATCACAATACTATATAAACAATTTGAAGAAATAAAGGAGTCCTACCAAATTCCCCTTCTAACACAATCATGGTTTTAATAGCCAAACCAGGAAGAGCAAAAACAGGTAAAGAAAACCATAAATCAACTTCCTCAATGAATAACCACAAAAAATTAAACCAAATAATAACAAGAAGATTATTGCAATATATCACAAAAATCATACACTACCAAATTGGATCCATACCAGGAATGCAAGGGTGATTCTATATTATAATATTTATTGGAGTTTTTTATATTGGTAGCAAAGAATTGGAAATTGAGGCGATGATAGCTTTGAATTGGAAATGGCTGAACAAGTTGTGGTATATGATTGTGATGGAATATTATTGTGTTGTAAGAAATGATAAGCCATATGTTTTAAGAAAAACTTGGGAAGTTTTACGTGAACTGATGCAAAACAAACAGTAGCAGAGCTGATATTACAATTTCCACAATTACAGCAATATTTTAATGATGATCAACTATATGAGACTTAGCCACTCTGATCCAGACATCAAGACAAACCCATCCAAAACAATTCCTGTTGGTTTTGGTGTTGATATGCTCAGTTATGCTGATAGTTTTCCTAATATTGAGCCAACCCTGCATTCCCAGTATAAATCCTACCAGGTCATAGTGTATTATTCTTGCTATAAGTTGCTATAATCTATTTGCTAATATTTCTAATATTCTGTTAAAAATCCTTGCATCTATATTCATTAGAAAAATTGGTCTATAATTCTCTTTCTCCACCTTAACTCTTCCTGATCTAGGTATTAGCACCATACTTGTATCATAAAAAGAATTTGGTAAGACTCCTTCAAAGAGTTCTTGTTATGAGGGTTTCTGAGCATCAACCTCAAAGTCATCATAATAGTGATATGTAAATGAACTGCTGGGAAACAAGACTCTTCTGCAGTGGTTGCCTTCAGTAAGTTTCTCTGAAGACTATTTTCTCTCAAAACTAACTGTGGCTCTCCCCAAGGATTTTTCTCTGAGCAGATACTTCTCTCAGTGAGTCTTACACAACTGTCATTGCTTTTGCCTCTCAATAGATCAAATGTCCAAGTAAGAAAGGGGAAACCATCTTACCCAGAGCTTCCACCCTCTGTGAAGCCCAGCCAAACTCATCTTTTAGTTCTTCCTCCCACACAGAATGCCATCTCCCTCTCCATACTCTTGTAATGACCATCCTTCTTGCCTGCAAGGCGATCTTCTTAAATCAGACTGAGAAAAGTTCAAACTTCAAAGTTCAAGTCCCGCACTACCTCATATATGAAACTGTTCCTGGTTCTTTCAGCTAATGCCAATGTCTCCTTCATCTCTCCAAGGGGAAGAGAAGGGAACAAGCATTTATTAAGCACCTAATATGTGCCAAACACTGTGCTAAGGACTTTACAAATGTTATCTCATTTGATCCTCATGACAACACTCCAAGAGAGATGTTCCTATGATCCTTTGCAATGGAGGAAACTGAAGAAGACAGAAATGAAGGTCACACAGCTAGTATCTGTGGCTGGATTTGAACTCAGGTCAAATAAAGTAATATTTGTAAAGCACTTAGCATAGTAGATATTTGCTTCCTTTCTTCTTTCATTAAGGACACCATCCATTTTTGGTCAAGTTTACCTAATCAATGGAAAGGCCACAATAAATAGAGATGACAACTTAGGCATTGGTTATATAAAGCATAACGCTGATATTTTCAAAACATCCATAAGACTACGTTGTCCAGTTGTTTCAGTCCTGTCTGACTCTTTGTAGCCCCATTTGGAGTTTTCTTGGCAGAGATACTGGAATGGTTTGCCATTTCCTTCGCTAGCTTATTTTACAAATGAGGAAATTGAGTCAAACAGGGTTAAGTGATTTGCCCAGGGTCACATATCTAGTAACTATCTGAGGCCAGATTTAAACTCATAAATATGAGTATTTCTGATTCCAAGCCCAGTGTTATCTTCACTGTGCCATCTAGCTGCCCCTGAGACAATAGATATGTTCAAAGAGCCATGTCGATTCTTCCTTCATTTGGCCCACAGGAAGTGGATAGGCACTTCCTTGGACAGAGATTGTCATGATCATACACGAAACTTTAATATATCTTTATGGTGTAAGGATAAGGTTTTCACCTCCAGCCAATTAATGCAATCACAGAAGACCCAGAGAACTGAACTGAATCAATCCATCAAGAGTTCAACCTACATGTGAATAAGTCCTTAATTAATTTGGGAGGAGTGAAGTGCTTTGATCATTGGATAGAGACAGATGATGGCCACATGGGAAATGGGTTGTAAATGACTGAAAAAAGCAAACACCACTGTGGGCCTATGGATATCATAACAAGCTAGTTTGGATTCTGGTCTAATTCATAGGTAGTCAAAGTCAGTAGTGAAAGACTCCAGAGAGGGAATTGTCTTGGGGGGAATGTAGAGGTTTTTTTTTTCCCCCTCTTTCTTCTTCTACTCATTGACCAGGGGACAACCTTGTGAGCTTTAGAAGGTCAGAAGATCTGTAGTTCCCATTGGTGTCCAATAATACCATCCACCAGAGCAAGTAGCAGTGTCTCCAGAGCAACAGTGATTGACAGAAACATCTGCATTGAAAGTAGAGGCATACCAAAAACAAACAAGATATAGAAGGAAAGGCAGCTTTAATAATCTAGAAGGGCATTCACCTTCAAAGCCCAGCAGAGAGCTCTACCTGAGGAGAATTTCATGAGGGTTTCACAAAAAGAGAAAAAGACTTCTACTAACAAGAACCATAAGTTTGTTCTTGGGCCATATATGCTCTCTCTGTTTGAAGGCACTCTATCCAGGGACTTATATGGGCAAGGGAAGAATGCACCTTCAAAGTGGGAGAGGGTAGGCTGTTTCTGTAACTGTTCTTGCTACACCTACTCAGTAAATGCCCACAGTTAAGCTAATGAACAATGGTTGATAATGGGATAGACACTGGTGGGGACTCATAAGTGACTATAATAGAGACTATCTCTTTAGTGTTACTCCTTTGAACTCTGAGGGGAGAATTAGTAGTCAGCCATCTTCTGGGGGTACTATACTACTATATGTTGAAACTATCTATATCCTGAAGCTCTTGATGGGCCTGCCTTGGCCAGGAAATGGGCCCTCAAACTAAGTGTCCTATTCCAAATTGTCACTAATGCTAATTGCCATACATCAAGGGGTTGTCATATCAATTGTTTCCCAATCATTTAATGGCACTGCTATATTTTCCCAGCGTGTATTTATTTAAGAAACCATTGTTCTATCTCTCCTTCATTGAATAGTGGTGCTCTACCAGTTAACTGTACAATTGCAGCATCGGTATTTTTTTTTTTTTGCCAAATGCTCTCTATATGTTCTTTGGCCATGAAAACTTGATTTCCACCATGATCATGGGTTAACAGTACCCAGGGACCTCCTTGGCAGAGATGCTGCCCTGCCATTTGTGCTAATAAATGTCACTACTGAAGCTTGTCAAAGTGATAGAACTTGACCCGAGGAGAAGGACTGATTTTAAGAAAATTAAATTCTTTCTAATTGTCATTAGATTGTTGTTTGGTTTCTTAGGAAGGTTTTGAGAAGGTTAACACAAAAAGGAGTCCTCTCTTAAATCCTTTTCAAGGGCATTAGCTGCCAAAGCAAAGATGTTCAGACTGGATATCATTTTTACGGCCTATCACTTTCATAAAAATTACAGTTAACATTTACAGAATATGGTCTAAAGATTTAATTCAGTATGCAGTTCTGCTATGTGCTGGAGACACATAGACAAAAGTGAAGCAACTCTGCCCTCATGGAGCCTACATTCTAGAGGAGTAGGGCAAGGAGGAGACATTATGTTCCCAAGTCAGTAACTACACAGTAATTTGATGACACAGAGAGGAGTAATATTTTAAAAGCTTCACAGGAGAGGCAGCATCTAATTGAGTCTTTTTTTTTTTTAGGCAGTTGGGGTTAAGTGACTTGCTCAGGGTCACACAGCTAGTAAGTGTAAAGTGTTTGGTCTGAGGCCGGATTTGAACTCAGGTATTCCTGACTTCAGGGCTGGTGCTCTATCCACTGCGCTACCTAGCTGCCCCCCTAATTGAGTCTTGAAGGAAGAAATGTATTCAGAGGCATAAGTTGAGAAAGGAATACATTTCAGGTACAGAGGAGGATTTCTTCAAATACATGGAAGCAGGAGATGAAATGTTGAATTGGAGAGACAATTAACCATCCAATTGGCTGGAACATTGGAATTTATAAAGGGGGTATAGTGTGAAGTAAAGCTGGAAATGTAGTATGGATGTTGCTTCCAGAGGAGAGATGATGAAATACTCTTTTCTTGGAAAAGGGAGGGATGCTACAATGGTTGCCAGAGATACTGTCCGTGGATTGGTGCGGCTGTCTATTTATTGTTTGTTTTTTTATTACAAGAGAAGATTCCAGGGTGTACTAGAAAGGAATTTTGGGAAATAACCATAATGTAAAAAACTCAAAGACATCAAGACATCAATAAAGCATTTTGAAAAAAACCAAAAAAAAAAAAGCTGGTGTGTGTATATATATATATGTATGTATATATACATATATGCTAAATATATAAAATATATACTATAAAATATGTAACATATACTATACACACATAAATATATTACATTATATATGCATATGTATTTTATATATGCATATATATACTACACACATAATATTTAGAGAAGCAATAGGGATTCAGTTTTGTTTGTTTTTTTTGAGCAGGGGAATAGTATGGTCTGACTTGTACTTGGGAAGATCATTTTGGAGCACTGAAAGACCTAATTTTTTCCCTCTTCATGTAAACATTTGTATAGAAATAATATTTTTGAGGATTTGACTTTTTTTTCCTACACATTCTTTTTTTTTTTTTGTCTCAGGATCTTGATAAACAGGTTATGAACAATGCTACTTACGGTCTTCATTAACTTCAGCAGAAAACAGCCCTCTGGTTCTTAGGTAACTCTGGGTGTCTGAACATCTGTCCAAGTTTTTTGTCTGGTGAGGTGATGATACTGAGGTAATAATTGCAAAAAAAAAAAAAACCCAACCCCCCAAACCCCCCAACACTCCAGAAAGCCATGCCTCCAAGAAATGCTGAAGTGTTAAAAAATACTAGCTCTGTGAGAGAGATGGTGGAAGTATGACTCATTATGAGTAATGGTGTTCAAGAATCATAAAGAATTTGGGGCCTATATAGGAAATTAGCCCAAAGCTATGTTTAGGTATTTGCCTCTAGGAACACAGGATACCTTTTTGAGTAGGTTAAGGAGAATGAACCCTTGTCTGGGAAGCCACCCTTAGGAGTTCTAGGAAAAGTCTTCATTGAGGAGAAACAAGAAACCTGGCCAATTCATACATTGCTTCATTTGACAGATATCTGACAGTCCAAGGTTCCATGGTGGGTACTTTGGAGGAAGGGAAATAAAAATGAATGAATGATACATAGCCTCTGCTCTCAAGAAGCAAACCTAAGATTCAGTAGGAGAAGAGCAGAGTTCTCTTCCTCATTGTCCCTTTTTCTTTCCCATGTAATTCTGAGGGCGCCAAGAGAACATTCAGAAGTTCCTAAGATTCAAATTTAGGCTGGGAATAAGGAGGCGGTCTACTATAATATAAAGAATACTAGAGTTGGAGTACGAAAACCTGGATTCAAATCCCAAATCAACTACTAGCTCTCGTGGGACACTCTCTGGGCCTCAGTTTCCTCAACTCTATAATCTAGATATTTAGACTAGATGGCCTCAGCTCTGAATCTGGCCTTTGACACTAGTTCTGTGGTAGTGATTGTCAATTAACTTCCTGTTTTTGTTGGATTGTTTTCTTTTATTTTCTCAATTAACAAGCATTTAGTTTCTCCCTCTTCCTCTTAATATCCAATTTAAAAGAAAAAGAAAAACTTTGTAATAAACATGCAAACTAAATAAACCCCTCATTGTCCACTTCCCAGAAATGTGTCTCATTATGCATTTGAATCTTATATGGTGCTCTCTTGTAATCAGTCCTGAGAAATCTTGGCTGATCATTGCATTGATTGGAATTCTTAATTCAAACTTAAAATTGTTTGTCTTTACAATGTTGTTATTACAGAAATTGTTCTCCTGGTTCTATTCACTTCTGCATCAAGTCATAAAAGTTTTCCTGGATTTCTCTGAAACTGGCCCTTTTTGTTACTTCTTACTTAATAACCTTTAAAAAAAATTTTTTTTATTATAGGCAATTGGGGTTAAGTGACTTGCCCAGGGTCACACAGCTAGTAAGTGTCAAGTGTTTGGATTTGAACTCAGGTCTTCCTGACTTCAGGGCCAGTCCTCTATCCACCGTGCTACCTAGCTGTCCCTTAATAACCTTTTGAACAATTAGAGTTAGGATACTCAAGATGGGCTTCTTAGGAAGGAACTTGTTTGACCTTTGTTCTCAAAGAAGACTATGGCATCAGGAAGATGATGTCATGACTTACAATTGAATTGGATTTAATTGAGGCAGGCCTGGGCAAAGTCACCAGCCTCACTTTCTCCTCTGGAGCCATCTGGGTCCAGTGGCAAGTTATGCGTCAGGACAACTGGAGATGGTCCCAGATGCAGTAGGAGACCTTGGCCTTTTTTTTTTTTTGTTGTTGTTGTGAGGCAATTTGGATTAAGTGACTTGCCCATAGTCACACAGCTAGTAAGTGTTATGTGTCTGACGCCAGATTTGAACTCAGGTCCTCCTGAATCCAAGGCCAGAGCTCTATACACTGAGCCACCTAGCTGCCCTAAGACCTTGGCCTTTTTGAACTATGGTCTTTAACATGTCTCAGTTTGTCTGAGGCAACAGCCATTCAGTGATTAAGGCTAGATAAGAAATGATTCGGAGAATGGGCTCTTTTACCTAGTCAAAAAAAATAAAATAAAATCTGGGAGGGTGAGGGGGAAAGCTTCTCTTTCAGAGGTCTGTAAGCAAAATCTGGAACTCATAGGATCAATCAATCAACCAATAAGCATTTATTAAGTGCCTACATGTTCCAGGCACATTCCTAGGCTGTGAGCACACAAATACAAATAAATAAAACAATTTCTACTCTCAAGGAGCTTATATTCTATAAAATCATGTATCTGTGTCTGGAAGAGAACTTGGAGCCCTCTAAGCCAAATCCCTCATTTTACTGAGTTAATAACTGAAACCCAGAAAAGCGAAATGATTTATCCAAGCCAATGCCAGAATTCAAACTCAGCTCTTCTGTCTCTAAATCCAGCCGTGGATTTCCTGGGCCACTCTTCCTCCATACACTAATCAGATGAATTGTAATAGGGATTCTTTTGGATCCAAGAATTGGACCAAATGACTGCTGAAGTGTCCTCTGACTCTAAACAGTTGTGATATATTAGGTTTTTGAGCAAGTATGAATGATTATTAAAAGTTTCTTCATTTTAATTGTGCCCAAGGGCAAGAAGGTTTTAGTAAGAAAAGCCTTCACCTGGAGACTAAGGTGATGACGTGTACATTGAGGTAAGGATTCATCTCTTCAGTCTGGTTGTGTAGATACCACAGGATATGACATAATAAAATCATAGGGTTGTAGAACTAGGTGGGACATTAGAGATAATCTCACCCTTTCCCCCCTACCCATTTTATAGATGAGGAAACTGAGGTCCCACAAGATTAAGAAATTTGCCTTAAGCTAGATTGAGGCAAAGGTAAGACTAAAGACCAGTGAGGGTAGCTAGGTGGTGCAGTGGATGGAGCATGGGCCCTGAAGTCAAGAAGGCCTGAGTTCAAATCCGGCCTCAGACCAAACATTTGACACTTACTAGCTGTGTGACCCTGGGCAAGTCACTTAACCCCAATTGCCTAAAAAAAAAAAGACTAAAGACCAGGGTTCCTCATTCCTCATTGCCGTTTTTATTCTCTTCCTGTTCTATCTTGCTACCTTCCTATCTCTATAGCAGTGGTTCTCAAAAGGTGATCCAGAGACCCTTAGGAATCCCTGAGACCCTTTGAGGGGGTCCATGAAGGCAGTGGATAGAATGACCAACCTGGAGTCAGGAAGACTCATCGTTCTAAGTCAAATCTGGCCTCAGACACTTCCTAGCTCTGTGACCCTGGGCAAGTCACTTAACCCTATTTGCTTCAATTTCATCATCTGTAACATGAGCTGGAGAAGGAAATGGCAAACCACTCCAGTATCTTTGCCAAGAAAACCCCAAACTGGGTCACAGGGAGTCAGACACAACTGAGAAATGACTGAACAATAAGGTCAAAGCTATTTTCCTAATAATACTGACACATTAATTAATATAAACAAAAGTTCTTTGGGGTCCTTAATAAATTTCAAAATTGTAAAAGGGGTCATGAGACCAAAATGTTTGTGAACTGCTGATCCATAAAATGATGATAGAAAAATTGGTTGGGGAAGCTAATTGGCTGTATGCAGTATGTAAATTTTGAAATGTATCCAGATAAAGTTCTGAGATATAAATCTTATGCCCCATAAGTGGGAATTTGCCAATTAGGCATTACCAAGTGTAGAAAGAATCTCCTCTGGGCTTTAGATTCCACTGGGTCAGTGCAGAGAGGTATCATTGGCTTCCAGTATGAACATCGGCCTTTCCAGGCTATCACATCATCTAATATCTTCATGACTTCATCCAGAAACTTTATACCCTCTCACAAAAACTTTCTGAAATCCTAATCACTCGAGAATGAACTCAAGTTAACTACATCTGGCCATCTGCTTTCTGGATTCTTCCCACTTTCTCATTTCCTCTGTTTTGTCTTTCTCTCCCTGCTGGTTCTTAGTATGTTTCCAGATATTAGATGTAAGTCTGATGGAAAACAAAACCTAGCAGTGACAATGAAATGGATAGTTAGGGCAGGGAGTAATTGAGTAAATATTTTTAGATATAAATTGAGAAAGGACCCAAGTGAGCAATCTTGAAAAAAAGTGCTCATAAGAGAAATAAAGAGCGATTACTTAACATTTTCTACTTATTAAATTCATTTCTAATTTATGCTTATTCTAAAATAAATTTTTATATGACTTGAGTTGTGCTCTTGGTTTTTATCCATTCTTGATAAGCAATATTTAATACATTTTATGGTACATAAAAGGAGAGAGAATGTTTTAACCATTCTTTTAACTAGCCCCAAATCCCTGTTTTCCCCATGCCAGAATGTAATTGATCTCCTTCCCTCATTCACCATAGTCCTTGTCTCTAGGGATATGAAAGCACTCGCTATAGACTTTTACTGTATGTTCAAATTTTACCTCTGCAGGCCTGAAGAGGAAAGTCAGTTTCTAGAAGTAAGGATCAGAGAATCATAGAGTTCGACTTACAAGGAACATCGACTTACAAGAGACCATCTAGTGTGAAAGTTAAGTGACTTACTCAAAGTCAATCTACAAGTATTTATTAAATGCTTACAATGAGCCAGAAGGGCAGCCAGGTGATACAGTGGATAGAGTGATGGGTCTGGACTCTGGAAGACTCATCTTCCTGAGTTTAAAACTGGCCTCAAATACTTACTAGCTGTGTGACTCGAACAAGTTACTTAACTCTGTCTGCCTCA
Organism: Phascolarctos cinereus; assembly: GCF_003287225.1. Classification (NCBI taxonomy): domain Eukaryota; kingdom Metazoa; phylum Chordata; class Mammalia; order Diprotodontia; family Phascolarctidae; genus Phascolarctos; species Phascolarctos cinereus. Next base: position 261,470,841 of record NW_027555514.1, on the reverse strand, counting down.
GTTTCTTCATCTGTAAAATGAGCTGGAGAAGGAAATGGCAAAGCATTCCAGTATCTTTGCTGAGAAATCCCCAAACGGGGTCATGAAGAGTCAGACACAACTGAAATGACTGAACAGAATATAGTTGCCAGGCATTGTGCTAGGTAGTAAGTAATAGAGACAGAATTTGAAATGAGGTCTTCTGAGTCCAGAGCCAATGCTCTTTCTACTATATCATGCTTCCTCAATGTAATTAGACCTTGAGATGCTTGAAAGCAGAGAATACTTTTGACTTTCTTTGTACCCCATCATTTAGCACAGTGCCTGGCATATAGCAGGTGCTTAGTAAATACTTACTGACTTAGTGTATTGATCACTTTCCTTTCAAAACCCAGATTAGCAGGGTTTTGAAGAAAGACTCCAGGTCCTCCTAATTACCAAAGAAACAAGGTAGTGATTAATGTAAGCACTCGCATTTATGCGGCAATTTCAGGTTTTAAAAAATACTTTCGCTTGCAGAAATTCTGTGAAGTAGTGCAAGAATTCTTAGCCCCAATATTTTGTTGTTGTTGTTGTTTAGGGGGAGGAGTTGGTCTGGACCTGAAATTTCATGGCTTTAGGGAGCTCACATGAGCAAACTCCCACCCACCAATGAAGATTAGCAAGTACCCCTCTTAGACGTTCCTTGTGGTACACCGTATGTATATAGAGGCAGGAAAAATAAATCCAAGATGACTCAGCAATAATCAGGCTTCTAAAAGACACAGATGATTTGGGTTTTTTCCTGCTTTGTCAGTGTGACCTTAGTTCTCTATGCTTTTTGCTATTTTTTCAAATTAAAAAAAAATATATATATATACACACACACATACATACATATATCTTGATATAAAGAAATACCTGTGTGTGTGTGTATATGCGTGTGTGTGTGTAAAGAGAAAGAGTGAACAAGGATAGGAAATAGCCAAATGTCAGATATATGTTGAGGGGAGGGCAGTTGGATTGAGATAGAAAAACATGTTTCATCACAGTGAAGGAAACAGCTGGTGCTAATGTTGTAATGTGATAAGCTGAGATAGGAGGGGATGGAAAGAACATTGGTCTAGGAACCACTATTCTGGTCTCAACAATGCTCTGTAGACAGCCAGGTGGCACGGTGGGTAGAGTCCTGGACCTGTGAATACACCTTAGTTCAAATCCTGCCTCCAGTGTGAACTAACAATCTAACCATAAGCAAATTGCTTTCCTTCTCTGTGCCTCAGTTTTCTTAATGTACAATTTTTTGGAGGAGTGACTAGATTACTTTTATGGTCCCTTCTTTGTTTAAATTTATGATGAGGATTTTGGGACAGTGGAAAGTGTGATTACTTTCCTCCTGGGAGCTTCATCCTTCTAACCTCAGAGACTAGCATGTGTCCAGGGCCATAACACAAGGATAGGGACTGAACTTGTGGGAAGACTTAGGAAACTCCCAGGTGAAGACACTCCCTCCACCAATGCAGGTTGGCACCTCTGCACTTAGTCTTTGAGAGTTTCCTGGAACCCAGGGCCCCACATCCAGTGTGTGTCAAAGGTAAGACTTGAACCCAGGTATTTCTGGATTTGAATCCAGTTTCCTTTCCACTATTGTTGCCGTTGTTGAGTCATTTCAGTTGTATTCAACTTTTTGTGACCTCATGTGGGGTATTCTTGGCAAAGATCCTGTAGTGGTTTGCCATTTCTTCTTTAGCTCATTTCACAGATGAGAAAACCAATGCAAACAGGGTGAAGTGACTTGCCCAGGGTCACACAGTTGGTAAGTGTCTAAGGCTGGTTTGAACTCAGGAAGATGTCTTCCTGATTCCAAGCCAGTACTCTATTCGCTGGGCCACTGTAGCCTGGGCCAGATGCTTGCTGGCTGATCAATTGATTTTTTATCTATGGTTCTGTCTAGCTCTGCATATTGACACTACGAAAATGAGGATTTGGCATTGGCTGTTATCCAAGGTCTAGTCTAATGCTAGATCTCTGATCCCATGACAATGGAGTCTAACCAACATCCCTTTCAGCTCTAACATTCCACAATTCTTTGTACAAAATAAGGAATTCCTTTTTCTTGCATCTCCAATTGCCTATTAGACATTACAAACTGGATTTCCCTCCAGTAGAAATCTTGGACTCAACATAGCTAAAAGAGAATTCATTTTCTTTAGAATTCTGATCAACAGTCACCAATCATATCTCCAGAAAACTCATGATGATGCATCCCTTCCATCTCTTGGCAAAGAAGTGATAGGCTAGGATGCAGAATAGAGCACACATTCAATGTGTTGACTATATTGCTTGACTATGTTTCTTAGTTACCAAAGAAAGCTTCTAATTTTTGGGAAGGGAGTATTGGTGTTTTGTGATAATGATGCAAAAAGGAAAAAAAAACGAGGGAAAGAACTCCAGTGAAACACATTATAAAAGGATGCGGAGGGGAACAGAAGGAGGTAGAGTGGGGGCAGACAAACCAGACAATTCTGCTGCTCTTGCATTCAGTTTAATATATACTCTAATAATCTGCACATAACAAAAGTCCAGTTTCATATGCCCCCTTTTGTCTGATCTTTCATATTAAAATGTTTGTTTTTGTTAGATTCACAATAAAAAAAATTTTTAAAGAACAGATTGCTTGTATCTGAGGCAGCATCTTGACTTTCCTTGGCTCATTCTTCCTGAAAACTTCAGTTTCTGGAAAACCATGGTTAAGTGCTAAGAACATGAGTATGGGCTCCCTATCTCCCCTGTAGTCACCTGGGTACATTTTCTGTTGTGCCATGAATGGAAGCAAAGATCACAGACTGCTGGGAAAATGGGCTTTAAAGAGGGCAGCTAGGTGACACAGTGGATAGAGCACCGGCCTTGGATTCAGAAGGACCTGAGTTCAAATCCAGCCTCAGACACATAACGCTTACTAGTTGTGTGACCCCAGGCAAGTCACTTAACCCCATTGCCTAGCCAAAAAAGAAAAAAAGAAAAAAAAAAGGAAAATGGGCTTTAAGAATTGAGAACCAGGAAGGAAATCAGGAGGCTTTTTGCTCAATAACATATCTCTTCAAGGGCTTCTGAAAATTGCTGTCTTTGTCCTATCCAAGGTAGGATGGGAGGGGGAAGTGCTGATTATCGTTAGAATTCCTGGTTTCCTTCAAGGCTCAGTTCACCTTCTCCAGGATGCCTTTGCCTATTGTCTTTCTAAAATTCTCTTGCATCTGTTTTGTATATATGTGGTACTCAGGTGGCTGAGTGGATAGAATGCTGAGCCTGGAGTCATGAAGATGTGAGCTCAAATCTGGCCTCAAGCAACTTACTAGCTATGCGACCCTGGGCAAGTCTCTTAACCTCTATCTGCCTCAGTTTCCTCAACTACAAAGTGTGGATAATAATACCTACCATCTAAGGTTGTTGTGAAAATCAAATGAGATAATATTTACCAAACATCTAACACAGTGCCTGGCATAGCGTAGGCACTTAATAAAAACAGGTGTTTCCTTTCTTCTTATACATATCTAGCTACTATTAATTATTATTATTATTATTTAAACTCCTTGGGAGCAGGGACTATTTTTGCCTTCTTTGCATCCTCAGTACTTAGCATAGTGCTGAGAACATAACAGATACTTAAATAAATGCTTCTTGCTTCATTGACTGATTGATTCCCAAGTTTTAGTCTCTGAACTTAATGCTCATGGAGTCAGTGCTTAGGAAAGTATAGTTGTCCCTCCCATATCGTGGGGGTTTGAGGAGCTCCATGACCTGAAAAATCTGTGTAAAATTTTTGACCCTTTCTTCATACCAAAGAAGAATTGTAATGGTATTAAAAAATAAAAGATGTTGATATCATATGATACTATATGTCTATTTTATGCATTACTGAATTTCTAAACTTTTTCTGTGCCTTCTGCTGACCTTCATGTGTCATCTTTAGCTTCCACAAAATTCCCCCCAAATTCCCATTTCATTTCTTATGCCGATCTGAGATATAATGAAGCCACGATGGGAAAAGTCATGATGTGGAAGGAATAACTGTGCAGAAACCATACTTCTAAAGTCATGTTCTTCTGGAATTCTCTCTATGAGCTGTCTTTGTCCAGAAAGGACATCATTTGAAGATAAGGTGATTTGTAATGATCCATTCTTCACATTTATCTTCCCACCTCCATCGCTATCCCCCAAGTGAATGTCTCTTCAGTCTTAAAGTAGACACAGACATTATGTACGCCTTTGGTTTTAGGACGGACAGGCTACATTCTTGTGGGTTCTGGTTTCCCTGAAAGGGAGGTGATTGAGCTTGTCTGAATGTTCATTGTTAGGCCACGTGAAGCACTGGGTGAAGAGTATGCCTTTTTCACAGGGATGATTTGGCTTCCAGTCTGCGTTAGGTCATAACTAAAATTAGATTGTGTGAAACTGGGCCCAAGGGTGGGTATTCCAAAAGATGTTGACTTTATAATCATAAAATAATAGATTTAGGGTTGGAAGGGATGTTATAGGCCAGCAAGACCAATGCCTTCATTTTTGTTGTTCAGCCATTTCAGTCATGTCCCACTCTTTATGACCCCATTTAGGGTTTTCTTGGCAAAAATACTGGAGTGGTTTGCTATTTCCTTCTCCAGCTCATTTTCATATGAGGAAACTGAGATAAACAGGATTAAATGACTTGACCAGGGTCATATAACTAGTAAGTGTCTAAGGCCATATTTGAACTCATGAACATGAGTCTTCCTGATTCCTAGCCCAGTGCTCTATGTACTACAACACCTAGCTGCCTTCATTTGACATATAATCAAATTAAGGTCTACAGAGGTTAAGTGACTTCTCCAGGGTAATTCATATATTAAATATTTGAGGCAGGAACAAAATTCAGGTCTGCTTCACTTCATGTCCGCCACTCCATCCACCTATCTAGGCAATTAGATTTTCTTTGTTTGACTAGTGGCTTGCTCTAGGAAAACCTACAAGCTATGGTGTGTAGGAGTTCAGGCTTGGGTCATGGTTATGGAAGGAGTGATGTTGGACATATTTTCTTGGTACTGTTTTTGACCCTCGCTATTCATCATTTTCATCACCTCTCACCAAGCAATAATATTCCATCACGTTGATGTACCACAATTTGTTTAAGCCTTCCCCTGATGATTTGTTTCCAGTTCTTTGCTATTACAAATAGTGTTCCTATAAATATTTTGTGACTCCCATCCTCCCAGTCAACCAAGTACACAGTCTCAATGTCATCCCCAACTCCTCACTCTCTCTCACCACATATAGTCAATCAGTTATCAAAATCTCACCACTTCTACCTCTGTGACATCTCTGCAATCCATCTCTCCTCTTCGCTCGTACAGCCACCATCTTAGGTCAGACCCTTAATACCTCATGCCTGGAATAGTGCAATAACCTCCTTTTTTCTCCCCCTGACCTTAAACATATCTTCACTTTAGTCTACTCTCCGCAGAGCTGCCAAATCCTGAAGCATAAGTCTGAACTTGTCATCACCTCTTCTTAATAAATCCCAGTTATTATATAATTATATTAAAATATATAATAATTTTATATTCTTAATAAATTCATTACTATTACATAATAATATTAAAATATATAATAATAATTTTATTATTCTTGTTGTTATTGTTAGCATCAAATATAAAGTCATTGTGGTTGTTATTATCAGTCATTTTCAGTCGTATATAACTCTTTGTGACCCTATTTTGGGTTTTCTTGGCAAAACTACTGGAATGGTTTGCCATTTCCTTCTCTAGTTCATTTTGCAGATAAGGAAACAGAGGCAAACAGGGTTAAGTCACACGCTAGTAAGTGTCTGAGGCTGGATTTGAACTCATGCAGTTGAGTCTTCCTGATTCCAGGTGCAGCACTCTATGCACAATGGCACCACCTAGCTGCCCAACTCCTCACTGGGGGTATTTAAAGATTTTCTCAACATGGGCCCTTTTAAAATCTTTCTCCATCAGTCCCTCACATACCCACCAATCCAGTCATATTGGCTTATTCCCTGGTCCACAGACATGGTGCTTTATCTCCCATCTCCATACCAATGTACTGGCTGTCCCCTGTGTTCCTTCCTCCCCTCTTAGAATCTCTGGCTTCCTTCATGACTCAGCTTAAATGCTACTTTCTATATGACATCTTCCCGTATCTCCTCATCTGCTAGTACGCTCCCTCCCCAAACTGCCTTTTATTAATGGAACCAAGAAGACCTGAGTTCAAATCCAGCCGCAAATACTTACTGTGTGACTGTGGAGTAATCATTGAATGTCTGTCTGTCTCTTAAACTCTGCAATGACAGTAATAATAGCACTTACCTTCCATGGTTGTTGTGAGGTTCAAATGTGATATTTGTAAAATACTTTTCAAATCTTAAAGTGTTCTTCAAAAGCTTATTATTATCATTGTTGTACCTATTTTTACTTATGTATACAATATCTCCCCCATTAGAATATGAGCAAAGGCAAGGATTATTTTACTTTTGTCTTTTTATCTCCAGAACTTATGTCTGGCACACAGTAGGTTCTTAAAAAATGCTTGATGATTGATTGATGTGGGACCTTTCTTTTTGTCAATGGCCTCCTTGGGGATATGTGCTAAGCATTAGAATCTCCAAGTCAAAGGGTCTGAACATTTTAGTCACTAACATCATTCCAAATTTCTCTACCAAGAAAGGTAATTACAAAAGATTTTTTAAAAAAAGATAATTTCCATTTCATGATATTGAAAAGCTTTTGCACATACAAAAATGACTGCAGCTAATATAATGAGGTAGTGGGAAACATCTTGGTATCAAATATCTTATATATATATATATATATATGATATTATATATATAATATAGATGATATCTAATATGTCAGACATACAAAATGTATAGGAAACTATCATATATAAGGAGAAAATTCATTTCCCAATGAGTAAGTGGTCAAAGGTTATGAACATTTATCAAAAAAAAGATTTATATTCTGTTAACAACTTTGGCGCATGAATTCAGATCTGACCCCAGACATTTACTAGCTGTGTGACCCTGGGCACGTCACTTCACCCTGGTTGCCTCAGTTTCCTCAACTGGAAAATGAGCTGGAGAAGGAAATGGCAAACTGGTCCAGTATCTTTCTCAAAAAAATCTCAAATGGGGTCATGAAAAGTCAGACACGACTGAAAAATGACTGAAAAATAACCAACAATAAGAACAACAACTTTATGAAAGGATTCTTCAAATTGCTAATGATAAGAGAAATGCAGATTTAACAATCCTGCAGTCTCACCTCATACCCATCGAATTGGCAAATATGATGAAACATGAGGCTGGTCGATGATGGAGGGGTTGTGGGAAGAAAGGCACAATCATACTGTATTGGTGTTACTTCTGGCCTATTAATTTTGATTCCATGTCTGGAGCACGAGATCTATTTCCTTTTATTTGAAAAAAAAAACCTGTCAGATCCAAAGAAATAAACTGAAACTTCCTTACAGTGGAAAACTATATGGGCTAATTAGATATTTTTGTGATTTTTTTCCCCTGTACCTATAAACTTACTGATACTTCAGAGCTGTAAATTGATCCATTTATCCATTGTTCTCATGGTTAGTTTCTTGTTCTAAAAAACATGAACTGTGGAGGTAATATTCACAAAATCTCAGAACGTTCAGAGTTGGAAGAGATATTGGTAGTCACCTCCTATGACCAATGCCCAGTAAAAAAACACCTCTGTACCATGCTTGGTCATCCAGAATTTGCTGGGGGTCACTAGAAAAGAGGCCTCAATAGAATCTATCAAGCGGAAGAAGGATTATTCTGTTTTCCTTGGCCTTTGGGAAAATAATTAGGAACAACCCAACCTTGTACAATTGAGAACGAAGAAAGTCATAAGGCCTTTCTTTGAGGTTCTCAAAGGGGCACACAGACCCCTCTCCCCTAAAGCATCCCCACCCAGACTTTGGGATGGTTCTAGGTATTAGCAAGTTCTTCCTTATGTAATGTTGAAATTCATATCTTTTCCACTTTGATCCATCATTCTTGGTTTGCCTTCTGGGAGCAAGCTGAAGCTTTTCATCAGGAGCCTTCTCCAGAGTCATAAAGATAGCTACCATGCACTCCATCAACACCCCCACCCCAATCCCAGCTCTTTCCCCAAGTTTTCTTTTTACCAGGCTAAGCTCTCCCAGTTCCATCAGCTGACCTCAAGGCCCCTCTTCATCCTGATGCCCTCCTCCACACCCCCTCTGGAGAGCATCTGCCTTAGGACGCAATTCCTAGAACTGAATCCTGCACTGCAGAGATTACCTTACCAGGACAGAAGGCTGAAATGACTGTTAATAAGAGTTAGAGTTTGTGTTTTCCAAGGGCTTTATAAATAGTATCTCATTTGATTTTCACAACAACCCTGTGAGATAAGTGCTATGAATATCTTCATTTTACAGGTGAGGAAAATAAGGTAGACAGAAGTTAAGTAATTTGCCCAGGGTTATACACATGAGATGTGTCGGAGGCTGCAACTAAACTCTGGTCTTCCTAGAGCATTGACTCCAGGTATGATGCTTTATCCACCGTGTCCATCCTCTTATTCCTAGATGCTACACCTCTGTTAATCTTCTGGCTACTGCTTTCACAGAATCTGACATTAGAAAGATAGATTTAGATATTTATATGTATATAGGCATAATTATTTTATTTCTCCTAATGATAAAAATATCCTCTAAAACAGAGAAGTTATAAATGCTTATACGCAAAGGCAGGAAGGTCAACAGACTTGAAATAGATAAATTCAAATCGAGAATTCTTGGGTCCTGAGCTCCCACAGGGTAGATTGCTTTGGTCACAATAGACTATAGTTGATGATGAATGAGAAAAATGGCACAATGACCATTCCCCTACATATATGTGTGTGTGTGTGTGTGTGTGTGTGTGTGTGTGTGTGTGTGTGTGTGTGTACACACACATATTCATACACATATACACATGCACATCTACTCACACACTCCAAGCTCAATCAGCAAGAGAACAAGAGACCCAAGCTATAAGTGACTTGACAGTGGTTAGAACATCATTAGAAAAATACAAGACTGCGCTCCACATTTTAAGAGGGTTTTTGAGAAATTGGAGAGACTCTCCCAAGAAAAGCTGAAAGGATGAAAAGGGTAAGAGGCAGCTTAACATAGTAGATTGGGTGCTGGAATTGGCATCAAGAGGATCTGGGTTCAACACCTGCTTGTGACACTTATGAGCTGTGTGACCATGGGCAAGTGTCCTCTCTGAGCCTCAGTTTCCCTATCTCTAAAATGGGTATGATCATGCTTGTAGTACACCTCACAGGATTATTCTGAGTTTCAAATGAGACCTTTGGGACACTCTGATGAGATTGTTTGTTCTTCAGGTTTACATATTAGGAGCATAAGGCAGAAACATAGCTCAGGTATTCTGACTTTTTCCTAACAAAAGTGTGATTAGTATAGGAATAATGGGTTTGCTTCAGTGTACTGACATCTGGGGGATGTTTCCTCCCCGATGGTATTTACATCCAAAGGGAAGCAATTTGTCCCTTTAGCATGGTCAGTGTGAAAGAGGAAGCAACTGTGCCCTCCATCCTTACTGGGTCTTCATGTCACCTACCCACCCTCACCATCACGTTGCTTTGGCCATGCCCCAAGAGACCTTCCCTTCCCCTCCCCACCAGGCACCACCATACTGATGTGTTTGGATTTATACCCCAAGGTTCAACTAGTCAGTGACATTGGCGGTATACATCGGTCTTGCTATGTCTTGGATTCTCTTCCCCGCCTCCAACTAAATTTCTCCTAGTTGCCAGAATTCAGTTATGGCTTTGCTTCCTAGCATGCATTTAGGCCAGTTCATTCCCAATTGTATTGCAGCTTATGGAGGAAGGACAATGAAGAAGAAGCCAAGATCACTTATTCAATCAATTGACAAGCATTTACACTCCTGCTATGTTCCAGGCCCAGTGCCAGACACTGAGGATAGAATGACAAGAAAACAAAGTACTTTCCCTTTCTCTCCCTCTTTCTTTCTTTCTTTCTTTCTTTCTTTCTTTCTTTCTTTCTTTCTTTCTTTCTTTCTTTCTTTCTTTCTTTCTTTCTTTCTTTCTTTCTTTCTTTCTTTCTTCCTCTCTCTTTCTCTCTTCCTCTCTCTTTCTCTCTTTATTTCTCTCTTTCTCTCTTTTTTCTTTCTTCCTTTTTTGCTTCTCTTCTCTCTCTCTCTCTCTCTCTCTCTCTCTCTCTCTCTCTCTCTCTCTCTCTGTCTTTCTTTCTTTCTCTGTGTTAAGTAATGAGGATACAAGGAAATGCAAAAAATAGTCCCTGCCATTAAGGAGCTCACATGTTAATAAGGGAGAAAACATTTCAATAACTAAATACCTAAAAGATCCTTACTACATGGTTATTGATTGGTTGACAATGGACACATAAAGAGGCTAGGATAAAGGATGCACAGTCAGTAGCTGATAGGGGCTTGATGGCTCCTTGTGGAAAGAACAAATATTCTGAATAAGAGTAGGTGGCTTCCTTTCTCAACAGAGATTTACAATAACTGTGAGGAATAGGACACTCACTGCTCAAATTCGCAAATTAACATATCGACCAGCTGATAAATCCCAATGTACAATGAGGAGGGAAAAAAGTACTTTGATAGGTCTCGCTCCAAGAAACACTACAGCACTTGAAGAGAACTCTAGTCAGCCACCCTCAGTCTCTCTGGGCGAGGTTACAGACAAGCCTGGTTAATTGAAAAGCCTAGGGTACAATTATCAATCCCCCCAAAACAATTTTATCCTAATTTAATCTTAATTACGGTGAGGCTTTTTCTCAATAGCTGCAATTATGTTCTTCAAAATAATCCCACTGGATATTTTTTCAGAGCTATTGATAATGATTTCTTCTCAAACTTAGTGGGGATCGTGTGCACATGATGGGTAGGGAGCTGAGAATCCATATATGAATGCCTTTGGCAGTGCAACAGAAATCTATGATGATGTAAATAATGTAAACCTCTGCAATTTTAGCTGTTCTAGTCACAGTCTTGGAAGAAGGTTGGGATGGAGATTGACAACCAGCACTGGCAGCTGTGTAAGAGGGCTGAGCCAATGAAATTAATCAGCAGACACTTATTAAGCACCTTCCACTGGAATGTCCTCCCACCTCACTCTAGCCTCCTGAAATCCTTGGTTTCCTTCAGAACTCAGCACTAGTATTTTCCCCTTCAGGGTTACCTTTTATCTACTTTTTGTGTGTTTTCTGTGTATCTACATATGTCAATTTTATTTCCATATATAGAATGAAAGCTCCTTGAGGGCAAGGACTGTTTCTTTTTTGTCCTTGTATCCCTAGCATTTATCATAGCATCTAGCATATAGTAGGTGCTTAGTAAATTCTTGAATGCTTGATTAATAATAATAATGATAGCTAATAATGTTAATAAAATAATGTTAGTAAAGTACATTACACATATATTATTGTGCTTGAGCCTTACAAAAAGATGTGAGGTAGGTTCTATCCTTATCCCTGTTTTAGGAGGGAAGAAGGAAAGAAGGGAGGAAGGAAGGAAGGAGTGAGGGGAGAGAGGGAGGAAAAGAAGGAAAGAATGAAAGAAAGGAGGGAGGTAGAGAAGGAAGGGAGGAAGGAAACAAGTATTTATTAAGTATCTACAGTCACTTTCGTGCCACACCGCTGCCATGACCTTTAGCGCTGGAAACAGAAATCAAAATGACACCTACCCATTCCTGGAAAAGACATCTCAATCAATAGCTGGGACAACTTCATCCTGAGGCTGACTCAGTGATTGGTGAGTCTATGCCTGAAAACTCCATATCATGAGAAGGCCCAGCCACATTGCTTTCAGCCTACCCTTGAGGGTCATCCTCCAGCGTCCTCCACTCTCATACTGGATTCTCTGCTTCTGTAAAAGGGGACCCTCCTTTCTCCCCCTCCACATCCCCTATCAAGGTCCTCTTTATGTTTTGTCTTCCTTTATTAGGATGTGAATACCTTGAGAATAAAGCCATGCTTTTTCTTGTTTTAGCACTGTGCCCGATACAAAATAATCACTTAATAAATGTTTCATCCACCCATTAATTATCCATTCATTCATCTATTTATCTTTCCATCTATTCACCTATCCATTTACCTATTCATCTATTTCTATTTCATGATCTGTCTGTCTATATTATCTATCTCATCTATCAATCTCATCCATTTATCTATCCATCTATCTATCTACCCCATCATCCATCCATCCATCATCCATCCATCCATCATCCATCCATCCATCCATCCATCCATCCATCTCTATTTCATCTGTCCATCTGTCTATTACCTATCTCACCTATCAATCTCATCTATCTGTCTGTCTCATCCATCTGTCTATCATCTGTCTCATCTATCTGTCTTATCCTTCCATCTATCTATCTATCTACTCATTTATTCATCTATCTATCTACTCACCCAGCCATCCATCTATCCATCATCCATCCTTCCATCTATCTATCTATCTATCTATCTATCTATCTATCTATCATCTATCTATCTATCTATCTATCTATCTATCTATCTATCTATCTACTCATCTATTCATCTATCTATCCACCCACCCACCCACCTATCCATCCATCCATCCATCCATCCATCCATCCATCCATCCATCCATCTACTCATCTGTTCATCTATCCACCCACCCACTTATCCATTCATCCATCTATCCATCCATCCATCTTTCCATCATCTATCTATCTATCTATCTATCTATCTATCTATCTATCTATCTATCTATCTATCTGTCTATCTACTCATCTATTCATCTATCTATCCACCCACCCACCCACCTATCCATCCATCCATCCATCCATCCATCCATCCATCCATCCATCATCCATCTATCTATCTATTTATCTATCATGCAAGCTCCTCATTTATTCATTTATTATTCAATTTATAGATCATCTAGATTTCAGAAAGAGATGGAGAAAATTTTAATAGTGTAGATTTAACTTAAAGATGTATTATCTATACTCCCCCCCACCCAAGAGCCAGTTGGCAAACATTCAGCAGCATGCACCTGAATGCCTGGCACATAGTAATTGCTTTTCCATTCACTCATTCATGTGTACATACAAGTATATACAAAATACATCTGAACTAAATACGAGGCTGGGGTGGGGTAGAATCAGGAAATCTTTTCTCAGCTAATGGACTGTCAGGGAAGCTATTTTTTGGCTGATGCCAGAGATTTACAAGGTTATATGGATTCCTTTATCAGTCACATTCTTTCTAATATGGGCCTGCTTCTAATGTGAGCTCTAGAGTTGAGTATCTTGGGATTATTGCCTTGTAAGTTTGGCTCTAGATGGTGGTCAATGGGCCAAGCAGCCAGTTGTCACTATGGTGGCTTTTGTGGCACAAACTAAAAATACTTGGTATCAGATTTAGGGTTCCCCAACTGGGCCAGTTAGAGGAAAACCACAGTGTATGTTAGAAGCAAAATTGCCCTGTCATTTACACAAGGATGGAGCTTCCTACCCCAAACCTCAGCTCCCCAAATAGGTCATCCACTTACCAGTGACTGTTCTCAAAGGCCCCCTGATTTGACTTGTGGTTTCTCATTACTGTAAGTTCATCTTTCCTTCAGGATTGGAAGCCAGAGTGGTTCTATGTCAGCTCAGCATGCCACAGGCCACGGGGCACCTTGTTACTCAGGCACAATTTAAGCAAATAGAGTTTGCATATATTTAGCTCAGAAGCCAGATTTTGACATTGTTTGGAATGTGGCACCATCACTGATTTTTCAGCTATAATTTAACATTTCTTTCCTTCTCTGTCTTACCTTGCTCCATATTGGAGGGGTGAGGGATGATGCTTTGAAGCCATTGAAGGCTGGAAATTAGTTTCATTAATTTTCAAGACCCATGGTTTCATCTTTGTAGGAATTCCCTCCACCAATGAAGATCACCACTTCTCTATGACCCACTATGATTGTCTGTAAAAGTCTTCATCACCCCAGAGCCACCTTAGCAATGAACCTCTCTGAACTTCATCTGGTCCTTCAATAACAGACATATGGTCCATCACCGGGCCCTATTTTGATTAATCAACAATCAGTCAACGAACTCCATATTTATTAAGTCCGTACTGTGTATTAGGACCTGTACTCTATCTTGGGGATATGAAGATAAAATCAAAACAGTCCCTGCCCTCAAGGAGCTTATATTCCATCAGAAGAGACAATAAGTATATATGCAAAATGTATATGCAATATATATATATATATATATACACATATATATATACATATATATACATATATATATATACACATACATACTCACATATGTATATATTGTATACACAATGTAATTTTGAGAAGAAAGCACCATCAGCTGGTGAGATGAGTCAATCAACAAGCACTTATTAGGCACCTATTGTATGCTGTATATTGTACTAGGTTTTGGAGATTCAAATACTAATAAGAGGTGAGAAAAGGCCTCCTATGGGAGCTGAAGCTTGAGCCAGATGAGAGGGGACTGTATTAAAGACACGAAGGACAGTTGGTACAAAGAAGACACTGAGACAGAAGACAGATTGTCCTGCGTGTGGAGAATTATAAGAAGGCTAATTTGGTTAGGTTGTAGAATGTATGAGGAATAATATGTAATAAGGCAGGAAAGAGAGGTTAGAACCAGATTTTCTAGGGCTTAAAATGTCAAAGGAGATTGTGTTTGATCCTAGAGGCAATATGGAACTATGGGAGTTTATTGCACAAAGGAATGACATGGACAAATCTGTGCTTTAGGGATATCTCTTTGGCAGTTATGTGGTTTCTTTTACCTTGCTAAGACCTGCTAGAGCTTTTACTCTACTAATGTAGCTTTTGAGAACACACAGTAGCCTCTAATTAATTCACCTCTATACCATAATGTTGTATCAAAAGATTGCTTCTTGTCATAGCTTTAGATATGGAAAGGAGCTTAGAGATCTTCTGATCTAACATTTTTGTTTTACAGATGAGGAAACTGAGTACAAGAGAGATGAAGACAAGACTTACTCAAGGTCATGTAGGTAGTAAATGATTTCCACTACACCATACTGGAAGCTTTACCTCCCCCACCCCCACCCCTTAACCAACTGCCACGTCCTTCATTTCATTTTGTCCACAGCACCTGCATTGGGGCTACCTCCTCAATGCAACCCTGATACTCAAAAGCTGGCTCCCAAGAGGGGTGACTATTCTCATATTCAAAGGTACTCTACAGATCTGGGTCACTAAAACTATAGCATTCAAGCCCCCATCAGTGTGTTTACCTATAAAAATCAGCCAGTAGATGAACTGGCAAGTAACAACAAAAACTGTAAAACCCACCCTGTATAAACCTGGAGTGCACTCTCCCATAAATATACAAAGTTCTAGTGGGAAGAATAGGTATATACTTAGAGTACAGTGATAATGAGGCATACATATAGCCTAGGTAACTCAAGACTTTAACATTTCATGGTGCAGTGAATAGAGCACCAGCCCTGGATTCAGGAGGACCTGAGTTCAAATCCGGCCTCAGACACATAACACTTACTAGCTGTGTGACCCTGGGGCAAGTCACTTAACCCCATTGCCTAACCAAAAAAAAAAAGACTTTAACATTTCAGGTCCCTAATATCCTTTCTCTTTCTATGGCTTCTTCATGCTAGATACAGTACCTCTGTTGGACAGGTCACTCAGTTGTATTCAATGAGCCGTAGCTAGACTCTCAAATGCCAGAGCTTTTTTCTTCTATAATGGACTCTCTTCTCTGCTGCCAGAGCTTTCACTCCTTTTAAGTATCTTCACTGACTCTCATCTTCCTGCTGAGTATAATGACTCTTTTGTGTGAGTATCTCCAATGTAAATCAACCTGGCCAATGGAAATGGGGAGGAGAAAGTCTCCCCCATTCCCTCCATTGGCCTCTGGTTAAAGCACAAGGGGGAAAGCAAAGAGCCATCTCCTCCCCAGGGTTGAGTTATCTTTCCCTATCAAACTCTCTTCTAGACTGCCAAGGCCCATATTCTTTGAAGCTCTTTCCTGCTATGGCCAGAGCTAGAAAGTTAGTTTTTTGTTTTTGTTTTCAATGGCTACTAGGGACATAGCCAATCTTTTGTTAGGCAATGGCAAATTATCCTCTGATTCCATCTGGAAAAACTTCTTCATACTTACCACCTGTGGTCTCTGTGACTTTTGCCTTCTGTGACTTGCCTTTTTATCACCTAGACTGGTGGGGCAGGTTGGGGGTTGCAAATTGGTCAGGACTGTCCTCCCCCACCCAACCACATAATAACTATTCAATTCTAACTTTACTACAAAAGGAAATGTCTTAGTCTCAGACAGAGGGCTTAGCTCCAAATTTTAGGAGCATCAGAACAACAATAACCACAACATGGCAGCAAAAATAGTTTTTTTTCCTTTTTTTTATATGAGCCAATTGGGGTTCAGTGACCTGCCCAGGGTCACACAGCTAGTAAATATCAAGTGTCTGGGCTGAGGCAGTATTTGAACTCAGGTCCTCCTGACTCCAGGGCCAGTGCTCTATCTACTGTACCACCTAGCTGCCCCAGGAATTTTTTTAATTAAATGTAATAAAGGTTAAATGGAGAGGCTCATGTTTCCAGCAGCAAGAGGCAGGTTTAGCAAAATCCATGTAAAATGGTGACCTACAGGAGAACCTTTCAGAATCAGTAGCTTGATTCAGATGGAGGCTTTAATGAGGTACAAAGACAGTCCCTTTTATAGAAAGAAAGAAAGAAAGAAAGAAAAAAGAAGAAAGAAAGAAAGAAAGAAAGAAAGAAAGAAAAAGAAAGAGAGAGAGAAAAGAGAAAGGAAGGAAAGAAGAAAAAGAAAGAGAAAGAGAGAAAGAGAAAAAAAGAAGGAAGGAAAGAAGAAAAAGAAAAAAGAAAAGAAAGAAGTACATTTATTTTTATTGATATTTTTTGTTTTTACATAATCTATAGTTCTAACTAAATTTCTCCCCACCCTCCACCCTCAGAGATCCATTCCTTATTTTAAAAATGGGCAGAAAGGGTGCAGCTAGGTAGCACAATGGATAGAACACCAGCATTGGAATCAGGAGGACATAAATTCAAATCCAGCCTCAGACACTTACTAGCTGTGTGACCCTGGGCAAGTCACTTGATTCTGATTGCCTCAAAAAATAGGAAGAAATTAGTTTCTAAAGTTTTGTACAGCCAAACAATGCCTCAAAAAAGTCTACTGCCACATGTAGCAGCCCACACTCATGGTCACCCATTTCTTCAAAGAAATAAAATCCCTTATTTAGAAGGCTTTTAGGCATGCGACCTGGAAAGTCATATAGGTCAAGTTGGCAGTTATTACAAATTAAGACATTCTACTGACCAGCAGGGGCTAGGCCACAATCACTTCTGTGCCGAGCAGATGTTGCTTACTGTCATCACTGAGTGTGGCTGGTACCAAGAGAAACTCTTTATTCACCCTCTCTTTCTGTGTAAAGTCCTCTGTAAAGTCTCTGCCTCTTATACATTTATGTAGAATTGCTGCTTAAATCTATGTGTCTCCAGTAGACTTAGGGTCTTACTTAGGTATTTATAAAACAAATAATCTTTTTTTTTTTAAGGCTGTGTAAAGAAATTAGGTGGTGTATTATTTTGTAATAAGAATTGCTCCTGATTTGTCTGCTGTGTAAGCTTGGAATTTTGGCATTCAGATGTTCTTAAAGTGAAGTGCACACTGAAACCGAAGGTGGAGAATTGGTTTTGGATATCGGATGTGCTATTTTTTAACCTGTGGGACCTTGGGCAGGTCATTTTACTATTCTGGGCCTCTGTTTCCCCATTTGTAAAATTAAAAGGTTATATTAGATGTGAAGTTCTCCTGGGCCCTTGGTCTGGTGATCATTATTTGCCAAGAATATTGTTGTTCAGTAATTTCAGTTATGTCTGACTCTTTGTGACCCTACTTGGAGTTTTCCTGGCAAAGATCCTGGAGTGGTTTGTCATTTCCTTCTCCAGCTCATTTTACAGATGAGAAAACTGAGGCAAATGGAGTTCAGTAACTTGCTCAGGGTCACAAAGCTAGTCAGTGTCTGAGGCCAGATTTGAACTCAGAAAAATGAGTCTTATTGACTCTCAATCCAGGGCTCTATCCACTGCTCCATCTAGCCACCCCTGCCAGGGTTATACATTTACTAAAATATGAACGAACGAATGAATGGATGAATGAAAAATGCGCACATAAAACGGTAGGCACTTTGTAAAACTCTGGTAATGTAAATACAAAAGGTGAGACAGCCCCGGCCCTCATGGAGCATCCATTCCAATAGGAAGAGACAGCACATATTGAAGAGTGGTGGTCAGGGGAGGGTGTTTTGATCTGGGTGTCGAATGTCTCTACCTTGTTCCCATTGGTTTTTGCTGTACACAGAACAGGAGGAGTAATAACCCAGAGGTTCTTTCTAAGTGTTATATAGGAACACATAGGGCTAAGATTAGTTGGGAGTATTTTTATACTGCCAATCCCCTCCCTGCCCCATCTCCACTCTTTGACTTTTCCTTTTATGTTCTCCATAATTAATTCTGAGGCTTGCTAGGACAAGATTCTTCCATTTGGCCCTGTAGCACACATAATACATTATTTAAATATAGCTAGACAAGATGTGATTATTTTGAAAAATTGTTTGGAGGAAGGGAGTTGTCAGATTCAGCTTGACATAGGAGTCTTTTTCCAACAATAGTTGAAACAGGGACCCTATGTTTTAAGGAATATTTGACATTTTAAAAATATTATGTGAGTATGGATAGGATCTGATACATTGCTTCTCAGTATGAAAACCTCTCTCCATTAATGCAAACTTTTTTTGAAAAATGCCTAAAAAGGCAAAATCCCTAGTGTTGCTCAGGGATTTGTTCCCAGGTTACACAGCTATCAAATATCAGAGGCAGAATTTGTACCCTGGGCTTCTTCATTCAGACAGCAGCTCCTGCATATCAGAGGTAGGATCTGAAACATGGCCTTCTTGCCTGTAGCCTAGGACACCAGTCGCTTTACAAGCAACACTGTCTTTTTAGCTTAAAGAAAATGTTAGAACATCATTTTAATTCAAAACTTACCAGGGTTTAATATCATTTCATACCATGATATGAACATTTCCCATTTTGAGACACTTATGATAACCCCAGCCCAGATCTCAGAAACCATGGTTCATATTGTAAATAGTGCCTCTAAATAGGAACCGTTCCACACAGGCTTTCACAGTACAGATTGCTTAAGAGAATGTCTTCCTGGGCTACTGTTGATATTCAAAACTCAAGAAAAATGCCAACTCAGCGGATCCATTTGTTGTCTTTCTCTGACGTGTTAGGCAAAAGCAGGGAATGAATGACCTTTCTCAGAACACATGCATGCACACACACGTGAACACACACACATACACATTATTTTCGTGGCAAAGCAATTTGACAAACAGCCTGTATGTTTCTGTATTGACATACCCAGAAGTCATCATCATTACATGTTCTAAAGGTTGCTTAATTTATGGACTGGTATTTTTGGAGTGGTGTGTTTTACAACAGCTCCCCTTCTTTTGATGTCTTTAACCTAGTGATCCAGCTTGGGAAATCACACCAGTTCACATCTGAGGCTTGGCCTGTGAACTGCTTTATTGTGCTATGTAAATCAGTGCCGGTTCATAATCAGCTTACATCATCCCAAATCACAGCCCAAACTAGGCTGTTATAAACACCTGTGGCTCACAGGCTGAAACATGTTTGGACTCCAGCCTCCCGAGAAACTTGGGATGTCTACTAAAAAGAACATAAGCATTGCCATGTTCTGAATCCGAGGGAGAAAATAAATCAGGCAGCTCTCTTGGCAGGAAAAACAACATATTTGGTAAAAGTATCTTAATCCAGCAGATCAAAACTAGATTCCCTAGGTTTCCTACCCTTTTCCAGAAGATCTAGACAAATTCAATATACAGCATGATAAATGTTCTGGAAGTGTCATGAAGAGCATATGTGGATGGGGGCTCAATGTTGATGGTGCAGCCCCCTAGCCCTCATATTCGTGTTCGCAGGTGCCAAAATGAGACCCTGTTTAGAAGCTGAACAGAAAAGGCAAGGTACTTTAGTGACCAAATTATAGTCTTTTTTTTTTTTAATTTTAGGCAATCGGGGGTAAATGACTTGCCCAGAATCACATACCTAGTAAATGTCTGAGGCTGGATTTGAATTCAGGTCCACCTGACTCCAGGGCTAGTACTCCATCTACTGTGCCACCTAACTGCCCCCAACTTTTAATCTTAGCCATATCATTTTCACGCATAGAATTTAACATAGTTAAATTGAATTTTTTTTTTAAATCAAGTAACATAGACAGGGGAGGATTAAACAGCTATAACTCAAGAGAGAGAAAACAAATGTTGTGTAAGATCTCAAAATGAGGAAAATTCAGGGATGGCTTGAATTAGCCAAAAATAGCAATCCCAGCTTCTCCAGAGAGGTAGCTCACATTTTTCATGCCTATGATGAAAAGTTTGAAATGTGCCTGAAGATTATAAAGTCATAGATTTAGAGGTAGGAGGGACCTCTGAGAGTATCTAGTCTAACCCTCTCATTGTACAGATGAGGAAACTGAGGACCAAGCAGGGGGAAGTGATTTGCCCAAAGTCACAGATTAGTGACAGAGGCAGGGGTTTCATCCAACACATCTGGCTTCCAAATCAGTGCTCTTTACATTGTAATACACAAACAAAACTTACCCTTAAATAAACTTTTAAAAAGCAAATTCATTTGTGGGGAGGAGGTCACCCCAAATCACTAGATGTTATGTTGGGGAGATAAGCCCCTGTGGGAGGGGATAGCTACCATTAGAGGGAAAGGGAGCAGCTGAAATAGAGTGAAAAGAGGAAGTTGGTAGTGTCTTATTTTAACTAATATCACTAACTAGATGCTAGGCTCAGTTGTTTCTAGTGCAGATGCTACCAGTATACTCCAGATTTTGACATCCTAAGCCGATATCCTGATTGCCCTACCCTAGTTGTGGCTCTGAACATTATTAAGGAAACTGCTGAGAAGACCCTCTCAACTGAGACAACCAGTATGTTTGGTTACAAATTAGTTATGACTATAAAATTCATGGATACACAGCAGGCACTTTTGAATTAAATTGAATTCCCTTGTGATCTGGCAACATTGAGAATGATAAGAACATCCTTTATATCCCTGAAAATAAAATGAAATACCAATGAGTAACAGCATTCCAAAACACCAAGAAACTTCATTTTGTTCAAAATTTTTATTATTATGAACTTAACAGCCACTGACAAACAAACATTTTAACATATAAGGTAGAATAACAAAGAGAATTACATAAGAAAGGGACAAGTTAGTGGGTAGTGACAGATATGGATTTTTCAAGCCCACATGTTTTTGAAGCATGGTTAAATTGCACTTTAGGTTTTAGAATGATGGGATTAATTTGTTTAGCTTTATCTCTTAACCCTGGAAAGTAGGCATACTTCTTTTTTCACGTACTCAGTCATGATCCTTTCTTTCTCCATCTTCTCCATCTTCCTCTCTGGTTCTTTCTGTCTCTCACTCTCTAGCTCCTTGTCTCTCTCTTCTTCCACTTTTCACTTAAAAGTCAGTAAGCTATATAAAATAACTTTTCATTTCTCTTGTTCTCTTTCTCTCTTTTTGACAAGTTTAGTCCCTGACTCATTGTTACTCAACAACCCACTCTGCGCCCACTTCTCTTCTCCCAAGAGAGTGAGTAGGCTGTTGGTAGTTTTAAAGGAACAGGCCAGTTGGTACATTCTAGTCTCTTCTTGTTGGAGTTCTATGAAGTTTCCTTTTTTTTTTCCTGTGAGTTCTGATTATTCCCATGTGATGATCTGTGAATATTCACAGAGTCATACAATGTAAAGGTGGAAAGGATTTTAGAGTTTATCTAGTTTAACCAATTTATTTTATAGAAAAGGAAGCTGAGAATTAGTACAAATGAACAGCCATAGTTCATATATTCATTTCTTTTTAACTAGGGAAAGAGAAATGACATTCTTTTGAACTAGAAACTTTCCTTGGTATCTCCAAAGTAGATATTCGAAGATTGGCTTTCAAACATCCCTAAAATGTGATCATTTTTAGAATATCCATAAGGCTAAATAGAAGTATATCCAATTTTAAAGAAGTGGAGAAAAATGAGACTTAGATATAATTAGTGTTGCATGTCTTGTCAAAAGAGAGATTGTGCTAGGATTATGCTGCTTGCTGTTCTAAGGATGGCCATCCTTTCCTATAATGCCCAACTCTGACCTTAAGAATATAAAATTTATGGGCAGGGACTGACAAATTTTGTGAACAGTCATTAGCTCTCAGTGTTCCTCTGTCGTTGGCTATGGTTTCACCAAAACTAGCTATGGTAGCTCCACTTGTTTTCCTCCCAGAAGCCCCTTCAAGTTCAAAATTAGGTGCCATATTAGTGGAAGGGAAGGGGGGAGGGGAGAGGGGAAGATGCTGGGTAACCCCCTTCTTTCTCTCCTGCAGTCAGGCAGGTACCTGCTCCTCAGTGCATCTTGGTCAATATCCCTATGGATGGGGCCAATAGATACATTACAGTTCCAAAGCAGGAGCAACATAAAAAAGGACTTGAAAGCATAACTCAAATCCCATATCCACCTAGAAGCTTTCTTGGGTCTGTAGCCCTTCAACAAACTTGCTGCTCTGGGTCTTCTTGAAAGGACCATAGTGATAGATTTCTGCTGAATGCTTGTGATCTGTCTTGTGTCTCCTATTAGGTTATGATCACATTGGGCCTCACCTGGTACCATACTGTGTAACTCCCTAATACTTGGTGTCATGTCATGTTTGCTGAATGAATGAGTGAGCGGATGGATTAACAAGCCCTTTCAGGCAGGGAGTGTGATTCTTCCTTAGTACGTGCTCCAAACATCTCCTTCACTGCTGATCCCAATAAAAGTTGTTGAGTAAAGGACAAATGCCCTAAGCATACATTTATGCCCTGAACTAGGTCTTACATTTCATGCCTTCCTCTGATACTTCCCAGCAGCAATCCTTTCCTCCCACGAGTCTTTTATTAGAGGTAGGCACGGGTTTGCTGGCAAATGCTTAACAACCAGCTCTCTGAAAATGCAGGACAGTTTAAGTTTGATATGCATTGTTAATATTTTCTCCTTCACTTTCTTAAGTCTAAACAATCAACAAACAATAAATCAAACTTTGATCTATAGCATTCACAATTTCTATGCTATAAATGCTCACAGTGATAATTTAATATCAGCTCTCACAAGCTGGTATTTGGCTCCAGCACAGCTGTGTGGAAGTAGGTATCTCAAAGAATTTTTTTTTGTCTAGGTAATGGAGTTAAGTGACTTGCCCAGGGTCACACAGCTAGTAAGTGTCATGTGTCTGAGGCCAGATTTGAACTCAGGTCCTCCTGAATTCAGGGTCAGTGCTCTATCCATTGTGCCACCTAGCTGCCCCAAGAATTTTTTTAAAAGACTGACTTTATAGGTCCCTCCAGCATTTTATTCTTCTTTACTTAAAAATCATTTTAATTGAAAACTTTTGCTTTTATATCATCTGCATTTCCCAATGTATCCTTTCCTTTCCTTCTCTAAGAAAGTTATCTCCCAAAGCAAAAATGTAGAAGTAGACAGAGGTGATGGAAGAAGAGGAGGAGGAGGAGAAAAAGAGGGAAGGAAGGAAAGAAGGAAAAAGTCAAAGAAGGAAGGAAGGAAGGAAGGGGAAAAGGAGGAAGAGATGATGACAGTGATGACACCAAAAATGTCTGAAATTATATGCAGCAATATTTTACACCCGTAGTCCCCCACCTCTATCAAGAACAGTAGGGAGGTACTTTTTGGCATCTCTTCTATGGGAATATATGGTCCTTATCACTCACCCCACACACTTTTTGATCCGGCTAAACTGGTTTTTTCTCTGTTCTTTACAGACAACTACCCCTGTCCCATTTCTGTGGCTTTGATTGATCTGTCCCCACCCCCATGCCTAGAATGGGCTCCCTCCTTATCTCTGCTGCCTAGCTTTCAGCTTCCTTTAAGACATATTTCAAACACTATCTTAGATGAAGACTTTCCCCTTTAACTGCTGGTGCCCACCCTCCTCAGTTTCCTTGTATTTACTAATTTTATATCTAACTGTATTTATTCACTTCATATTCATAGTGTGTATGTGTGTGTGCATGTATGTTGTGTGTGTACTTGTCTCTCCTGTTAGAATACAAGCTCTTTGTGAGAAGAGATTGTTTCATTCCTGGGAGCTGTATGTTAAGTGCCTAGTACAGTGCCTGGCACACAGTAGCTGCTTAATAAATGCCTTTTGACTGGTGCTTGATCATGGCCTTTCACTTTTATAATGCAGTTTCTGGCCAAATCCCAGGTAATAATGACAGTCTCTGCTGAGTGCTTGCAACCTGACAGTCAAGCTACCTAACCGCTTATGCCCTATTGTTATAGTCAGTAGACCCATACCTGCTGGACTTGACTGCAAAAATGGGACTTTAAAAAAATTAGTCCCCAAACAGGAGAAAGCACATTTCTGATTATCCCCAGAGTAATACCTAACACCACAAGTGAAAATGTATGTCTGACATGGCTCTATTGTCCTATATGATCTTGAATAAGTCACTTTCTCATGCTAGGCTTCTATAAAATGAGGGGGAAGTTTCAACTAGATCATATATGAAGATCAGTCCTGTAATTTGATCCACTACGTCACAGAAACCAAGTCCACTTTAAAGGTTTAATTCAGGAGTTCTTAACCTGTCTTGTCCAATGGGAGCTTTGGTCAATGTGATGATGCCTATGGACCTCTTCTATGGATAATGCTTTTATATGCATAAAATAAAATATATAGGATTTCAAGGCAATTAAAATATTTAAATTTTATTTTAAATTAAAATATTTATTTCATTTATGAAAAATTTATTTTAAATTAAAACACTTTATTTATGAAAATATTTATTTTAAATTAAAATCCTGGTTTTATTTATGAAAATATTTAAATTGAAACATTTATTTCATTTATGGAAATATTTTACATTAAAACATTTTATTTATGAAAATATTTGTTTTACATTAAAACATTTATTTTATTTGTGGAAATATTTATTTTACATTAAAACATTTTTAATCTATGTAAATATTTTAAATGAATTTTTTGTGAAAATATTTTAAGTTAGAATATTTATTTTATTTTTGAAAGCATTTTACATAAAATGTTTATGAAAATACATATTTTAAATTAAATGTTTATTTTATTTATGAAAATATGTATTTCAAATAAATGTTTATTTTATTTATGAAAATATGTATTTTAAACTTTTTATTTATGAATTTTTTATTTTATGAAAATAATTATTTTAAATTAAATATTTAATTAAAATGAAAACAAAGCATTAAAATATATCATGGACCCCAGGTTAAGACCCTTGGTTCACTAGTGGGTCTGCCCATTGATCCTTAGTGGCCTTTAGTAGATCTCCTCATCATAAGGTGCAGTCTAGCCCAGGAAGAGATAGAGCAGCCTAGTGGATAGCGGGCTGGCTGACCTTGAAGTCAGTAAAAGCTAGGTTCAAGTATTGTCTTTGATACAAACAGCTCTGTGGCTGTGGGCAAATCATTTAACAATCTCTCATGGCTCCAGACAAGTCTCTAAAACTATAAATTATAGATTAGTAGCCAAGGGAGGGAGTTCCCACGCTGGAAGATCCCCATGCCAGGCAAAAAAGAGGTTTAGATCAAATTAAAAATAACAGCAACAACAGCTAACACTGATTTCTTATGCACTCTGATTTGCCTAGGAATGCAATTTTCATTAGAGGCCTTTGGTGAAATAGCTGCTGCCCTTAGGACAAAAATCTTTCTTTTTCCTTTTTTGAACTTTTGAAAAAGGGGGAGGGGGTGCAGTTTACAGACAACTTGCAGGGTGCCTTTTTAGGAGTTAGACCTCCAGTGATGGAATTCTGGATCTTAGTGCCACACACAGTAGGGGAAGCAGGGAGGGAAGGTGCCTCAAAGTCAAGGTCCTGGGAAATTAATTAAGGTTGAGCTTCTCCTGGGTTGTCACAGCCATGGGACAGTAATAGCTTTGGCTAACAGTGTGTAGCAGGAAAGGGAGGGCAGTCACTGACCCAGCGGTGAAATGCCGGGTCCCACTCCTTATCCCTAGAGAAAAGTTTTGTGTAGAAAGAAACACCAGAAAAAGCTATGGGTATTTACACAGTGATTTTTTTTTTCTTGTTTAAACTGAAGAGCAAAATATTGAAAAAGGGAAGGGGTGTGTGTGTGGAGAGAGCCAAAATTAAATAACCCAGCTGGTTTGCTTTTCTTTTTACATATTTTCCATTGCAACCGTCTCTTAGTCATACAGTCTATCCCAACCAATTTACTCCATTTCAATTTGGCTGATTTTTCCTTCCTCCTTTCTGTATATATTTCAACATAGCTCTAAAAGGGGAATAGAGGGCCTCTGGCCCATATCTTCTGAGATTCCCTCTTCCCTCCCTCCCCACACCAGATGAAGTTAGTTTTACTTCTTGCTCTGGAGAGTTGAGGAATAGTTTCTAATGAGATTTGCTAAAATCAAAATTGAACCCCAAACGACCCCAAGCCTTAGACACTTTACTAGCTGTGTGACTCCAGGGAAGTCATTTACCCCTGTTTGCCTCAGTTTCCTCATCTGTAAAACGATCTGGAGAGGGAAATGGCAAATCACTCTAGTATCTTTGCCAAGAAAACCCCAAGTGTGATTGCAAAGAGTTGAACATGACTAAAATGATTAAACAACAATAAAATATTAATAATGATTATATTTATAAGAATTTTAATAATATTTATAATATGAATATTGATATTAATATCACATTTATATAGTGCTTTAAGGTTGGAAAACACTTCAATATGCTAACTTATTTATGTAAAAGTATACTCTTTGGAGTAGAGAGTGAGGTTGATGGCTTTGTGCAGCTCTGCCCCACTCAAATCCAATTCATGCACAAATCAAGACGTCACCCTTGTGATGTCATCAGTCTTCTTCTAGAATAAAGAAGAAACAACCATAACAACCCCCAATTTCCATTCCATTGACCTTACTTTTCAGAACTTATAAAGGAGAGGACAGCTTTTGAATAACAAACATACCCAACAGAACAGTAAATATGCATGACCCAATTTATTTGTTAAATTTTTTGCTTTTCTCCATCCCTACCCCACTTGCTCTGTCCCCTACTCAATACAACCCTTTCTTACAAAAAAGAATGAACATTTTACAAAATAAACTAACAACTGTCCACAAATCAATACATCAGCCACGTCTGATGATGTATGTCTTATCTGCATCTGTAGTCCTCCACAGTTCAGTTCAGATGTGAGCAATATGTTTTAATGTCAGTCCTCTAGATCCAAGATCAGCCACTGCTTTGATCAGTTTTATCTTTGGAAACTATCTTCCTTGACATCCATGTGATCATATTGGACCTCCAGCTCTGGTCTCCTTGCCCTACTCCAGTTCATCCAAGTCTTCCTAAGCTTTTCAGAACTCTTCATAATTATTTCTTAGGGGACAACAATATTCTGTGGCATTCACATGCTGTAATTTGTTCAACGATTTTTCAGTCGATAGGTTTCTCTTTTGTTTCTTTACTGGGATTTAACCTACCCTGGCTCCATCCTTTGCCTAAGCAGATTTGAATGATGGACTATTTCAAGGGAGGGAAGAAGGCAGATTTTCTCTGGATTATCCCAAGGGGCTTGTCTGTCCTCAACAAGGGAAGAGATCTCTGATCTGTTTTGTTGTTGTTGAGTTATTTCAGTCGTGTCTAACTCTTCATGACCCCTTTTGGGGTTTTCTTGACAAAGATACTGGAGTGGTTTGCCATTTCCTTCTCCAGCTCATTTGACAGATGAGGAAACTGAGGCAAACAGGTGAAGTGTCTAGTAAGTGTCTGAGTCTGGTTTTATTCAATACTGGCATGTTAAAAAGGTGTGTGTGTGTGTGTGTTTTTAAAAATGCTTTGACAATTTGGGTTTAAGATGCAGGGTCCAATAAAAGAATCTTCTTCTCTCCTAGGCTGGAGCATCTGCTCAGAAAATCAAGCGAATCTCTGAGGCAGAGTTCCAGGAGGCCACTGCTCTTAGTCCAGCTGGCCAGTGTGGGAATTTTTGTAGCAATTCACTGTTTCCACATGGATCTGAAGGCTCATTGGCTCTCTGAGGAGGCATCAGATAGGACACTGACTCTCAAGTCAGTGGATGAAATCCTGGATCTGATGCTTGCTAGCTATGTGACCTTTGGCAACTCACAGACTTCCTGGGGCTTGGTTTCAGCATCTGTAAAATGGAGTCAGAGGAGATGGCCTCTGAGGTCTCTTCTAGCTCTGGGTGAATGATCTATGATCCTATGAAAGAATTAAGAGAAAATATGGGTTCCCTGTTAGGTATATAAATAGGCAGAGCTATGGGTGAGGCTTTTTTTTTTTATCTGTGGGACAAGTACCACAGATTGCTCCACTGTGCGCAGCATGAAGCCCTGACTTAGCTGAAGGGTAAACCAGCTTAAGCATGGTAGGGGTGGCAAAGACCACTGGACACAGGTGTGTGGGTAGTTGCCAGGGAGGCCACAAAATGGGGAGTGTGGAAAGCAAGGCAGGTTGAAGGAGGAGCAAACCCCAACCCACCACCTGGTCTCTTTCCATTGTAACTAATTATTCTGGGTAGGCAGAGGCTGAGCTTTGTTGTTTCTGTACTGCTTAAGGATTATAAGTATTGTTGTTGTTCAGTCCTGTCTTTCACTTCATGACCCTATATGAGGTTTTCTTGGCAAAGATATTGGAGTGGTTTGCCATTTCCTTTTCCAGCTCATTTTACAGATAAAGAAACTGAGGCAAACTGGGTTAAGTGACTTGTCCAGCTAGTAAGTGTCTGAGGCTGCATTTGAACTCAGTTCTTTCTGATTCCAGGCCCAGTGATCGACCCACTGAGCCATCTAACTGCCTCTTAAGTATATGTAAGTAACTTGCTCTAAATTCAGCACCTGAGGCAAAGTCATGGTTGCCTCTCCAATGGACAGGCACAATCAACTCATCATTCAGTGGTCTTTTATTAAGTACCTGTTATATGTCAAGCACTATGACTACATAAAGAACAGAAAAATTAGTTCCATTGGGACCTTCTATTATTGAATGCTGGCTGGATTTGGAGTCAGGAAAACCTGGATTCAAATCCCAGCACTTAGTAGCTGTGTGAGCTGGGGGAAGCTTAATCTTTCTGGCCCTCAGTTGCTCCTCTCCAAAATACTGAGAGGGTTGGACTTGATGACCTCTAAGGTCTGTTCTCTGGTACTATGATCCCATTCCCCTGTTGTTATTCTTCTATCAGAGTGGATCCAAATCAAGATATTTTCATCTTTTTGTGCATTAAACCTCTGATGGAGGCTTGGCTGTCTGTGCTCTTGAGATGCACAGGGGCTGGCCCTGTGCCATATTAATCACAGAAGAGGTAGTTGGAGTTAATTCTAAAGGGGCCCATAGGATTCACAGGATCATAGATCTGGGACTGGAAGGGACCTCTGAGGCCGTGGCAGGCACAGATGAAAGCCTGGAAATGCCAGCCTCCTCTTTCCTCTGCGGTGCCTGGTTAGGCCAGCACCTTTCCCTTTCAAAAAAAAAAAGTTAGTTCCAAAATGGTGGGGGAGGGGGGAAACCTTGCTATTACTGTCTCCTGCCTTGCCATCCAGAAAACGGACCTGGAATGCCAACTCCCCTGCCCCCAAATAAAGTATAAAAGAAACCTGGGGTGTGGAGTGAGTATGGATGCCAAAGGAGCTGCTGGTTCATGAATCCCACAAAAAGAGCTTGCTGGCATCTCACTCGCCCTGAAACCCAATCATCAAATTTCCACAGGGAAAAACAGAGTCATTTTGTTTTGTGACAAATGTCTAGAAACACCATGAGCCAATCAACATTCTTCAGACAGCCTCGAAGGCAGCTGTAGCCAGTCCAGAGAGGGCAGTGTGTACCTGCTGGCATCCATCCTTAGCCCTAGTTATACAGAGACAAAAGTGGGTAGTTCCCTGGAGTCACAGTAAAAAATACTTAAAATCTGCTTAATATTTCATTGAGAGGGACACTGGTAGAGGAGACAGAGGCCCAGCTTTGGAGGCGGGAAGGCCCTGCCTATGACAAATACCAACTCTGCATGAGTCCCTTAAATTCTCAGTATCCCCCGGCAATTCTTAGACAGCAAGGGGCAAAATGGATGCAATCTGCATTAGTAGAGGGGATTTATTCATTTGGAGTCCCCTATCCCAGTGAGATCATAAGTCCAGTCCAAAAAAATAATTTTGGTTACTTTTTACCCATGCAAGAATATTTTTTAAAATTTCAATACATTATTTATATTTTTAATTTTTATTTCTAGAAGTCACAAATATTAGATTAAGAGCTAGAAGGGTCCTCAGAGGTCAAGTCAAGTCAATGGGTGGTGTATTGGTCACTCTGCCTCCTCTGCATCCATCAGATCCAAAGGCTTTTTTTTTTTTTTACAGAAGAGGAAATTGAGGCACAGAGAGCCTGGGATTTGCTTACAGTCATGCAGGGATAAAGTTACCACAGCTGAGATTGGAACCCAGGGCATCTGATTTCAAATCCAGTGTTCTTTGCCCTGTACCATAGAAAACTCATCTCAGTGCTATCCACATCCAAAGAAAGAACTATGGAGTTTGAATGCAGATTGAAGCATATGATTTGCTATTTTTTTTCTTCTGCTGTGTTTTGTTTCCTCTTTCTGATGGTTCCTCCTATTGGTTGTAATTCTTACCTACAACATCACTAATGTGAAAATATATTTAACAGAAATATATATATAGCCTAAAAAAAAAAAGAAAAGAAAACTCATCTCAGATATGCAGAAAATTCCAAATGTCTGATCTCCAATGTAAGGCAAAAGATTGTGCTTGCTAGACAGAGAAGAGTCATATATTGTGTTCTTTTTAAATGCCCTAGTGTCTGAGACAGCTGCTTGTCTGGGTCACAGGATTACAAGGGATTAGAGCTAAGACAGCTAACTTTTCTTACAGGTCTGGCCATCTCTACTCTGGGAATTCCTGGTGGCCCTGTGCCATATCAGTCCGGGAAAAGTCCATCTTCGGTCATTCTGAAGGGGGCACAGATGTGCAAAGTATCACATATTTGGAGCCATGTGGAACCTCAGAGCCCATCTAATGCAATCCCCTCATCTTACAAATAAGGGAACGGAGATTCAGGATGGTTGCCTAAGGTCATATACACCTTGGTGGTTTGCATCAGAGGCAGCATTTGAACCCAGGGCCTCTGACACCAGAGACATTGCTCTATCCACCAGATGTTGGGAACATGAATCTTACTGACTTCAGTGTAAGTCAATTGAACAAATATTTATTAAATACCTTCTATGTGCTGAAACACTGTGTGACTGAGAGGCACTGAAGAGATGAGAGTGAAGGGAACAGAGAGGAGGTTGAGAGAAGAAAATGTTCCAATGGAGAGAAAGAAAATATAGACAGGGACTATGGTGGACATGGAGAGACAGGAAACGTGGTATTAGCCATCAGAATGTTTAGGTTGGAGTTTTGTCTGTATCATTTGTAGGCTATGTGATCTTGGGTGAGAGGTAGCCTCCCTGAGACTCAGTTCTGTCATCTGTAAAATGGAGATGATAATGCCTTCCCCTGATGCTTTACAAGATTGATGTGAGGGCCAAATGAAATAATGAATGTGGAAGTGTTTTGCAAACTAGAAGGTAATATGGGGTGTTATAGTTTGGGAAAAATTGGGGGGAAGGATGAATTTTCATCACCTGAATGTTGTTCAAGCTTCCTATAGTTTATGAGTTTCTAGGTGAGGTTGAACTGCCCAGGGGGACAGAATTCTGAGTTGAGATAATAAGTGGTTGGTTAATATGTGTGACCAGGGGCATTGTGGTTCAGTGTTAGGGGTTTTCCCCCTGGTTCTTGAAGCTCTCACTTACTTCAACTTCCTGATTCTTTCTGGCTAGCCACCAGGTTCACCTTGTTGATTATAATAAGATATAGAAGAAAGTTGACTCTGCAACCTTCCCCCATTAGAATCTGAGCTCCTGGAAGGCAGGGACAATTTGCTCCACCCTTCCAGTACAATTCCTGACATAGTAAGTGCTTAACAAATACAAAAATTTGTTAACTAACGAGTGACTTACTAACTGTCTCACACTCATGTCTTCTAGTTCCATCTTCTGAGATCAGGCAGAAAAAAAAGTCAAATCTCTTTTCCATGTCAGAGTCCTTCAAACACTCGAAGACAGCTACCATGACCACCCCCCTCAAAAAAAAAACCCAATAAACAAAAACAAAAAAACCCCACCTGAATGATCTCTTCTTCAGATCCAATATTCCCAGTTCTTTAGAATGATCCTTATGTGTCATAATCTCCACTCTCCTTAGAACTTTTCCTCTGTCTGGATCCTCTTCATTTGGCAATGCCCTTCCAAAAATATTTTCCCAGAAGCGAATACAAGTCTCTAGATGGGATGTGACCAGGGAGGAGTACTTTGGGACCTGCATCTCCTATGTTCTGAGTACCATACCTCTCCTTAATGCATCCTAAGATGATGGTAGCTTTGGAGGATGCCATCTCGAGCTTGCAGCCCAGCAAAGCTCTTAGTTTTACAAAATATACACTGTTGCATAACACTACTCCTGCTCCCATCCTGTACTTATACAATTAATTCCTTGAAGCATTGGATGTTATACTTATCTCTACCAAATATCCTCTTATTAGGTTGAGCTCACCATTCTAACCTGTCAATATCTTTTTTTTGTGACCTGATACTGTTATCTCATATTTTCGTTACTCTCTCCAGCTTCACGTCATCTTTGATCCATATACCGTCAATGTCTTCATCCAAGTTAAAAGTAACTAAAAGAACAGGGCCAAGAGTAGACCTCTGGGGCACTCCACCAGAGACCTTTCTCCAAACTAATGCCAACCCAATAAGGACTGACTTTTAGAGCTGGTTGTTAACCCATTGTGAACTCTTCTACCTGAGTTATTATCTACCCAATATTTTTTCCGTCTTGTCCACAATCAAAGTATGAAAGACTTTGTAAAATACCTAGGTGAAACGCAGGTATATTACATCTATGCCATTTTCTCTGACCTGCTAGACAAATAACCCTGTCACAAAATGAAATTGTATTCTTCTACTAGGACCTGTGGTTGATGAACTCATGTGGGCCTTTAATGACCACTGTGTTTTTTTCTAAATAGTTACAATCTTTTTCTGAACAATTTTAGAATTGAATTGAAATAAACTTCCTATCTAGTTTGCAACTGCCTTCTCTTTTTATTAGAACAATATCTTTTTTATCTCTCGTCAGGTTGCCTCTTTGCTGTTCTATACAATATTTCTTTTTCTTTTAAAAAGAAATTCCCTTTTTATTATACATTATAAAGAATTGAAGAAGGCACAGCGCTCAATCTAACCACTGAATACCTACATTAAAATTTATCTTCTTTGACTTTTACAAAGGTTATTGCAACCAAGTTTCCTTTATTGAAGGCGGGAAACCAAAAACTAAAAAAAATATTTAAACTATCATATTTGAAAGGATACTTTGAATGCAACAGTAGATGTTACATTTTACTATTATGTATTCTATTGAGTTGAGAAGGAGACTACAAAATTTAGACTCAATCATTGATTACCAATTGCAGGCTTCGAAGGGTCACAAAATCATTGCAAAGGGTATATGAACTTATAAACATACACTGTTTCCCAAGACTATGAACCACTTGTAATTCCTGTGACTGGAGTTGGAGGCTGAGAGATCATTTAAATTTGGGAGTTGAGTGGCCATTGTGCATTCAGACCATCTTGCTAATTCTTTCAAAATGTATTCCCCATTCAATTTGTTTTCTCCATGCTCTCTGCACCATCCTTAGCTTGGTGGTTGGCACACAGCAGGTGCTTAGTAAATATTGATTGATCCTAGATTAGATACTTATCCCCTCACACTAGTATGATTGGCAGAGCCTCCAAATTAAGCTACCTGAATCTCATGGCTAATTAATATTACACCAAAACTTCCCCAAACTCCCAATTTTTAATTTTTCAATTAAAAAAAGAACTTTTGCTCCCTGTTGCATAGAGGAAAAAGAACAAACTCCAAGTCTGAGACCTTACCCAAGCTGGTTTCAAATATTTTTTTCAAGTCTTAACTTCTTATATTCATAATTCAAAGACATTTGGGACTAGAAAGGTCTTCATAAAGTATCAAATCCCACTACTTTATCTTATAGATGAGCACAGAGAGGCTCAAAGAAAGGAACTGTTCCTTAGTCAATGAGCATTTATTAAGTGCCCACTATGTGCTAAGTGCTGGGGATACAAGACAGGCAAAAGCAGCACCTACTGTGGGCCAAGGTATTGTGCTAAATGCTGAGGATTCAAAGAAAGGCAAAAGTAGTGCTTACTGTGTGCCAGGCACTGTCCTAATTGCTAGGGACACAAGGATAGACAAAACAGACCCTGTTCTCAGGGAGCTCACCATCTATAACCTACCTTAGGCCACACAGCTAGATATCGGTAGAAATGGTACTAGAAGTCTACTAGATTTGTAGTTAAATGTCCACACCATTCTGCCTCATGAATCTTCTGCATGAATTCTTGACTTTGCTTTAGCCAAACTGGCCAATTAATTGTGTCCTGAAGGTTTTCATTGCCTTTCCTGGTGCTGTTCCCTCAACCTTGAAACCTACCAAAATTGTACCCATTCTTTAGAGCCGAGTTTGAATCTTGCCTCCTCTCTAAAGGCTCCAATGATGACACTATGCTTTCTAATGAATTTTGGCAGAAATTTTCATTGGTTGTTAGCTAAGTTTTAGACCTCCCACTGAAAGAGATCATCTGGTCCAACCCTCTTTTTTTTTTTTACAGAAGAGGAAACTGAGGCCTACAGAGAAGTGATTTGCCTCAGGACACATAGTAATGGCAGAATCTAGATTCAAACCCAGGACCTCTGACTCCAGATCTAGCACTTTTCACTATACCACCCTATATCAATTGGCATTTGCATCATCTGGGCCTAATAATCCTTAATTATCATTCCATCTACATGCCTCTTGTCTCCGCAGATATACATCGTAAGCTCCTTGAGAACAGAGACTGTCTTACTTTCAAATCTGCATTCTCCTCAGTGCTAGAAATATGTGATGGGATAGATAAAGAAATAATTTTATTTTGATGATAATGTAAATATTCACTTTAAAAAAGTGTACAATCATAGAATTATAGTATTGAGATTTGTAAGCATCCCTTGAGTACCTCTAGTAAGATAGCTAGGTGGTTCAGCAGTTAGAGTGTTGGACTTAGAGTCAGGAATTCTTAAGTTCAAATTCAGCATTAGACATTTACTAGCCTATCCTTTGCCTGCCTCAGTTTCCTTATCTGTAAAATGTGGGTAATATTAGCACTTCCCTCCCAGGGTTGCTTATAAGGAAAAAGTGAGATAATATTTGAAAAGTGCTTGCACATCTTATTTGTAAAATATTTGCAAATCTTAAAGCTCTATAGAAATGTTAGCTATTATTAGTCCTTGCCATGATTAAAAAGCATTCATTCAGCCTCTGTTTTAAACCCTCTAATGAGGGAGCATCTCGCACCTCCCAAGACAACCCATTTCACATTTGGATTACTCTAATTGTTAGGAATTTAAAAAAAAATACATCAAACCTAAATATATTTCCTTGCCACCTCTTCCCATAGCATTCTGTCTAATAGTTGAAATCAGCTATAATGTACTCCTCCCCACACTGAGTTTTCTTTTCTCTGGACTGCCATTCCCAAAGGAATTTTCCGAACCATTAGATCACGGTAAGAGTCTACTTGATTCAAAATTCATATGAATACATATCCAGTTCCTTCAATCCATCATCTTATGCCATCTTCTACCCTTCTGGTCAGCTCTATTACTGTGGAGTAAAATTCATTTTGCTAGAGAAGGAAATGGCAAACCATTCCAGTATCTTTGCCAAGAAAACCCCAAATGGGGTCACAAAGAGTCAGGAATGACTGAAAAATGACTGAACAAAAAATTCACCTTAGTATCAATGTTAGCTCTTCACTATCCTTGCCTCTTAAAAAAAATCATTTCTAGACCCTATTGCTCCTCTCTGAATAACATTAGGCCACACCTGTGCCTTCCTTGTTAGCTAGGAGATAGTCATTTCTGCTTGAATTATTACAAGATTCTTCTACTTGGCCTCCTCTTCTTCAGCACCACTCTTCACATCCCCTCCCACTGTCATTAAAAAGGGATGTCTCAAGCACAATCATTCTATCTCACCACATCTTAAAAGGTCCCATCATCTTCTAATGAGCGGCCTTCCTTATCTCACCTCCCTTATCCCCATGTCTTTCTCACCCTCAGGCAAACTTACTTCTCTTCTCATGGTTTTCCCATGTCCAACTCTATGCCTCACTCCATCCCAGTAGTACCTTCTCCTTTTGTCTGTTCAGCATTCCCAACTCTCCCAAAGAATTTCCGAGGTTCCACTTTACCCCCAAGCCTGTTCCAATCTCCTCTTCCTCCATATGAAATCTTGGCATGGAAGATGTCATCTGGTCCAATTTCCTTTTCTTTGCATCTCTCCGCAGTGCCTGGAGTACAGTAAGCCCTTCATAAATGCTTTTCAAATTATTGATGAAGAAACAGAGAACTCTGGAGATGAAATGACTTACTCATAGATACATACATAGTGAGGAACTAAGCTGGAATATAAACTCAGTTCCCTTAAACAAAAATCCAGTGCCCCTTGGATTAGGCCACATTGCCTCTCTTCAGGTAATTAGTACCATTCCTGAGAGAATTGTCCAATTATAAAAGTCTAGTCGATTAAAAATAAAGAACCAGGAAAATAATAAACCCAATGACTTCAGCCATGTGAATGGAAAGAAGAGTCAAAAAACTTAACATAGCTGTGAACACCATGTAATTGTAATGACCAAATGTGAATTGCAAAGAGGAGATGAGAAAACGAAATCACCTTCCTCTTTTTCAGAGGTCAGGGACTCCAGATGTGAAAAATTGCAAATGCTGTCTGACTTGGTAGATGAGTTGGTTAGTTTAGCTAAAATGCTTTCACCACTTTCTTTTTGCATATTTAGCTGTGGGGGAATGCCTCTCAAGGGGAAGATCTCTCTCTCTCTCTCTCTCTCTCTCTCTCTCTCTCTCTCTCTCTCTCTTCTCTCTGTCAATCTCTCTCTTAGACAGAGAACTCCTTGAGAATAGGGTTTGTTTTTTGCCTGTCTTTGTATCCCCAGTACTTAAGCATAGTGCCTAGCACTTTATGGGCACTTAAAAAAATACTCATTGACTGATTGACTTGAATTGCTCTCTTTGAGATGCTAGAGATGGGTAGCCAGCTAGATGGATAGATGAATAGATGGATGAATAAGTAAAGTGATGCACAGATAGGTAGATAAATAGATGGGTGGATGGATGGAATAGATAACTAGATAGATGGATGGATGGATAAGTAGATAGAGGGATAGATCAGAAATATAAACAGAGATAAAGCCATAGATAGATATCTTCCCCCTAGAATCATTCCCCTATAGCTAAGAATTCAATAAATGTGGATATAAATAATGATATGGATATAGATAGATATGCATATGTGCATATAGGTTTATGCATACATGCATATGTATGCTTACATGTATGTGTATCTATATACATATATGTATATATGAATATATTGTATATATGTTACGTATATGAATATATATATATACATATATATATATATAATTAAGGTGATGTATAAATAAAATAGATTTAAAACATTTTAAAAGAAATCGTGAAATTTTTAAAAGTGCCCCATTGTTCAAGATAAAGAAGGTTCCCTTGCCACAGCCCTTGACCACCTGGAGTTTACAATAAAAGGTATGACTTCATGTTCCTGGGATTCCCATTGTCATGAGCTGGGCACCTCAAGGCACAATCATTATGATCACAGACCTCAAGTGACATTTGTTGCCCTGGGTGTTATGTATGTGGGGTCTAATGAACACACCTTCAGGAAGGGTTATATATTCAGAAGAATTTCTTAAGCACTTACATTGTGCCAGATGCTGTCGGAGATGTTGGCAATACAAAGACAAAATCAACAGTCCTTACCCTCTAGAAGCTACCTTCTTCTGCGGGGTGGTAACATGTACAGAGGTAAGTAAATGAAAAGATTTTGTTCTTTGGACTGGACCTGTGATTTCAGCAATATAGGCGATTCTTGGTGAGAAACTTCTTCTGCCAATGCAGGTTGCTGTTTCTATGCTTTCTTTATAGTCTTAAAGAGTTGCTTTGATTACTAAGAGGATAAGTGACTTGTCCAGGGTCACACAGCCAATATGCACAAAAGTAGAATTTAAACCCAAGTCTTCTTGACTCTAATGACAACTCTCTAATAAATACATATAATAAACAATATATAATATGTGTAATACATAAAACATATACAATACACATTACACTAATAACTGGTAATAAATGACAACTCTAATAATAAAATAGTAATAGTCAGCATTTATTAAGCACCTACTGTGTGCCAGGCACTGTGCTAAGCACTTTACCGTTATTTTCTCGTTTGATCCTCACAACAATCCTGTGAGGTAGATGCTCTTATTATCTCCATTTTACAAATGAGGAAACTGAGGTTTAGTGATCTGCCCAAAGTCACACAGGTAGTAAGTGTCTGAGGCAGACCGTAAACCCAGGTCTTCTTGACACTAATGATAACTCTCTATGCATGCCACCATTTTTGTTCTTTAAATACCAAGTATAAGACAAAGATAAAAATGAAACACCCCTTTCCCTCAAGGAATTTCCAATCTACCAGGGAAAACAAGTACATACAAACAAGGATAGACAAAATAAGTACATGTAAAATAAACGCAAGGTTAGATTATAAAATAATATTACAATAAAATATAAAATAAATGGAGGAAGGTTAGTTCTCATGATGGGTGATATCAGAAAAGGCCTCATGAAAGAGGTGACCCCTGAGCTGAGTCTTATAGCAAGCTAGAGTTGTCAGAAGTCCAGGGTGAAGGAAGGAAGCAGTCCAGGCCTGGGGGCAGCCTGTGCAAAGGTGTGGAGGTGAGATGGAGAATGTCCCCAACCTTTGCAATGTCATCCAGCAGGCACTGTAATATCTTAATTCAATGTACATCTTCTGAGTGTTGACTATGTAACAAGGCATTGTATTAGGCTCTCTGGAGTATTATATAGCTTGACTCGGAGTATACTGGCCTGAATTAATAAGTTGAAGGCAGCACAGAAATAGTGGCAAAGGTTCTAAAAGTGTCATTCTAATT
The DNA here is from genome assembly GCF_003287225.1 of Phascolarctos cinereus. Lineage (NCBI taxonomy): Eukaryota > Metazoa > Chordata > Mammalia > Diprotodontia > Phascolarctidae > Phascolarctos > Phascolarctos cinereus. The sequence continues at coordinate 261,431,406 of NW_027555514.1, read as the reverse complement.
GTTGCTCAGTTGTTTCAGTTGTGTCTGACTCTCCGTGACCCCATTTGGGGTTTTCTTGGCAAAGATCCTGGAGTGGTTTGCCATTTCCTTCTCCAGCTCATTTGACAGATGAGGAGACTGAGTCAAACAGGGTGAAGTGACTTGTCCAGGGTCATATAGTTAGTAAGTGTCTGAGGCCAGATTTGAACTCAAGAAGATGAATCTTCTAGATTCCAGGCCCGGTACTCTATCCACTGTGCCACCTTGCTGCCCATCACCGTAGTACATGAGTTCAAATCCTAGCTTGCCACTTCCCACCTTGTATGACCTTGGGAAGATCATTCACCTCTCAACATCTCACTTTTCTCATCCTTAAAACAGGATGATGGGAGGGAGTGGTGAGAATGTGCTAGATGCTCTCTGAGGCCCTTTCTAGCAGTAGGTCTATTATCCTATAAGTCCTTGTTGACTTGTTGTAAAGTCAGGGATAGAGAATGTTTTACTCTGAGGTATGACCTTTGTCTGGTCACATCCCACCTCGGTACCCACTCCATCCGATCAGTCCAGCAGGTTCATTGATAGTAGCATAGCCATAGATCTGGAAGGAACCTCACAGTCTGCCTCGTTCCATGCCCTCTTTTTGTAGAGAAAGAAACTGAGGCACAAGGAAGCTGATTTCCAAAGGCTCATAGATTAAAAATAGATTTTAAACTCAATTCCTTTAACTGCCCAGTGTAGTGGAAACCACCGTACCTCCTCAATTGCCTTCTGACGGTACTTTGTTGGTGGCATACAGATGTGACCATTAGGAAGAGGCATAAAAGTGAGGATACTCTGTACCTAGTAACTGTCAAAGCAGAAGTGTGAGGTTTCTTGGCTCCTTTTCAAGGAAAAAAAAAAGAGTTAAATAGAACCTGACTTCAAGCCAATTTTCCCCATTGGGATAATGAATAAGTGGCTCATGGGAACTAACACGAATGTCTATAATTTAAGGGGTACCACCTGTGCCTCAACCTTGTCAGCTCCCTTGAGTTAAGTGGGATGGGAGGGAAATAGGGTAGAGGCTTCGATCTGTGTTTGATTGGCAGACGTCCAAAGGAAGAGATGAAGCTCTTGTCTCTTGGTACTTTAACATAGTGCTCTGGGCCTCCGATATTCTCTTTCAGAAGAAGGGGGAAAAAATGGAGGTCTGGAAACTTCCAGTCACTGAATTTTTCATGGCATATTTCCTAGGAATTGGTATCATCCTGGCCAGTTTCCAACTTGAGTTAATTATGCCTTCTTTAAAATCCCCCTCTCTAGTTTTAACTTGACCCAAAAGGACAACCTCCATCCATTCTTGTCCTTGGCTCATGCGGCCTTCATGACCTCTTCCCCATGTCTGTTGTGGTGCACGTTTGAGGGGGGAAGGAATAGAGAAGATTGCATTTAAATTCATGCCTGGCTGGTTTATTTTGGCAGCATCCAGCCCCATGTGGCATAAATGCAGGGGCAGCTGAGTGGACTGGGCACCTTGAAATAAACTCACTCCTCATCCAAATTGTTAGGAGAAGAGGAGGGAAACATTTTGTTATCTCTCCCCTCCCTGCTCCTTTCCGTAGCTATGTGCTCTTTGCAAAGAGAACAAGGTCTGGAGTCAGAGGACCTCACCTCTGCCACTTAATTAATACCTGTGTGATCTTGGACAAGTCACTGTAATGATTACTTCCTGTGTGATGGTAGGCAAGGCACTCATTCTCTCCATAAAATGAAGGGTTTGAATTACACGAGCCCTTCATACTTTTCATCTGTGATCTCATGACCTCCCTTGGCCTTGATTTCTTTATTAAGGGGGCTGGACTAGATGCCCCCTAGGGTCTTTTGCAACTTTATATCTATGATCCTATGGTCCTCTGACCTTCCCAGGCCTCAGTTTCCTCAAATGTAAAATGAGAGGGTTGCACTAACTGGCCTGTCAGGTCCCTTCCAGTTCTAAATATATATTCCTATGCAGTTATTCATAGCACAAGCAACTTGGTTAGCCTCAGGCTCTGTTCTATTGGTGAAAGGCCAAACCAGAGGTTAGGTAGCTGGTCCAAAGATAGAAGACACAAACAAAGTAGGGTCTGGAACGTGGATAACTACTGTTTCTGCAAGGAGCCAAGCAGAAAGAACCAATCTTCCCGTTCCTTGCTGACTGTGGAGAGCCAGAGCTGTAAGGAGCAGTAGAGGTTCCAAGAATGGGCATCATGAACGATGTGGGGGCAAGTAGCTTGAAAGGGGCCCACTGACCCAGCAACTTAGCATATCATGATGCGGAAATAATTAAAGAAATAAGACACAGTCAGTGGAGCAGGGGGAAAATTAGTTACCATGGTGATTTATGGGACAGAAAGTTGGAAGGAACCTCAAGAGGCTATGGATCCCATGTTCTTTCTGATGGAATAAATCTCCTCAGATCTCATTCCCATGTAGACATGGATGGGAAAGAAATACTGAAATCGCTCCTCCTCGTGGTAGTCAGTTAACAAGGACATATTAAGCACTCACTACATGTTGGGCACTGTGCTAAGCCCTATGAGATGCAAAGGAGCAAAGTCCCTGCTCTCAATGAGCTTACATTCTAATGAGGTAGACTACATGTGAATAACTACATAAATACAAAATACATACAGTAGAAAGACCACTATTTCTGGAGTCAGAAGATTTGAGTTCAAATCTTGCCTCTGACCATGACTACCTTGATGACTCGGGGCAAATCACTTCACCTTTGCGGAGCTCAGTTGCCTTACCTGTAAAATGGGATACTTGAACAGCATGGCCTCTGAGGTCTTTTCTACCTCTCAAGCTATGATCTTCTGAGGTGTTACTGCTGACAGAATGAAGTAAGGAGAGTGACTGATCTTCAAAAGGATGGCAGGGGAGGTAACCCCGAAGGAGGAGACAGGGTGAGTTGGTGACTTCTTTATGGGATAGAAAAGGAGGAAGTAACAAGATGAAGTCCAGTGTCACCATAGTTTCGGGGAGCCTAAACCACTTCTAACCTTGTCCTCTGCCCCATAAGTATCAGAGGAAACCTCATGTTCCTTTTACTTTTTTCTACTCTACTATAGAGATGCGTGTTAAATATTTGCATCCTGCAAATCGTGCCCCCTTTATTTCCTTCTCTACTGAAGGGAGACATGTTAAATGTTTGCACCCTCTAAATTGCAGTACCTTGGAGAAAAGGTCCAGTTGCCTTGCCCTAGTTATAGCTAGGCAGATGACTATCTCTGTATGTGTCCTCATGCTATGCTACTCTTATCTATAATGGAAACTAGCCACTTCAGTAAATACTTCAGTAAAAAACGAAAAGGGATACTTCATTTGCCTCCATTTTACTGATCATTTGCAGCTTGGGGGTGCCAAGGGAATGGAAAAAGGGCCAGAATCTCTCGGTTGGCAGGAATGTTGGTCTAGGATTGCGGGAAGGTCTGGATACAGTATTGGGTTCTTTCATCATAAACTCAGCACTTTTCTGTTTACACAATGCTGAAGTTTCCAGAGCAGAAAACTGAATGGGGGGCAGAGCCCTTAAGGGAGAGAGATCCAGGATTTGTTCTATTTATGGCTGGATTATAAGCAAAAACAGACAGCTGGCATGTTTCCAATGAAGCCAAGACCTCATAAAGACAGGCCAACTTACTGATGGACTGTTCTCAGGCTCTTAGGACTTATCACTAGGGAATATTCAGATAAAGAGGATTTCGTATGTGTTTTTGGTAGTATTTAATTTCTCTCATCATAAATTGCATTGTGATAACTTGGGGATCAACATTCACGCATAGAAACATGTATGTTATTATGATTTTTCTGTCATAAATATCCGAGGTCATCCAGTCCAATACTCCTTTGCCCAGATGAAGGAACTGAGACCCCGGGAGGTTTGGTGACCTACCTGAAGTCATCATGGTAACGTTAGAGTTGGGATTCAAAGCCAAGTCCTCAGAGTCCAAATACTTCAGTTATTCCACTACACTATGATGTCTGTGCCCCCTTTTTGAAAGTATCAGTTTGGTTCCTGATTCTGATGCCAGTTTTCTATTTACTCTACTCCACTGCCTCATTACTCTCATTAGTTGTTATTGTGTATTCACTTCCAGTTTTTCGTGACCCTATGGGGTTTCCTTGGCAAGGATACTGGAGTGGTTTGCCATTTCCTTCTCTAGTAGATTAAGGCAAACAGAGGTTAAGTGACATGCCCAGGGTCACACAGCTAGTAAATGTCTGAAACTGGATTTGAACTCAAGTCTTCTTGACTCCAAGCCCAGTTTTCTATCTACTAAGCCACCTAGCTGCCTCTGTTATCATTAATAGTAAAAGTCTAATTCCTCCCCTCTCCCCCATTTTACAGATGAGGAAACTAAGGTCCACTAAGTATAGCGCAAGGTAGGCAGTGATTATCAGGACAAAAAAGAGATCGGCGAAGTGCTTCAGGAATAAATGAGGAAGGGTATAACACATTCACCTGGGGTCAGGAGGAGCTGGTGCAGAAGGGGGTCCATGGACACTACAGCTGAGCTGAGCCTAGAAGGAAGGGAAGGATTCTGAAGGACAGAGAGGAGAGACATGATGTACTGAGTTTAGGTAAAAGCTAACAGTTCCTTTCAGCTTCCCCTGGCTGTCTCTTCCTCATTACTGTGACTTCTCACGGCTATGGACCAGTAGATTCTTCTGGGAACTCAGAGAACAGAGGGATTAAGGCATCTTTACACTATTCACAGATGGTCTTATCTTCAGCTACCGTTCAATTCCAGTCCAGTGCCAATGACTGACAAGGCAGGATCAAAATGTTCTCCACTGCCACTCAAGGGTGAGGTGGATAGTCGGCCTCGCTCCAGCTTCCTGCGGGCCCACGTGTCCATATTGCAAGATGAGCCCACTTGAGCTGTGAGTCTCAGTGGAGGGATGGAACAGTTAATTAACCTATGCCCTGAAATATCCCTTCACTTCTAAAGCTGTCCCTCTAGAATGAAAGGCAAGACAGAAAAATATACTAATCTCAAGGAAAGTCTCACTGTGAGCTTTTTTCTATTCTCCCAACATAGCTCAGGGCATCAGAGTAGCATGACAATTAGCTTCATTGATGTAAACTGCTTTAAAATCTAGGGCTTATTAGGACCTTTTTCAAATCCCACAAAATTGATATGAACTCAGTAAAAAAAAATTATCTTTGTTTGTATTTGTAGCAGAGTCCAAAAATCATATACTGCAAGGATTATACTTTGGGGTCTCATGAATCTATTTCTAGAATCTGCTAGGTAAATATTGGTTACCAGAGTTTAACTAGGGTGGGGCAAATAGCACTTTGTCCAAGGGTGTCAAAATTCAGAAGACATTCACATAACCCTTTCAAGGAATACTTCCTTCCTCCAATCCCAATGATCACTCCTGAGGTAAGCTCTCTCTTCTCAGTCCCACCCCCAGTGACTGTGAGCTCTTCCAGAGAGATGCATTCTCTCCTCAATAGCTATCCTTCCCACTCTTACTGCTACCAGAATGTCCCAGGAAGCGCTTCCTGCCCTAATAGCTGCCTTGTACCTCCCCTCTCCTCCATCTTACTACAAATACAAAAATTCCTTGTTCTAGCTCTGGGTAGCTACAAACGTAACCAAGGATGTGGGAAGAGGATAGGCCTTTCAAATTCATCAAGTAGCACTGAATTTGGATAGGACTGGCCCTGTGATGTAATAACATAACAGTCAAAGAGCTATCTGGGACACTGAAAGATTAAACAACTTGGCCAGGTTCACATAGGCAGAATATGTCAAAGGCAAAACTTGAACCCAGAACTTCTTGAGTATAAGGCCAGTTCTCTGTTTACTTTGCTACACTGACTTTCTATCGCAGAATTTGTGTGGGGGTGGGTAGGAAAAAGGAGAGCCTCAAGGCCTTGAAACGCTCTGTTTGTAGTCCCTCAACAAACTCTCTCCTGTCAACTTCTGCTAATTCTATGACTATAGCTTACATGCAAAGAAATGAAAGAGGGTGACTTTAACTATGTGGGAGTTTATGAATACTCGCAGCTCTTCTGAGGTGCCTGGAATATTATTTTGTTTTTCCCCAGCTGTTACCTGGAGGTAGACTGGGGTTCAGCAAGTTCACACAGTGAATCCATGTCTGTGGCTAAGATTAGAATTCCAAAGGGCTTGGTTTCTGGTGACGTATTTGGCTCAGTCAGCCCCATTGATACCTTGAATGTGTCCACCTTCAGCCAAACAAAGGCTGGACAACCACTTGGCAGGGTGTCCTAGAAAGGATTTTTTTGTTCATGTTCCTTGATGGTCCCTCCTCACTCCCAGATTCTGGGATTCTGGGAAAAAGACTGTCTCGAGAAAATATCGGGTACTTATAGTAAGATTCATCTTAAAGAATTCATCTTAAAGAAGGCCTGGCTCGACAATTTCTCCTCTTCTTCCTCCCTCCCTCCCTTCCTCCCTTCCTCCCTTCCTTCCTTCCTTCCTTCCTTCCTTCCTTCCTTCCTTCCTTCCTTCCTTCCTTCTTTCTTTCTCTCTCTTCCTTCCTTCCTTCTTTTTCTCTTTTTCTTTCTCTCTCTCTCTCTCTCTTTCTTTCTTTCTTTCTTTCTTTCTTTCTTTCTTTCTTTCTTTCTTTCCTTCATTCCTTCCTTCCTTCCTTCCTTCCTTCCTTCCTTCCTTCCTTCCTTCTTTCTTTTTCTCTTTTTCTTTCTCTCTCTCTCTTCTTTCTTTCTTTCTTTCTTTCTTTCTTTCTTTCTTTCTTTCTTTCTTTCTTTCCTTCCTTCCTTCCTTCCTTCCTTCCTTCCTTCCTTCCTTCCTTCTTTCTTTCTTTCTCTTTCTTTCTTTCTCTCTTTCTTTCTCTTTCTTTCTTTCTTTCTTTCTTTCTTTCTTTCTTTCTTTCTTTCTTTCTTTCTTTCTCTTTTTCTTTTCCTCTTTCTTTCTTTCTTTCTCTCTTTCTCTTTCTTTCTTTCTTTCTTTCTTTCTTTCTTTCTTTCTTTCTTTCTTTCTTTCTTCTTTCTTTCTTTCTTTCTTTCTTTCTTTCTTTCTTTCTTCCTTCCTTCCTTCCTTCCTTCCTTTCCTTCCTTCTTCCTTCCTTCCTTCCTTCCTTCCTTCCTTCCTTCCCTCCCTCCTTCCTTATCATGGCAATCCATTAAAAATCTCTGCTATGCAAGCAGTTAGACAAAGAGTATTAAATAATTTGATGACCCAGTAATTATCCATTTACTGGGAATTATCTGAATAGAACAAGTTGAAGCAGTTGATTTTAAACATCCCAAGTGATGAGATGCTAGTGATATATAAAATTACCATAACAACAATAATAATAATAAGTAGTAGTAGTATATCTTTTGTTTTTAGAATGGCTATAGCTTTCAACTTCTTAGACAGATATTACTCAACTTGGCATGTCGAATAAAGAGATGTGCAAGTCAGCAAGATCTGGGTTCAGGTCCTGGCTCTGACACATACTAGCTATGTGACTTGGGCAAATTTCTCAGTGCCCCATAATACTCTCTCAGACTTTAAGTTGTTGAATAAGGGCTGATCTGCCTTGGCAGAATGAGCTTCCTCGTGGGAGCTCATACATACATATATATGTATAATATATATATATACATGTATAATGTATACACATATATATTACATATATACATGTATGTGTAGTTTGATGAAGAAAGAACTTAGTATCACAAATACTTTCCCATAGAATATCCCAAATTAGCTATTGATTAAGATGAATGAAAGAAATTCCTCTGTATGTGTGCATGTGTGTGCATGAGTGCGTGTGTGTGTTAGAAATGGAAGAATTTCTCAGGGATAGAATTTGGAGAGGGGGGAAATAGAGGAATTCCAAGCTACCAATTGATCTACCTAATGATGTGTAAGGGCAGCTAGGCAGCACAGTGGATAGAGCACTGGTCTTGGAATCAGGAAAACTCATTTTTGTGAGTTCAGATCTAGCCTTAGATACTTACTAGCTGTGTGATTCTGGGCAAATCATTTCACCCTATTTGCCTCAGTTCCTCACCTCTAAAATGAGCTGGAGAAGGAAATGGCACACCCCTCCAGCATATTTACCATAAATGAAACAACTCAACAACAAAATGTGCATAACAGCCAATGAGTACCACTCATTTAAAACTACTTTGTAAAGAAGTATGGAAAAATTTGTGTGAAATAGATACGAAGCCAGAGAGCAAGGAGAATCAGGAAAATAATATGCCCAGGAATATCAGTAATATAAATGGAAAGAAGAGGCACAACAACTTTAAGACTAAATGTGAATTCTATGGAATTCTAATGATCAGTCATGGCCCTGAAGAAGAGAAGACCTGCAGAGTTGGGAAATTACAGGTGTGGAACAGTGCGTTTACTGTCAGACTTGGCCAATGGCTTCATTAGTATTACGAAAGTAATTTTCTTTTCCATTCTTTATCACAAGGGATGGAATAGCAAGGAAGGTGCTCTATGTGCATAAATTATAATAATGGCCTAAGATATTGACCAGGAATGTGCTAGCAAATGTTGAACAACTGTATCTATCTATCTATAGAGATACAGATATAGATAGATATACATATATACATGCATCCATCCACACACATACTTATACATATATGCATACATATATAAGTATGCATGATGCATTTTAAAGTTTAATACACATCATTAACTTTTCTCCATCAAGTTCTTAAAGCTAACCGATCAACAAGATAAATACATCAAGTCCTGATTTGTAGCATTTGTTAATTTCTGAGGTGAAAATGGTCACACTGAAAATTTTGCAATCAGCTCTCAGGAGCCAGTATGAGATGACTCCAGTACAACCACTGTATCAACCCTTTGAGATATCAACCCTCTCTTTTAGAGGACTGGAACAAAGACTTAGGGAATGATCCCTTGGACCAACCAGGTCACCACAGTTGTTCTCAACCTTTGTCGACTATGGTGTTTTGTGTTTTATTGAACACACCCTTAAAGCTTATATGAACTGAGTTCAGATCTAATCAGTGCATGCACACACATACACATATCAGTCTGACAACATCTTCACAGAATCACATAATTTCTGAGTTGGAAGGGACCTCCAAGGCCATCTAATCTAATCCATAGCTCAGTAAGTGTCCCTTCTGCCACATGTCTGGCAAATGGTCATCTACCTTCTGCTTGAAGTTAACAGATTAAGAAGCCACCTAACCATCTCCTGTGGAAGCCCATTTCACTCCTGGATAAATCTAATTGTTAGAATCTCTGGTACTTACGTTAAGCCTTTAGTTGTCTCTGCTGCTATTGTCCTTTGCTCTTAGGTACCAAACAAAACAAGGCTCTTTCCTCTTTTGATGGAAAGCCCATCAAATACTCAAAGAAAGCTAGCAGATCTTCTCCCCCCAAGACTTCTCTTCTCTGTGGCTAAATATTCCTAGTTCCTTCAAGTGGTCATCATATGATCCGATCTTGAAAGTCTCTTCACAACTGTGATTGCATTCCTCTGAACACTTTCCACCTTACCAATGCCGTTCCTACAATATGGTGCCCAAACTGAGTACAGTCTTGCAGATGTGTTCTGACCAGTGCAGAGTTAAGGCAATAGATAGGAGGGAGGAAGAGAATTAATCTAGGATACATTCAGACATGATATGGTAGCTGCATCACACTGTTGGTTTTTTGAACCTAAGTGCATGACTTTACATTTTTCCCTATTAAATTTCATTTTATTAGACTAAATTTATTATTAGAGTCTGTGAGGGTTTTATTTCTCCAGTTTTCACCGTTATCTACTATGTTAACTATCCCTTACTTTACATGGACTGATAGCTGAACCCCATGTCTGAGCATATCCCTTGTCAATTCTCTTTCCCTCCCATTCACTGCTGCAGATGGGATGCCACTCTGCTTCCTGATGCATTTGGCCCATGCCTTATTTTAGATTTTCAAACCAGACTTGAATTGGAAAATAACTGTGTGATTTCTCCCCCCACCCCCATTTTTTTTTTTGGCCTGAGTGGTAATTGTATTAACTTTGGCTTTTCTGGTGACACTATAATTAAACGTTCTTCATAGTCTCTGGGGAGAAGATTTGAAAACATAACGCTGACCTTTCAGAAGAGGGGTATGAGAACTCCCCCTCTTCTTTAATGTTTGGGGATTTATACTGCCTCTCAGCTAATGATGATACTTTGGATCTATTTAAGGGAATGCTAAGCTAGAATTATAAAGAAGTTTGCTGAATCCCACAAAGCATTTGGTGAACAAAGATGTTTGTGTCCCTACCCAGAGACAGAACATGCTTCCCAGACTCTTTTCTTCCATCTTTCTCCACCTCTTTTCTCTGATTCAGCTGAGAATGCCTCAACTTCTTTCTGTCTGTACTTATCCTAATGACACCAAGCCATACATACTGGCTCCTCTCTATAGCACTAATTATGCAGGCTTCCCTCTACAGCCTGGCTTCCTAAGCCCTCTCTTTCCCTTCCTTCTTCCCTCTTACCTTCTCAGATTTTCCTCAATTGGGTCCAATAAGTCAACATTTCTGAACCACCTACTATATTCCAGGCACTGTGCTAGGTGATGGGGACACAAATACAAAAGAGAAACATTCCCTGCCCTCAAAGAGCTTACATTCTTTTGTTTAAACTCCTCCTCTTCTTGCTACCTATTCCTAACTTATCACTGAACTTATTCTCTCCTTGACCTTGAGTGGTTCCTTCATGGAGAAAGAGATAGAGATAAAAGAGATGATAGAAGTAGAGATAGCTAGAGATGTCTGTCTTTGTCTTTATATAGACTACATATGTGTGTATATGGGTGTATACATGTATACATAAACATGTATGTATGTATGTCTCCCTTACTTTCCTTTCAGGGAGAAAATCTCTCTTTTGTTCATACTTTCAAAAGCACAAAAGTTAAGGCAAGTGTCTATCCATCTATGTTTTGTGCATTTCCCAATTAAGCAAAATAAGCAGATAAGAAATGTAGATAACTGATATTAGTAGTCATCCAGAACTTCAACCAATTTGCAAAAACTTCATATATTTCAGATGGGATCGGCAAGGCTGAACCAATCAATCAATAAGCATTTATGAAGTACCGACTGTGTACCACACCCTGGATATACAAAGAGGGAAAAAGAAACAGAGCCTACAATATAGGCTATACTCAAGGAGCTTGCATTCTCTCAGGCTGAGCATCTAAAGAGTTAAAAGTGGTCTGAATTCCCTAGTTTCATCCATTAGATCAAATGGGTTTGTTCTGTGGAGTAATGAATTCCATGTTCTTTCCATTATTTTGACAGAAACAGAGTCCTTTTTCTGCATGCAGTCCTCTCCACCCTAAGATGTGTGGTGTTATGCAACATTACCTAAAAAAGCCATTAAGGAGCTAGTGGGTCATAAGCATTTTTAAAAGTTTATGATCAGATGAACTGGAATGAATTGGAAAAATAACCTGCCTCTCAAGTGGCAAATGGAATTGCTTGCAATATGCAGTTTTTCATCCACATTAAAATAGGAAATCCCTCTATTTGCAAAATGGCCCGGGGGGATGTTGTCTTTTCATGCTTTCTGCGTCATTTACAGCATTCTGTGCTTCGAGTCACAAGTGGAGAGCCGTAATTGCATATGGCCTCAGCTTATTCAGAGACATTTATCTAGGACTCTGTTTATCTTGCAGAGGCAGCCTAGGGTAGTGGATAGAGTCATTGGATTTGGACTCAGCTGGCATTTATTAGATTCAGAAGGACTAGATTTGAATCTTACTTAGCTGTGTGATCCTAGGCAAGTCACTTAATCTTTCTGTGCCTCTGTTTCTTCATCTGTAAAATGGGGACAATTCTTATAATGCTTACTTCCCAGGGTTGAAGTTAGCTTCATAGATTTAGGGAAAGAAGGGACCTTAGAGGCATCCATTTTCCAAATAAAGAAACTGAGTCCAGAAGAAAAAAGGTGACTTGTCAAAAGTCACACAGCTAATAATGGTCTTAGGTAGGTCTAAGGTCTTGTCTTCCTGACTCCAAGTCCAGTGGCTCTTGGTGGCATCATGCCACCTCCCAAATGAAGTCACGTGTGTAATGTACTCTGTAGAATTTAAAGTAGCCTATATACATCTGCTAATATTATTACTGCCTTAGCTTCTCAATCAATCACAAGCATTCATTTATTACGTACTTAATATTTGCCAGGCACTGCACTGGCACTAGGGGTGCAAAGATAAAAACTAAGGGGTCTCTGTTCTCAGGGAACTGGTATCCTATCAGGGGAACTAAGAGGTCCATAAAGAAGTGAAAATGAAGTTGATTTATTTACTCAATGAAATCACTCTCCACTCCACATATCATCACTTAGAGTAAGTTATAAGATGCCCAAATAATTTAATTATAGGCTTTAGACTAAATGTTAAAAGTATTCACAACTAGAATTATATTGGACAGGAAGAAAGGTCCAGAAAATTTGGTTAAGTTCAAGAGATTGTAAATTATCAAGCTAATTTTGAATCTAGTTCATTCAAGAACTTGGAGCTTTCTGGTAAAAAACCCTGAGGAGGAATTACCTGGGGGAGTTATGGGGCAGGTGGGGCTCAATTCCTCTACCAGATCTCCTTCCCACAATCCTTAGGAGGAGAACTTTGTGTGCTTTGAAGGGTCTAGAGGATGATGGACTTCCTATCTTCCTATCAGCGTCCTAGTTGAATGCTCAGATCAGTTGGCAGTAACGTCTGCTTGGAAGCCAAGGATAGACAGGATATAGATTCATAGATTCACAAGGAGCCCAGAAAGCAAAAAACAAACAAACAAACAAAACCCCCCTCAAAACTATACCAAACCTAATGGAGAAACTTCTCAAACATTCAACAAATAGGAGAAAAGGACTTTTGTGAATTATCTCATTCGCCTCACATGTTCACTAAGCTTGAGACCACTTTCCCCTCAGTTCTGCATCATGCACTTGTGGGAGGGTGTGTCACAGACTTTGGAAGGGATGTTTTTTGTGTCAGCTGTCCTTCTTATATCACCTTAATAAATACCACTTTCTAAAAGCCAGACTAAAGCTGCTAGACTAAAATGTTCTTAACTGATAATATTGAAAGGGGAGAAAGCACACTAGTAGGGGCTCAAGAAAATGGAATTAGTGAATCACTCCTGACTCCCCAGGGGTAAGTCTAGAGTAGTGAAGGGGAGGTGTAGTATTGCTCTGGGACCTGAGACTTATCTCTAAGAGTAGAAGTTGGGATAAAATCCTCAGAGCTCACATAGGCTACGTAAGTGTATAGTAATATAAAATATACAATAGGTGATTTGCAGCAATTACAGAATTGTGTGCAGAAATGACTTTTCTTACTTCTAGGGACCTTGAAGCAGGTTAAATATCCTTAGTCCTTCCAATACCTCTTACTTCTTACTCTCTCTGTGACCTAAGACAAATTTCTCGATCTCCCTAAACCTCAGTGTCCTCATCTGTAAAATGACGGCATGGATTGGATGGCTTTGAAGGTCCCTTCTGGAGATCTATGATATTATGAAAGAATATGCATTATTCTCACATTAAGGAGAAGGAAATGATTTATAGACAGTCTGTGTTGTAAAATAATGCAGTCATCTCTGTCCCTTACTAACTCCTGCAGGGTTCTGACCACCTTCTGACTGGGTCAGATATATCTGTCTGTTCTGGTTTACCCACCTACAGGAAGCAATATAAAAACGGACAGCAACCTAACAGGAATTGCCTAGAGTTAGAGTTCCTCAATCTTGCTTTGTGGTGCCACCGAGCCAAATCTTGCTCACTTGCCTACACCTATAGTTTCTGTCTCTTGCTCTCTGCCCTAGCTACCTTATTTCAAGGCTGGCATTTATAGTCAGTTTGCTTTGCTTTTCTGTACTCCTGGTCCATTCTCTTCTGTTCAACCTTTTGGAATTGCTGACAAGTCAGAAATGTTATTAGTCATTCCACTCAGCTGTGCTTCTGAGTCCTCAGACTTTGCTGCCATTACTCAGACATGCCTTCCTACCCTGGAACTTTCCTCACTGTCTGTGGCCTTCTCACCCTGAAACATCCTTCCCTGTTCCAGTCTCCTTCTCCCATTGGTGAGTTCCTTCTAGATCTCTATTTGGGGGATAGTCCCAGGCTGGCCATGCTTCATTCCCCTCCTGTCTGTGTTTCTGATTCTCTGGACTTTGCCATCATGTCACCAACAATCTCAACTTTTTCAGGTTCCTTTTATATGTTGTCTTCCCCTTTTAGAATGTAAACTCCTTGAGGATAAGGATTGTCTTTCTTTCTGTTTGTACTTTTAGCCCGGTGCTTGGTACATTGTAACACCTGATATTTGTTGTTTTATTAAGAACTTACTACACACTCTGCTAAACATTACAGATACAAAGAAAGGGGAAAACAGTCCCTGACCTCAAAGAGCTCACATCCTAACAGAACAGACAACATCCAAACAACTTTGCATAGACAAGAAACATACAGGGAAGATTGGAATCTTTGAAGGGGATGGGAAAAGGTGTCCTGCAGATGATGAGATTTTAGCAACTTGAAGAGAAGCCAGGAGGTGGAGATCAGGAGAAAGAATGAGTATTCCAGCCATGGTACATAGACAGTGAAGAGGCATGGGACCTCTTTAATGCTCAGCCTAAGGGAGAAAAAGTGGCTTGTCTCCACATACCTGGTGAGTCATGACTGCTATAGGAATGAGTAAGCCTAAGATTTCCTGTTGATTCACCCAGATATTTATCCAGATTCCTGCAAGGTCAGCCATCAACAAAATTGTGAACTGGACAAAGCACATCCCCATGTCACTTCTCTTTTCTCTGACTTTTTCTGCCCCTCAGCCTCTGCCCACACTGGGTTCCCATATCATGGGGAAAGGAAGCTGATAATATACTTTTCAGCAAGTGTTAGGAACTTAGTTTCCCACCTCTTCTAGGAAGCTGCATTTGACCAAGTTCTTAGGATCATAAAGGGCTTAGGGATCATCTCTGTAGTCCAACCCCCTCATTTACAGATGAAGAAACTGAATTTCAGAGAAAGCATGTGCCGAAGATCTATCTGTGTCAATCATTGCTATTAAAACTTGATTAATCTAAACAACTTTCAATCAAATGACATGAAACCTTTGAAAAAGCCACCTTATAGGAGCAATGTAGAATTGAATTGTGAAACTCAGTATAAAAAGGAACTTGGAGCAGCACAGAAAAAAAACCAATAGCCAAAAGCATGTGATAAGGTCCTGGAGTGTTGGATTAATTTTTCAGCAGCAAATTTCATTTAAAAAAATAATGACTACTTTAGCACTGCAAGGGGAAGGCAATGCTTAACTCCGGGGGGGGGGTAATGATGTATTTTCACTTATGAGAAACAAAACCAAAGAAAGGGGGATTTCTAACTAGGAAGGCTCCTCAAATCTT
Source organism: Phascolarctos cinereus (assembly GCF_003287225.1). Taxonomy (NCBI): domain Eukaryota; kingdom Metazoa; phylum Chordata; class Mammalia; order Diprotodontia; family Phascolarctidae; genus Phascolarctos; species Phascolarctos cinereus. The sequence goes on along the minus strand of NW_027555514.1, from coordinate 261,416,028 downwards.
AACACACAGGCAAGTCCAGATTCTGCAGATTTACAAGCCTATTGTCTTCATGGAACTAGTGTGGGGTGATTTAATACACAGGCCAATTATCTTTAAGATCAAAAAAAGAGAAGAAGAACTATAAAAATTTCAGCAGGAAGCACAGACACTTGATGGGTAAGATACCTAGTTTCAAATCCCTGAAAGATTAAAAACAAATGTAGCAACTAGCAACAAGCATTTATTAAGTGTTTGCCCACTGGGCTTAGTACTGGAGATACAAAGAAAGGCCAAAGTAGTTCCTACCCTCAAATAGCTTAAATTCTAATGGAGAAATCTACATACAAATAAGAGCACACACGATACATGTAAAGGAAATATAGTAATCTGAAACGGGAAGGCTTTAGCAGCAGGGAGTGGGACAGAGATCAGGAAAGATCTGCAGAAGTAGGCATTTGAGCGTAGGTTGGTAAGGATTCTAAGAGGCAAAGAGGAAAAGGATTCCAGGAATGGGGGACAGTCATTGTAAATGCAAGCAATGGGGAGATGGAGTGTTTTGGACAATCAATAGCAGGTAGGATAGAATGGCTCTATTTTAGAGTGTGTGAAAGAGAGTATAAGAGAGGAGAAAGAAAAATCCAAATCCAAGTATCTGGTCTAACTCATACCTGTCTCAGAATGCCTTCTGTAACAACCTCAACAAGAGGTCATCTCAACTTTGCTGGGAGACCTCCAGGAAAGGAGAACCTACTGTAAGCTATTATTCTGCTTTTTCATAGCTCTAATTTTGGGAAACTTTGAGGCAATACAGTGAATAGTGTTGTGGGCCTGGAGTCATCAAGACCTGAGTTCAAATCTAGTCTCAGACACTTACTGATTATGTGACTTTGGGGCAAGTCCTGTTTGACTCAGTTTCCTCATCTGTGAAATGGGGATAATAAGAGCACCTACCTCTCAGGGCTGTTGTGAGGATCAAATGAGACAATAATTATAAATCACTTAGCATAGTGCCTGGCACATAGTAGGTACTATATAATGTTAGTATCATTATTTTAATGGGTATAATCACAGCACCCCCCTCTCAAGGTTGTTGTGAGGATCAAATTAGATAATAATTGTAAATATCTTAACACAGTGCCTAGCACATAGTAGGTGCTATATAAATATCATTATTATTATATCATCATCATCATCATCATTATAAATGTTAGCTATTATCATTATCATTATTTTAATAGAGATAATGATAGTACCCACACCTTCCAGGATTGTTGTGAGGATCAAATGAGATAATTGTAAATCACTTAGCATAGTGCCTGGCACATAGTAGGTGCTATATAAATGCTAGAAATTATTGTTATCAATATTTTAATGAGGATAATAATACCACCCACCTCCCAGGATCAAATGAGATAATTGTAAAGCACTTAGCATACTGCCTAGCATACAGTAGGTACTATATAAATTTTACTATCATCATGATGATGATGATGATGTTGACCCTGAACATGATTCTCCATAACTTTTACCAGTTGCTCTTAGTCTTGTCCTCTGAGCACTGGACAAGGATCACAAGTGAGCACGAGCCAGGTCTCTCTATTATGGGACAACCCTTTAAACTCCTGAACCCTACTGCTGTGACTTCCCTTTAAGAAGGACTTAATAGAAGTCAGGTCTAGATGCAAAGTACCACATTAACAACAAGGAGAACTGAGGAGAATAGAACCAGATAAGGAGACCACATTTTAGGAGGGACTATGATGAATCAGAAAATGTCTAGAGGAAGATTAAATTGTAACCTTCCTGAGTATGGGTTGTCTCCCTTCCTTGTGACTGGTCAAACCCCTTTTTGGACTAATAAAAGCTTTTTGGCAACAGCATTTTTAATATTGATTGATTGAAGCACCGGTATTCTTATAAAAATACTTTTTATTTTTCCCCAGTTATGTGTAAAAAAACAATTTTTAATTTTTTAAAAAAATTTTGAGTTCCAAATTCTATTCCTTCCCTCCCTCTCCCTTCCCAGAGATGGTAAAGCAATTTGATATAGGTTATATATGTGCAATCATGTAAAACATTTCCATATTAGTCATTTAGTGCAAGAAAACTCAAAAAATAAAGAAGGAAAGGAAGAGAGAAGGAAAGAAGGAATGAAGAAAGAGAGAAAGAAAGAAGAAAAAGTGTGTTTCAGTCTATTCAGATGACATTAATTCTTTCTCTGGAGACAGATAGCATTTTTCATCATGAGTCCTTTGGGATTGTCTTGGATCATTGTGTTGCTGAGAATAGTTAAGTCATTCATGGTTGTTCATTGCTGTTACTGTGTACAATGTTCTCCTGATTCTGCTCATTTCACTTTTCTCAGTTCATGTAAGTCTTTCTAGGTTTTTCTGAAATCATCCTGCTTGTCATTTTTCATAACCCAATAATATTCCATCACAATCATATACCAAAACTTGGAGGAATCAGCATTCTTAACACTCACCTGATTCACTCTAGTGTTCTTTTCCTTGAGATCAGAGATGGTTTAATTTTTGCCTTTGTATCCCCAGCACTAAGCACTGCCTGGAATATAGTAGGCTCTTAATAAGTGTTCATTGACTAATTGTTGGTTGGCATACACCCCTATCTGGAGATATGCACCTCAGAATCTCAAACCATGTTTCTGTAGGTTTTTTCTGTGTTTCAAGTCTAGGCCCTTGGTGGAAGAAAAGAAGTTTAGATAGGATTACATCTTGGAAACCTCAGAGAACTCTATTCTAAGTGTAACCCTTGGTTCCCAAGATACTGCCCAGAGAGCCGTGCTCTAGAGCAGGTATTCTTAACCTCTTTTGTGTCATGGATCCCTTGGGCAGTCTGGTGAAGCCTTTGGACTCCTTCCCAGAACAATGTTTTTAAATGCATAAAATGACAAAAGGAAACCAAAGATGTGCTTTTTCCTACCCAAGTTCACAGACCCACTAAAATCTATCTATAGATTCTTTGGGAGAGTCTATGGACATCCAAGTTAAGAATTTCTGATCTTTTTTCCATCTTTATCGATATGATGTTGGGATTTTAGCTGTCTTAAAGTGTTTGAAAGGTTCATATGTGGGAGGAATATTAATCTTGTTTTGATTTGCTCCAGAGGGAAGAATTACGAGTAATGAGTAGAAGATGCGGAAGAAGATTTAGTCATGAGATATGGGGGAAGGAGGCAGGAATCAATCCTCTAATAATTAGAGCTGTCCAAAAATTCTCCCTACAGTAGCAGTTATAGTATCACAGATTTAGAGTTGGAAGGGACATTATAGGTTATTACATCCAACCCCTTTCATTTTAGTTTTGGAGATGAGACAACAGAATGAGAGGTGAAGTAATTTGCTCAAGATGACAGCTAAAAAGTACTTGAAGCAGGATATGGACTCTAAGCCTAGCACTCTCCACCCTGCAACACTTGAGTACCCTAAGGCTGCAAGCAAAGGCTTGGGACACTGTCCTGGATATGTTTTATGTAAACTTCGTTCTTCTCCAGGAACTCTTTAGGCCTGATAGCCTCTGATGTCTCTTGCAATTCTTGGCATTCTGTGACTTCTGCTTTATAAACAATCGAGCTCACTAATTAAGAGGCAGCATGACCTTTTATACTGCACCTAGCAGAGCTCTCAAAGGATCCATTATGTGTTCACAGTAGGACAGCACCCAGTGTGGTTCTGAGTCAGCAGGCCAGCCAACCTCAGTCCAAGAACACAAGGACCTCTCACTGCTGCCTACCTCATTCTGTATTCATGAGACAGGGTCAGTGCTGGGTTGGGATGAAATTGGTCACTGTGTTTGGAATTAGTCCTATTTGAGCCTGATTTCCTGCTTCTCCAGAGAAAACAAACTGTCTTTCATGGTCTGGATTCAAAGGCAGTTGAACTTAGACATACATATTATAAACAAGCTATACACATATACGTGTGTTACAAAAGTATTAGCACATTTTTAATCTTGAATGGTTTAAAACTATACTAAGATGTTTAGAAATGTATTATGTCTACATGTATAGATGTAATACATATATATGTATATATGTACAATCTATCTATATCTGTATAGACAAACACATTCATGCACATATAAATATGTATGTACATATAGATTTATATGCATATAGTATATATGTACAGTGAATTGAATATGTGTGCACACACAGATACATATGCATGTGTGTAGGTGTATATATTATATACATATAACTGCAGATTTTGAGCTTGAAGGGACCTTTGAGACCCACTCGCTTATTTTTATAGTTGCAGAAACTGAGGCTCAAGTGATTTGTGCAGGCTCCCACAATTAGCAAGTGTCTGAGGCAGGTCATGTATTCAGGTCTTCCTGATTCTAAGTCCTAACCTCATTCCATTAAATCACCTAGTTGCCTTGGTGATATCCATACCCACATGAATGCACATAATGAGAAAGTTATTCTGAGTTTCTTGAGTCTATTAGGGGACTGCTAAAATAACTCGGTGGTCAACTGTTAATAACTTCACCTTTCAACATGAGCCCACTACCAGGATCCAGACACTCATTCATACTCTGGCTTTTGTTTGCTCTGTAGCTTTGAAGCAGAGGTATAATGGTCTCTGGGGAGAGGCAAGATCCAATGAATATTCAGCTTAATGTCTTTAAGAAGAATGTAAGCAATTCTGTACCCTTTGAAGGGGGCTAAGGAAATATACACCTGAGCCTTAAGTGACTCCTTGTTCACTGTAAGGTTGAACTTGAATCCACCTGGGAGTCAGAGCAGAAGAAAGAATTACAATATCAACATTTTGATATTTCCTGGAATATTGCTGGGGCTTGGGGAAGACCTTGTGGTATGTGAATGATTTCGACATTTGAAGACATTTCCATCTGCTCAGAGAAACAGTACTATCATTATGTAAACCAGTCATTCCTTTTAAAGACAGCTTTTTTCTTTACATTAAATGATATTTTATATAATGCCTATTTTTAAAATCAAAACAAATATATAGTCCAGTATTCATATTCAGTGCTCCACTGAAGGGAATTTGAAGTCCCATGATTCAGGTTAGAATCCACTTAATGCCTTGTGCAGAAAGCTATAAATAGCTAGAGCAAAGTAACTAGGGCTTTGCCCCAGGGCACTAACATTTATATTTTAATTTTTTAAAAATTATTTTTAATTTATGGAATAAAACAATCATTTCCATAACATAGCACAATAAAAAGAGATCTCTTGGTGCAAAAGAGCATCTCAAGGCTGTTTTAATCTGCATTTCTCCAATAATGATTTAGAGCATTTTTATATGACTATAAATTGATTTCTTCATTGGTAAACTGCCTGTTCATACCCTTTGACCATTTACTAATTGGGGAATGACTTGTATTCTTATAGATTTGACAAAGTTCTTATTATATTTTAGATATGAGACCTTTATCGGATAAGCTGTCTATAAAATTTTTTCCCAATTTTCTGTTTTCCTACAGCACTGACATAAGAAGGTACTGATAGCTCTTAAATATCTTCAGTAGTGTGGTAACAATGAATTCGCTTTTATTTATCTTGTATGTATTTATATAGGTACAGATTATATGGGTGTTGCCTCCCCTATGGAATACAAGCTCATTGAGGGTAGGATCTCTTTCGTTTTAGTTTTTGAATCCATGGAGCCTGGCATCATGTCTGGCATGTAGTAGGCGATAAAGCAATGCACGCTGATCAGTGTTGAAAAAGAAAAACTTGTTAAAATAGATTGTGGCTACATGGAGATGCTTCCTGTTCCAGTGGCCACAGCAGAGGTTGGCTCTTGTCTATCGCTTTCCTACTCCTCATGTCCCCTTGCCTAATTCCAAGGATCAAATGAGATATTTATAAAGTTCTTAGTAGAGCGCCTGGCATGCCTGGTATATAATAAATGCTTAGCCCCTTCCTTCCCCTTCTGTGCTCTCCTATACTACTCTCCTTAATACTGACATCATAGTGTCCTAGGTTGTTTGTCTCCCCCTGTAGGATGTTATCCCAGGATCTCTCTCCTCATGGGGTGTGGTGTCTTGGAGTCTCTCCCCTAAATGATGATGATGATAACTAATAAATGAAAAATAATATTTCTATAGCTCTTTAAAGTTGATGATAAATTAATAATGTTTCTGTAACTCTGAAGTTTACAAAGATCTGTATAAATACTATGACATTTTATCATCACGATAACACTGGGAGGTAGGTGTTATTCATAAAGCTTATAGTTTCCTCATTTTACAAATGAGGAAACTGAGGCAGACATAGGTTAAATGACTCACCCAGGGTCACACAGATAGCAAATGCCTAAGGCAATATTTGAGCTCAGTGCTCAAATATAAACAAGCTATATACACATACATGTGTTACAGAAGTATTAGTGCATTTTTAATCTTGAATAGTTTAAAACTGTACGGAGATGTTTAGAAATATATTGTGTCTACACGTATAGATATAATACATATATAGAGAGAGATGTGTATATATGCACAATCTCTCTCTCTATATATATATGTATATATATGTATATATATATATATATGTATAGACATACAGTAGTATATCTTTTATCTTTATGTGATCTGTATCTGCTATGCTACCTCACCACTTGGAAAAAAACAACAACTTGGTTTAAAAGCTAATTTTGTGCAGCTTGTCCCAGGTATCAGATTATGGTTCTTACCTTGATCTAGTCTACTGATGTCCTAATAAGCTTCACCTTCCTCATCTAGAGTGTGAACTGGATGGCCTTTAAAGTCCCTTTCGGGTCTAAACCCATGATCCACATGACTTCTGATCTCATGGGTGCATGATAAATGGGTGCAATGCTAAAATACCAGAAGATGTTAAATTCCCTCAATATCAAAGCTATCATTTCTTTTTATTCCAATATTCCAATATTTCCTTTCCAGATCTTTTATTGTATCCATGTGGGTTCAAATTGATGCAGGATGGTCATATAGAAAGAACACAGGCTTTGGAGTCAGAAGACCTGAGTTCAAGTCAAGTCAAGAAGCATTTTTATTAAGCTCTGGGCCAGGCACTGTGTTAAGTGCTGGAATGAAAGAAAAAGGCAAAATTGCATTCTAATTGGGGAGATAACATATATAAATAACTAGGCAGATACGAGATGCGTGTATACATATACATGATAAGTATGGACGGATGGATGTGTGTATACACACACACACACACACACATGCGCACACACACATACACACACAGACACACACAGGAGTGCACACCCAGTAGAGGAAGGCACAAGGAAGCTGAAGGGATTGGGAAATGTCTCTTTCAGAAAGTGGAATTAGAGCTGAGTGATGAGTGAAGCTGGCAAAGCCAGCAAGTGGGGCTGATGGGAAAGATCATTCCAGATTTAGGGAATGGATAGTGCAAAGGCAAAGAGATGAGAGAGGGAGTGTTCTGTCTGAGGAACTCTAAGTAGGCTGGTATTGCTAGAAGAAAGAGTAAAGTATAAGAAGGCTGGTAAGGGTAGAAGGGGACAGGATATGAAGAACTTGCGATACCAAACAAATTTTATATATTGATCCTAGAGATAATAGGAAGTCATTGTGGTTTCTTGGGCATTGGGGATGGGGGAAAGTAGGGATAGGCATAAGAACACTGGAGAAAAATCACTGTGGACTAAAAGCCATTCCCAAATAAACAGTCAAAGGATACAAATAGTAAGTTTTCAAAGGAATTAATCTAAGCTATCAATAACCATATGAAGAAAATGTTCCAAATCAATTAATAATTATAGAAATTAAAACAATGCTGAAATTTTACCTCCTATCTATCATATTGGCAAAGATTTAAAAAAGAAGAAAATAGAAAATATTGGAGGGCCTATGGGAAAACATGCATGGAATTATATTGTGTTTGTATGGCTGAGAATTTGGGAAAGGAATTTGGAATTATGTCCCCAAAGTTACTATGTGTCTATATCTTTGAACTCAACCACTACTAGGCCAATAATACCCCCAAAAGATATAAAAAAAAATAAAAATGACTCATGATGAAAAATTTTCATAGCAACTCTTTCTGTAGCAGCCAAAAATTGGGAACTCCTGGGATGCTCACCCATTGTAGAATGGCTAAAGAAATGATGGCATATGAAACAAAATGGAATTGTTGTTGTTTGTCCTTCATTCTCAAAGAGCATCATGACATCAGGAAGATGATGCCATGACTTGCAAGTGAATTGGATTTAAGTGAGGCAGGGCTGTGCCAAGTCACCAGCCTCACTTTCTCCTCCAGAGCCACCTGGGTCCAGTGGGAAGATATAGTTCAGGATGACTGGAAATAATAATAGAATATCATCATGCCATAAAAAAATGATGAAGTGGACAATTTCAGAGAAAGTTAGAAAGACCTGATGCGATGGAGTGTAGAGTGAACAGAGCTATGAGAACAATTTAGACAATGATGGCAACATGAAAGGGGAAAATATCTTTAAGAGGCTTTCCAATTTTGATTAATGCAATGATATACATTAAGCCCGGAAGTGATGGATTTAAAATCCAAAATGAGACATGCAAATGACCAATGCAAGGATTGATTTTGCTGGACTATAGCCACTTTTCATTTTTAAAAAAATTGTTCTATGGGAGGGGATACCACGATTGAGAGAGATAGTAATATAAAATGTATTAAATATAATTTATATAAATTATTTTTTATAATTTATATAGTTTTTATTTATATAACATTTATTAAATATATGTATATGTAATATAAAACTTATAAAATTTTATTTTTTACAAAAACAAAATTTAACAATGAACTTAAAATCATCTTGAAATTAAATTCCAATTAATTAATTAATTAATTAAAATTAAAAAGATCCTCCACTTGAGTGGGGAATAGATTGAAATTGGGAGAGACTTGAGGTGGAGACACTGGTTAGGAGGCTATTGAAATAGTCCAAGTGAGGGGTGATGATGGGGGATGACCTGGAATTGTACCTATGTGAGTAGAGAAGAGGAGACATATAAGGGCTGCTGTGAAGGCAGAAACTAGGAGATCTGGCAATGGGCTGGAAATGTGGCGTGATTGAAAATGAGGAGAGGATGAGGATGACGCTGAGGTTGCAAGCCTAGGTGACTGGGAGGATGGTGGTGCCTTCATTTATGCCATTTAATAACTCTCTGACCTTATTGAGTCACTTAAATTCTCTGAGTCTCAGTTTCCTCATCTGTAAAATGAATGGTTTGGATTAGATAGCTTTTGAAATCTCTTCCAGCTTTAAATGTATGACTCTGTGATTTGAGGAGTAGATTGTGGGATTCTAGTATCTTAGATTTAGAGCTTGGAAGGATCCAACCTCCTCATTTTACAGATGAGGAAACTGAGGCACAGAGTGGGTGAGTGGCTTGTGACTGTAGGCAAGTCACTTAATCTTTCTTAGCCTCAGTTTCCTCAAATGTAAAATGGAGATTATAACAGTTCTTAGTTCACAGGGTTGTGGTGAGGATCAAATGAAATAGCTCTTCACAAACCTTAAAACCACATACAAATGGTGGCTATCATTATTAATAATGCCATGCAGTGAATGGTCAGTGGGTAAGTTCATTTCTGTCTTCCACAAGACAGAGAGTTCTTACCTCTCCTGCCTCCTCCAACTACTCTGATTTTGATAGTGTTGGGCACTTCCCAGCAAAGAAACTCTCTCTACCAATGCAGATGGAGAATTGGTTTTCTTAGAGTTTCCTGGGGCACTGAGAGGAGATTGGGTTTATGTAAATGTGTTGGGTGAGGGACTCGGATTGCAGGGCAAAGGATAGAGAAAAGCTAAGAATATTGGGTAGAAGAAACAGAGAAGATAGAGTCCAAATAAAGAAATTAGTGCTGTCTAAAGGCAGAAAAGCGTTTGCCACTACTAGAGGCCTTTAAATTAAATTGATACTGGATGACCATTTACTGGGAAGGTTGTAGAAGGGTCAAGGTGTAGCTAGGTGGCACCATAGTGGATAGAATACCAAGTCTAGAGTCAGGAAGACTCATCTTCCTGAGTTCACATCTGGCCTCAGACACTTACTAGCTGTGTGACCCTGGGCAAGTCACTTAACCCTGTTGGCCTCAGTTTCCTCATCTGTAAAATGAGCTGGAGAAGGAAATGGCAAACTGCTCCCGTATCTTTGCCAAGAAAACCCCAGATGGGGTCACGAAGAGGAAGACATGACTAAAAAGGTCTCAACAACAAAACAAGAAACTTGAAGCCTTTCTAGCCCAGTCAGCTCATTGTAGACTTGAGGAAAGTGAGATGGAGAGCAGTGAAGGGCCTTGCTTAAAGTCACGCAGATAACAGAAGGCAATGGCAGGATTGGAACTCAGGCCCTCTGACTGCAGATCCTCTCCTCTTTCCCTTACGTGGCTGTTCATGTATAAATTGAACTAGCTGACTTATGGTGCTTATCACAATTGCCTAATGAATGGTTATTGACTTAAAGGGACTCTTGCCAAGCTGAGATTCTGCGATTCTGTCCGGAGTAACTGGCAGCTGGGCCTCCTACCATTAGGAGAATGACTACAGCAGTTCATTCCCAGGCCATTCTCCTGAGGCCGACTCTGGTCCCTGAAGGCCTCCTTTGAGCTTTCCAGTGTCTGGCACGAGACAGCAGATTAGCAGAGCCAGACAGCTGGCCGACCAGTGGATAGATAGATACCCATGGACAATATGACAGTGAGCTCTTATTACTGCTGTGGTATCATGGCATGAAATGGAATCCCAAGGAGCTCTCAGCTTCCTGAGCAGATGATGAAACTGAACTCACTTTGAACTTGTTAATGGCAGCCCATTGAAAAGATCCCAGAACTAGTCAACTGACCTTGCTCCTTTCATTTGAGGGATTTGACTTAGGTTTGAAACAAATGTTGATTAATTTAATGCCCCTCTGAGGGTAAAGAAAGGATTAGAGGCTCATAGAATTGGAATGAAACTTAAAGGCCAACAAATCCAGATCCCTCATATTACCACTGTGGAGCTGAGGCCCAGAGAGGTTGTGACTTACCCAGGGTCACATAGCTAATAAGTAACCAAAGTGCCTATTATCTAGTCCAGTACTCTTTCCATGACACCAGGCTACCTAGAACTGTGTCCAAGATGGTCCCAAATTATGATGTTCTGTTCTCTAAACTCCGGGTGTGTGTGTGTGTGTCTGTCTCTGTCTCCCTCTCTGTTCTCTAAACTCTGTCTCTGTCTGTCTCCCTTCCCTCTCTTTCTTTCCCTCTCTCCCTCCCTCCCTCTCTCTCCTCTCTTTCTCTCTCTCTCTCCCTCTCTCCTCTCTCTGTCTCTCTCTCTGTGTCTTTCTCTATATAATGAGAAGTATAGAGTTTAAAGTATAGAAATATATATATATATATATATATATATATATATAAACTCTGTCTCTGTCTGACTATATATGTATAAACTCTCTGTCTCTCTTTGACTCTTTCTACATATAGATTGATTGATATATTGATAATTGATAGTTACCCATATTTTAATGGTAATTGTAGTAATGGATAAGACAGTAATGAGGAGTAGACAAGTAATGGAGAGACAGAGACAAAGAGACAGAAACAGAGAGAATTTGGGGGAGAGATGGAGGGAGGGAGGGAAAGAGAGAGAGGAGAGAGAGAGAGAGAGAGAGAGAGAGAGAGAGACAGACAGACAGACAGACAGAGACAGAGACAGAGAGATAGAGAGAGATGGAGGAGAGAGAGACAGAGAGAGAGAGAGAGAGAGAGAGAGAGAGAGAGAGAGAGAGAGAGAGAGAGAGAGAGAGAGAATAATAGGCAGTAGTGTTCAAAGTGTTTTTACCTTTGTCCCTACTTCGATGTCACAAACAATACCACCAATGAGCAGTTTTGCAGGAGCCCTTCAGTTGGAGAAGGCTTTATGTTTTTTCCTCTCAAGCTGTCACAGCCTGAAAGGATGCTGGAAAGTGGTGGGGGGCTGTGGAGGGGAGGATGAACGGCGGTTTCTGTGTTCATTCCCACCAGAGACAAACAACTTTCCTGATAACATTACCATAGACCACAGAGAACTGACCTTAAACTGCCAAACTCATTTCACTTAAGATATCAAATGAATTAAGGAGTCAGACACTTGAAGAGGGTGAGTCACAGTTCTTTACTGGTCCATACATAGGCTCAGCACCAGAGGGATAATGAAAGAGAGAGGAGAGGGATGGTTGGGAGTGGGAAAGGTGTCCAGAAGGAGAATGCACAATTACTCATGGTTTTCTTTATTTAAAAAAAAGTATAAAAATAGCTAGAATTCTCTCCTTCTCCACCCCCAAAAAGGCAAAGGAAATATTTCAGGTATAAAATATATGTACTTTCTTCCTTGAACCTCCACAGTCACCTCTGTAAGCTTTTAAACATCAGCAGATTCTGTTGGGATGATGAACAATTCAAAGGAGTGCACCGTTGATCACAACCTCTCCTCTGACACTTTTAAATATATTAAATCCATACTTAGAATAGGGGCAAGTGCATAAAGGACAGAAGCATAGCTGAGAGTGGTGAGGGACAGGACCAAAGAATCCTAAAGTCAAATACCTCCTTTATTGTCTCTTTTCTCCTTGTTTCTGTCTCTGTTTCTCTGTCTCCAGCTCTCTCTTTCCCTCCTCTGTCTCTCTCTGTCTGTCTCTGTCTCTGTCTCTCTCTCCCTCCTCTTTGTCTCTCTCTATTTCTGTGTCACTGTCTCTCTTTCTGTCTCTACCGGTCTGTCTTTCACACTTCTCATTCACCAACTGACCAGTCTGTTAAGTATAATAGATATTGGGACAAAGAATTTTTGTTCTTAATAGAATAAATAAATTGAACTATGTTAGTAAAAAAAAAAGTCTGCTTTTTAACAACAAAAAAGAGGGATCAGGAGCGAGATACCTCTCTCCTCCCCAGTTAGGGGACAGTTCTGTCTTGTATAAGACAGAATTCATCCTGTATAAGCTGAAGCATCTCGGCTTAAGGTATTCAGGTGACATCAGTTCTGCTTTTGCTTTCTTTATTTTTTGCAATCCAGTGGGTATAGTATTTCATCTGAAGAACACAGAGCAACCCACAGACAAAGGAGTTTTTCCCTTCAAAAAACATTCAGGGACAATCACTCCTCCACGGTGATTGTCACCTGGAGTGTAACTGCACAACCAAAGACAGTTTCTGAGGGACAGATGGCCTCTATGGTTGAAGGGAAAGGGGCCAGGGGAAGTAATAAATGAATACTTTGTTCTCTATTTAAGAAGGTCAATGGGTACTGCAAATGAAACCCCAGAACAGTTTGAAAAATACCTTTTACTTTTTCCAAGCTGTGAATCTCCTTTTACTTGAGATGAATTCTCACAAATGTTTCCTTCAACTGATTCTTCTTATCTGAAGTTATCTTCTATCTACTCTGTGTGTATCTAATATGTATCTCTTTTAAAAAAATGTTGTCTCCCTCTTTAGAATATAAGCCCATTGAAGGAAAGATAAGGGCAAGGACTGGGTCTTTCTCTTCCCTTCCTTTCTCCCTCCCTCCCTCCCTCTTTCCTTTCCTTCTTTCCTTCCTTTCCTTCTTTCCTTCCTTTCCTTCTTCTCTTTCTTTCTTCCTTTCTCTCTTTCTTTCTTTCTCTCTTTCTTTCTTTCTTTCTTTCTTTCTTTCTTTCTTTCTTTCTTTCTTTCTTCTTTTCTCTCTCTCTTCTCTCTTCTTTTCTTTCTTTCTTTCTTTCTTTCTTTCTCTTTCTTTCTTTCTTCTTTCTTTCTTCCTCTTCTTCCTTCCTTCTTCCTTCCTTCCTCCTTCCTTCCTTCTCTTCCTTCTTCCTTCTTTTTCTTTCTTTCTTTCTTTCTTTCTTTCTTCTTTCTTTCTTTCTCTTTCTTTCTTCTTTCTTTCTCTCTTCTCCTCTTTCCTTCCTTCCTTCCTTCCTTCCTTCCTTCCTTCCTTCCTCCTTCCTTCCTTCCTTCCTCCTTTCCTTCCTCTTTCTTTCTTTCTTTCTTTCTTCTTTCTTTCTTTCTCTCTTCTTCTTTTTTCTTTCTTTCTTTCTTCTTTCTCTTCTTCTTCTTTCTTTCTTTCTTCTTCTTCCTTCCTTCCTTCCTTCCTTCCTTCCTTCCTTCCTTCCTTTCTTTCTCTCTCTCTCTCTCTCTCTCTCTCTCTCTCTCTCTCTCTCTTTCTTTCTTTCTTCTTTCTTTCTTTTTTTCTTCTTTCTTCTTCTTTCTTTCTTTCTTTCTTTCTTTCTTTCTTTTCTTTCTTTCTTTCTTTCTTCTTTCTTTCTTTTTTCTTTCTTTCTTTCTTTCTTTCTTTCTTTCTTTCTTTTTCTTTCTTTCCTCTGTATCCCCAACAAAGAACAGGGCTTGGAATTTAATAAACTCTCAATAACTGTTTGTTGATCAATTTATGGATTGATATCAAATCTAAGAATGATTTTGAGAAACATTACATTTTCCTTGCTAAAAGGAGTAGACACAATTTGATTTCCCTATGATAATGGCATCTTGAAATAACTGGTTGACCGAGATCCCACTCATTGTTTCATTTGGGTTCTAAGTCCCATCCAGGATGGGATTTGGCCAAACCGAATTGGCTGATGGTCTCTTCCAAGAACTTGCTCCCCCTCAGTGATCTGGGCAACTGAATTACCGGTACCAGAACCTGGCAGCAGCAGATGCAACACCAGGGAGGAAAAACAGCTTAAAAGCCTGCTGCTGGATGGGGCTGAGGAGCTGCCAATTTTTGTTTACTTCTTCCTGGGCAAGAAGATCGCAGCTGTTTCTTTCCGTAAAAGATGTGGGAAGATTTAATGACCTTACCCTGCAGTCTCCTCTCCTCCCAAATGTTCATGAAGCCCAACAGCTGGTTTAGAAAACACTGTCAGTCAGGATTTGAATAGTTTTACATAATCTCCCATGGAGGAGCCAATCCAAGCTCTTTGGTTGGCCAAGTGGCAACAAAAATCCCCTTTATGGACTCACGTTCGGCTCCCATAGCAATTTCTTTTGGCTATTTGTTGATTTTTGGGGGGTATAGCCTCAAATAAAAAAATTCAAGTGTGGAGAAAGAAAGAAAGAAAGAAAGGGTAGGGATGGCAATGGAAGCTTCTCGGAAGTGGGCATTATTTCATTTTTGGAGTTGTATCCTCAGCACCAGACACAGTTCCTGGCACATAATAGTAGGTAATTATTGATCCATTGATTCTTCCACAGCCCAGACTGTGAGGCAATCTTATTAGAAGCTGATAGTGAGAGAAATGTTATTATTATTTATTCATTGAAAACAATAAAAACCAGTTAAGAAAATTTTCTGAGCACAGCTTCTTTATTAATACTTCATTAATAATACTTTAATTAATAATAGCATTAATACTAATGATGTTGAAAAGTAACATTTAGATAAGGATAGTTAGGTGGCTAAGTGGATGGAGTACCAGGCCTGGAGTGCTGTCTTCCTGAGTTCAAATCCTGTTTCAGACACTAGCTGTGTGACTCCAGGCAAGTCACTTCACCCTTTTTACCTCAGTTTCCTCATCTGTAAAATGAGCTGGAAAAGGAGATCGCAAACCATTCCAATATCTTGGCCAAGAAAAGACCAGATGGCATCACAAAGAGTCAAACACAACTGAAACTCTTGAGCAACAACATTTAGCTAGCACTTTAAAATAATCAAAACCTACGTTACTTCCTTTGATTCTCAAAACAACTCTATGAAATATCTGCTATTATTGTCCCTATTTTACCCATACAAAAACTGAGGCTGAGAGATATTAAATAATTTGCCCAGGGTCACACAGCTAGTAAGTGTCCAAAACAGGATTTGAACTCAGGTCATCTTGACTCCAAATTAACCAGTCGTGGTAAGGACATGCCATATTGATCCATTTTCTGTCTCTGAATTTTCTGTCTAAAAACACTTCCTTAGCTACCACTCCACTTTAGGTATTGTGTTCCCTTATTAGAATATAAGGTCTTTGAGGGCAGAGACTCCTTTGCTTATTGTTGTATCCCCAGTGTTTAACATGGTGCCAGGCACAAAGTAAGTACTTTTTCCTTCTCTCCTTCCTTCCTTCCTTCCTTCCTTCCTTCCTTCCTTCCTTCCTTCCTTCCTTCCTTCCTTCCTTCCTTCCTTCCTTCCTTCCTTCCTTCCTTCCTTCCTTCCTTCCTTCCTTCCTTTCTTTCTTTCTTCTTTCTTTCTTTCTTTCTTTCTTTCTTCTTTCTTTCTTTCTTTCTTTCTTTCTTTCTTTCTTTCTTTCTCTCTTTCTCTCTTTCTCCTCTCTTTCCTTCCTTCCTTCCTTCCTTCCTTCCTTCCTTCCTTCCTTCCTTCCTTCCTTCCTTCCTTCCTTCCTTCCTTCCTTCCTTCCTTCACTTGAAGAGCAGCACTATCTCCACTACAATACCTCACTACAGAGTTCCCTCCTCCGCCCCCCACCCCAGTTGTCCCAATCAAGTGCATAACATCAAGTTGTTTGACACCTTGAGAATCAATGGGCTGTTGTTCAGTTGTGACCCCATTTGGGGTTTTCTTGGTACTGGATTTGTTTGCCATTTCCTTCTCTAGCTCGTTTTACAGATGAGGAAACTGAGACAAACAAGGTTAAGTGACATGATCAGGGTCACCTAGCTAGTAAGTATCTGAGGCCAGATTTGAACTCAGGAAGATGAGTCCTCCTGACTCTAGGCCCAGTGATCTATGCACTATGGCACCACCTAGCTGCCCCAAGAGTCAGTGAAGCATGGCAGATAATACAGTAACCCTGGAACTATGCAGGCCTGGATTTGAGTCCTGCTTCTTACACATACTAGCTGTGTGACCCTAAGCACATTACCTGGTCTCTCAGTGTTCTAGGCAGTGTTATAAGACAGTAAGGTACAGATCTACATTGGTAAAGCTTCCTAACCTAAGAGTTCCCTATATCAATGCAATCAAAGACCCAGACCTAATCATTTAAAGACTTAAGGTTTGTCCCTGTTCTCTTAGGATTACAGATTGGAAGCTTGAAAGAACCTTAGAGGCCAACACATATCAGAAGCTAAGTCAGACCCACAGACATTCAGCAGCTTTCCCAGGGTAATAGCCACTATATGTCAGAGGTAGGACTTGAACCCAGATCTTCTCATTATTTGATAAATTATAGTTCTAGCTTTTGCTGTGATCCAGGAGGATGAAGGAAAACCCAGTGGATTTGGAACCTGGAAGATGCAAATTTGAATATCAGCTTTGCTTTTTAACCCGTGGGACCTTGGGCCATTTGCTACCCCTCTGGGGGGCTCAGGTTCATCCTGAAAGGGTTGGACTCTGAGCCCTGACATAAACAGGCATTCTTCACCTGGGGCTGATGTCAAGGTGGCTAGAAACTGAATCACTGGCTACCTTAGTGGGAGTGCTCTGATTTTTGTTTTTCTTTTCTAAATCCAAAGATTATCTTTTCTGTATCTATAGATAATATATATATATATATATATATATATATATATATATATAAATCAGTATTTCTATACACAATTTACATATATATATATATATATACACATACATACATATAAATATATACACATATATAGACATACAGGTCTATAGTATACAAACTAGAGAACGAAATGCTAAACCACTTTGCCAAGAAAAACCCAAGACTCTTTTATCTACAGATATTTTGTGTATATCAATATCTCTATATAGAATTAATATCTATATACATATAAATATATACACATATATAGATATACAGGTCTATAGTTTAGAAACTGGAGAAGGAAATGGCAAACCACTTTTCTAAGAAAATCCCAAGACTCTTTTATCTATATCTTTAGATATTTTATGCATATCAATATCTCTATATAGAATTTATATATATATATATACACACATACACATATACACATATATAGGTCTATAGTACAGAAATTGCAGAAGGAAATGGCAAACCACATTGCCAAGAAAAACCCTACTATTTAACCTATATCTATAGATATTTTATACATATCAATATCTTTACATAGAAATCAATATAATATACAGATACAATTATGCATTTAAGTTTATACACATATTTAGATACTCACATTTCTATAGTATATAAACTAGAGAAGGAAATGGCAAACCACTCCAGTATCTTTGCCAAGAAAACTTCATGGACAATATGGTCTATGGTGTCATGAAGAGTCAGATAAGACTGAGTGACTCAGCAATAATAGTATATAAACATACATGTATATATGCATATACACATATGTTCATAAATGTACATGTATGCACAGAAATGTGATATATCTTGTGTGCATGTACTGTATACACACATATATGCATATGATTGTGCATGTGTGCACATGTGTATGTATATATACATATGTAATGCTTTATAATTCGCCTATTTCTTCATAATGACCTTGAAAAATATATTTTTTTGTTTATTTCTACTTAGTAAATAAGCAATGAGGCCTAGAAAAGTTAACTTACCTGCAGACAAACATCCAGTAATTGATGGAGATTCATAATTTGAACTCATGTCTCTTCACTCCAAATCCACATCCTCTCTAGGTCTTGGTTTCCTCATGTGTCCAATGAAGAGGCTGGACCAGATGACCTACAGGTCTGTTTTAGCTTTTAGATCTGCAATCCTGCTCCAATGATTGGATCTGGCACAATGTCAGTCCTTAAGGAAGAAAAAAACCCAAAAAAAACCTGCCTTAGTCTGTATCAGAGAAGAAAAACAGTTATGATGCCAATAAAATAGGAGAAAGGCTTTCTGTGCTGAAGAGATTATCCAGTTATATCATTAGCCCAATTCCCATTTGGCTCCAAAAACACGTCAGCCAGGACCTGAAATAACAGTCTTCAATAATATTTGGATTATAAGGAAAAAGAAAGAAAATAGGATTGTTCCTATGAAGGCAGCCAATGGCTCAGTTTCTAGCCAACCTGATATCAGCCCCAGGTGAAGAAGGCATGTTTATGTCACAGCTGAGGGCATTTTATTCTGCCCATCTCTTCTCCCCTCTCATCAGCTGTTGCTGGCATAAGGCTGATTATTGTCTATTTTAAATGTCTTTGACCTTATGAGCTATTCCTTATCCACGACCCCCACTATGACCTTCATTCATCGACCACAGATGCAACATATCTTCTGATGCTAACAAAAGACAGAGATTGCATGGCAGTAGGGTGGGTCTTGTAGTCAGGAAGATCTGGATTCAAATCCTGATCCTGATGCTTATAACTGCCCAGCCCTGGGCAAGTTATATAATCTCTGTGTCCTTCAGGAAACTCTCTAGAGCTTAATTACTAGTTCGTAGGTAGATTGTAATTTATAATGTTTGAAAGTTGTAATCATAGATCCTTTTCTTATTGACTCAACCACGTTTAACTTTTTTTGCTAGCAGGGGAAGTCAGCCAAAGTAGTAGGTTGAAGGGGCTTTCAAAAATGAAATTCTGAAAATTCAATACCTAAACAGGGTGTCTCAAAAGTCTTAGTGAACTTTTAAGTTTTTAAATCTTAAACAGCACTAAGACGTTTGGTACATTATATACATGTACATGTATGTTTGTATATGTGCATACGTGTGTACACGTAATGAAAAAAGGGAGCTATCTGAAGAGACATTGAGGATAACAAGTAACTTATAAACCAGTTCAGATTTTTAAAAGATACACACACATACTATATGTGTATTCATATATTTATGTGTGTGGGTATGTGCACATGTATGTATATACACACATACATGTATGTGTATGTATGTGTATACACACAAACACACACATCATATACATATCCACCCACACATATATAATACAACACACATACATGTATACATGTATATATATATATATATACATATACATACGCATGCACACACATATGTATTAGTAATTTCATTCATGTCCAAATCTCTGTGGCAGTATTTGGGGTTTTCCTGGCAAAGATATGCAGTGGTTTGCTGTTTCCTTCTTCAGCTCATTTGACAGATGAGAAAACTGAGGCAAACAGAGTTAAATCTCTTACCTGGGCTCCCACAGCCAGTAAGTGTCTGAGGCTAGATTTTAACCCAGGAAGATGAGTCTTCCTGACTGTAGGCCCTACACTTTTCCCACTGTGCCACTAAGCTGATGTGCATATATACATAAACACACAATGTATATATGTGTGCACATGTACACACGTGTGCATATATATGTATGTATATATGCACACATATGTACACACATATGGATGCTCCAAGTAAGAGGCAGATGATGAAGAATGGCTCTAGAGGAATAGGGTCAGGTATGTTAAAAGCTCATCATGACCTGAGACTTATAGTTGATGATAAAATTTGGAAAGAGACCTTTAAAGTTGTACTTGGGGGGAAAAGCCGTGGAATTAAAGAAGTAACAAGATGTCTGTTGAGGTGAATGAGATCATGAAGATAGACACCAGAGAAAAGAACTGAAATCTGTTCAATTCTTCTGATCCTTGTTTTTTCTACTGGGGAGAATACTATTGAAATAAAATGGTTAATAGTGTAGGAAGGCTGTTTTTAAAAGATTTTTATACTGTCTTTTGTATTATGAACTCAATAAGGCAATAAACACAGACATTTCAATATACAAAAAAAAGCAGGAAAAGAGGATTGTATTTGAAACTGTGACCTTCTATTGTGTAAAATGTGACTTCTTAAATGTATGTGAAATTTAACATGATAGTAACAAAATTACTTGAACTTCCATATATTATTTTAAATGTTTCATTAACTCTCTTTTTTCCCCCATCACTATCATGTAACAAATAGCTGCTATGGAATTGAAAACCAAGACAGAAAGCAAGATAGTGAGTTACCTTGGCTCCCTTCCAAGCAGTCAATGAGCATTTATTAAGTACCTACTTTATGCCAAGCTAGACTCTGAGGAGCCAAGTGCAAAGGATGAAAGAATCCATACAGTCAAGGAATTTAGATTCTAACCAAGAATTCTAATCCTGGATCCTAGAGAAACCACAGTGCAGAATAATGAAAGGGATGGCAGGTGGGACTGCTGAGTCACCTTGGAAAGACTGTCAGAATGGGAGAGGTGCCACAGGACTTTAGAAAGACAGATGTCTCCGTTTTCAAAAAACAAAGAACAGTCCGAAAGCTACAGGCTAGTGGGTCTGACTTTAATTCCTAGCAATATTCTTGAATATATTGTTTAAGGGATAGCTTGTAAACACCTAGCACTGGAGGGAGTGGTCATTAGGAGTGGACGTCTCTTCATGAGGAGGGTGGTGCCAGTCTAACCTGGCTTCTTTTGGCTAGTCAGGGGTAGGGAATCTGCGGCCTCGAGGCCACATGTGGCCCAACTAGATTAATAGACTGTTGTATTCATCATAATACACATAGGTTACTGTTATTTCTTTGTTTATTCTTGATGAATTTTGAAAATAGAAGTAACAAAAAGCACAGATAGGTTGATTAACAGAGTGCATTAGAGATGGGATACCTAGAATTCAGTGAAACATTTGACAAAATATCCTATGTGTGTTTGTGGACAAGTAGGAGATGTGACAGGGAGGTAGTGCAATGGGTAGAGTCTTGGCCTTGCAATCAGAGAGACTCATCTTCTTGAGTTCAAATTTGATCTTAGTAATTATGTGACCCTGGGCAAATCACTTCACCCAGTTTGCCTCAGTTTCCTCATCTGTAAAATGAGCTAGAGAAGGAAATGGCAAACCACTCCAGTGTCTTTGCCAAACCCCCCCCCCAACACCAAAACAACAAAATGGGGTCACGAAGGATCATTCATGACTCAAACGACTCAATAACAGGAAATACAGGCTAGGTAGTGGTATCATTAGGAGCAACCGAAATTAACCAAAGCCAAAGAGAAGTCATTAACAGCCTGGTGGGAGTTTAGAAGTAGATCATACATGCAATTCTCCATCTAGAGATCTTTTTTTGGTCCCATGATGTTTAATGTTATGTAGCAATGATTTACATGAAGGTTTAGTCCTCTGAATCCTTTAAAATCTCTTCTCAGATCTGAGGCAGCTAGATGGTACAGTGGATAAAATGTTGGGCTTGTAGTCAGAAAGTCTTGAGTTCAAAAGACACAATCTATATGACCCCAGCAAGTCACTTAGCCTGTCTCAATTTCCTTATCAGCAAAAATGGGTGTAATAATTGCCTCTACCTCCTAGCTGTTGTAAGAATTCAGTGAGATTACTGAGTTTAGGTAATTACCTAGATCAGGACCACATGTGGCCCTCCAGGTCCTCAAGTGCAGCCCTTTGACTGAATCCACACTTCACAGAACAAATCCTTTTGAGGATAGAAGTGACCTAGATAAACCACTTTGTAAATCTTAACGCACAATGTAAAAATACTAACTATTAGTTGGAGTGTTTTTTATCAAATTTTCAGATGAATGGATGCTAGCAGGAATGGCTACTGTCATTCTCTGGATGACAGAATCATGATCCTAAAAGGTCACATCAGGCTAGCATGAAATTGTTGTTGAGTCATGTCTGACTCTTCATGATCCCATTTGGGTCTTTTTTGGCAAAGATCCTGGAGTGGTTTGCCATTTCCTTCTCTAGCTCATTTGACAGACAAGGAAACTGAGGCAAACAGGGTTAAGTGACTTGCCTAGGGTCACAAAAGACAGTAAGTTCCTGAGGTCATATTTGGACTCAGCTTCTCCTGACTGGTGCTCTATCCAGTAAGTCACCTAGCTGCCCCAGGATGAAATTTGATAAGGATAAATGTAAAATTCTACACTTGAGTTCAAAAAGTCAACTTCTCAAGAACAGCATGGAGAAAACATGACTCGACAGCTTGGGTGAAAGAACTCTGGGAATTTTTTTTTTGGATTATAAGTTTAACGTAAGCTAATACTGAGATATGAAGACAAAAAGTGTTAATGCAATTTTCAGCTGCCTTAACAGAGGCATAGTGTTCGGGAAGAGGGGAAAGCAGGTGACGGCTGTCAAATATTTGAAGATTTGCCATGTGGAAGAGGGATTTGATTTGTTCTTCTTTCAGCACAGATTGATTATATCCTTCCTTTACTCATTAAACTCCAGTGGTTCTCCATTGACTACAATAAAATGTCAATTTCTTGGTTTGGCTTTTAAGCCCATTATAACCTGCCCCCAATCTGTCTTTCCAACCTCATAATAAATTATTCCCCTTCTTGCACTATATGGTCTAGACCAGGGGTCTTTTCAGTGTTTCTCCCACAGATTGGGGCTAAGGAAAGCCCTAGAACCTTGAGAGTAGTGAGCAGTCACCAATCTGAGCACATCAACCTACAAGGCCAAGTGTAAGTCAGGGGAGTGAACTCCAGAAGGGGCAATACCCATGCATGTACATCTAATTTATCCTGAATAGAATCTAAGCTCCTTGAATGCAGCATTATTTCACTTTTCCCCCCTTTATGTTCCCCAGTGCCTAACATAGTGTTTGGCACACAGTAGGTATTTAATAAATACTTATTGATTAAATGACTGATTGCAAAAGTCAGGGTAAGGCAAAGCGACCAGGAGTTTTAGAGAGGCAGATTTTGGCTAGATAGAAGGAAAACCTTCCAAAATAATTAATAGTGCTGGATTTAAAATCAGAAGACCTAGGTACAAATACCAGATCTGCCACCAATTACCTGTTTTTTCTGGGGAAAGTCATTTCACCTGTATGAGAGCCTTATTTTCCTCATCTTTAAAATGGAAGAATTGGGCAAGATGACCTGTGTCTTCCCTTCCAACTCTAAGCCTACGATCTCGTGACTTAGAGCTATTTTTAAAAGTACAGTGGGGTACTTCTGGAAAGTAATGGACTCCCCATCGCTCAAGATTTTCTTTTTTTTCTTTTTTTTTTTTGGCTAGGCAATGGGGTTAAGTGACTTGCCCAGAGTCACACAGCTAGGATTTGAACTCCAAGATTTTCTAAGAGAAGGCTGACTGACCCACTCATTGGGAATATTGAGGAGAGGATTCCTAGAGTAGTATGGGGTGGCCTCTGAGGTCCCTTCCAACTCTGATATACTATGGTTCCCCTTGACTTTCTCCTGTCTCCTTTGAACTATTACGATGCAATAATATTTAGTATCCTCTTAATAAAAATAATTAACATGTAGTTAGCATTTTAAGATGTATGAAGTACTTTCCCCACAACCACCTTGAGAGATTGGTAGTGAAGTATTATCTACCCATTTTACAAGTCAGGAAATTGAGTTTCATAAAGATGAATTGTCACCAAGCTAGGTCAGTGGCAGAATTCAAACTTGAACCCAGGTCGCAATGAAATTCCAATTAATGCAATTCAACCATTATGGTGCACTTAATTTGTACCTGTTTCATTCCCTATCTCTGTGTACTCCATCTTCACTTTCACTTCTTCAAATCCCTAAGTTCTTTCAAACATCATCTCAAAGGTTATCTTCTATATTAGACCATTTTTGGAATCCCCTTCTCCACCTGTCAGTGTTGTTGTTGTTGAGCTGTTCAGTCTTTTCTGACTTTTTATGACCCCATGTGGGGTTGTCTTGGCAAAGAAACTGGAGTGGTTTCCCACTTTCCTTCTCCTGATCATTTTACAGATGAGGAATTGAAGTGAACAAGGTTAAGTGACTTGCCCAGGGTCACACAGCTAGGTAAGTGTTGGTGGTGGCGTTCAGTCATTTCAGGCATCTCTGACTCTTGTCACCCCATTTGGGATGTTCTTGTCAAAGACACTAGAGTGGTTTGCCATTTCCTTTTCCAGCTCATTTTACAAATGAGGAAACTGAGGCAAACAGGGTTAAGTGATTTTCCTAGAGCCACACATCTAGTGAGCGTCTGAGGCCAGATTTGAACTCAGGAAGATGAGTCTTCCAGACTTCAGGCTTGGCATTCTATCCACTGCACCAGCTAGCTGCTCTACCATCTGTCATGACCTCCTCTTCAAGAGTCAATCTTACATTTATATATTTATTTTGTATATGTGTATAAAATTTTGTATTGTTTCCTACAGTAAGTCCAAGCCCCTGGAAGAAGGTTTCTTTTTTGTTATTGTATGTCCAATACCTAGTACAGTAGCCTCTAAGTAAATATTTATTGATAGATTGTCAGATCCTGTACTAAGTGACTGGTTGGGGAAGTAAGGACTGGCCTGGAAGGGAGCTCACAGATGAGGAAAATCCTCCACTAATTCGAGGTGGTCCCTTCTCTTCAACTTGGAGTCTCAGTTGCCTGGAACCTGAGAAGTTAAGTGACTTACCCAGGGTCACATAGTCAGGATGGGTCAGAGGCAAGATTTAAATCCAGGTTTTCCTTCTTGAGCCTGATTCTAGCTCCCTCTCCTCTAACCTCCACTGCCTCCTCAAGTGAAAGAAATACATCAAATCTGGCCTCAGATGCTTAACACTTATTAACTATGTGACCCTGGACAAGTCACTTAACCCCAGTTGCCTCACCCCTCAAAAAATAAATAAAAAGAGAAAAATTAAACTGTCCTTGGCCTCAAGGTACTTCCCTTGCTTTTGGGCATGGTTGGCTTAGCCCTGACTCCTGATTCTTTCAACATTGGAAAAGGCTTATGACTTCATGCCATTACTTCTTTGTGAAGTAGTAGGAACCAAAGCTCTCAGAGGGAGAGAGTATATTCAGAAAAGGATGGTTGGAGTCATTTCTAACCACAGCCATTGAATGGAGGGCTAAGCAGTCCACACTGCGTCTGAATTCTTTACACTCCAGAGGGACATAAATTACTTCCTTTCTCCCTTTTACAAAAGATTTCAGGCTTTGATTCATTCTAGAAGTCAAGCTTGTGGGAAAATCCAGCCCCTCGTGCATCTGAACAGCCAAACTGGGAAAGTAATTCAGGGCTAATAGCACAGCTCTTGACTTATTGCAAAGCCGCTAAGGGTGGCAATTTATGGCATCAAAAAAGGAAGTCGACGGAGAATTACAGTTTCTGAAAGATTGGAGGGGTGTTTTGCAGATGGCAATTTATAACTATTCTATCCAGCATGAATATAGAAAAAAAATATGACATCAGCAGGGTTTCCAGGCCAGATCGAAAGTTAGGGGATTCTTAATTCAACCGGTAAAAACTTCCTGAAAGCCAGCTCAAATGGTCAGAGAACAGTGAGAATTAATTGGTTCCCTCATGGCCCAAAGGATGAGTGATTACTCTTTTCTGTTGCAGGGTACTGTTTTCTGTAAGCCTGGGCTTTCATGTTCTCAGTCATATTAGTAGGTATGCGCTTTTAAAAAGCTCCAACCTTCAAATAAAATCGATACATTAGCGTCAAATGAATCAAACAGCTTAGTATTAGAGGAAATAGGTCAGAATTGGAGTCAGAGGGTCAGTGTGAGACTTCTGGCTTTGCCACATCTGTTGGATCAGTTTGTGTCTTTAATCCCCAGCACCTCACTCAGTGCCTGGCACCTAGTAGGCTCCTGGTAAGCATTTGTTGAATAGCAATTAATTAATAAATAAACCTTTATTAAGCGACTGCTAGGTGCCAGGCACTAAGGATACAAAGAGAGGCAAGATGGTCACTGGAAATCAAATAAATGAGATCCCCTTTCTGTAATATGAGGGATCAATCCAGTTGTGTCTGACTCTTTGTGACCCCATTTGGGGTTTTCTTGGCAGAGATACTGGAGTGGTTTGCCATTTCCTTCTCCAGCTCACTTTACAGATGAGGAAACTGAGGCAAGAAGGGGTAAATGACTTTCCATTTCCTTCTGTAGCTCATTTTACAGATGAGGGAACTGAGGCAAGAAGGGGTAAATGACTTTCCATTTCCTTCTGTAGCTCATTTTACAGATGAGGGAACTGAGGCAAGCAGGGCTAAGTTACTTTCCATTTCCTTCTCTAGATCATTTTACAGATGAGGAAACTGAGACAAACAGTGTTAAGTGATTTGCCCAGGGTCACACAGCTAGTAAGTGTCTGAGGCCAGATTTGAACTCAGGAAGATGAGTCTTCCCGACTCCAGGCCCAGAGCTCTATCCACTATGGTGCCACCTAGCTGCCCCCATATATTTATGTGTGTATGTATGTGTGCATATATGTTTATATATATGTTTATACACACACACACACACACACATATATATGTTTATACACACACACACACACACACACACATATATATATATGTTTATACACACACACACACACACACACACATATATATATATATATATATACATGTTCAATCTTTTTTAATTGCATCTGACTCCTTATTATCCCATTTGGGGTTTTCCTGATAAAAGTACTGGAGTGGTTTGCCATTTCCTTCTCCAGTTCATTTTACATATGAGAAAACTGAGGCAAACAGGGGCAAGTGACTTGCCCAGGGTCACACAGCTAGTAAGTGTCTGAGGCCAGATTTGAACTCAGGAAGATGAGTCTTCCCGACTCCAGGCCCAGAGCTCTATCCACTATGGTGCCACCTAGCTGCCCCCATATATTTATGTGTGTATGTATGTGTGCATATATGTTTATATATATGTTTATACACACACACACACACACACATATATATATGTTTATACACACACACACACACACATATATATATATATATATATATATATATATATACATGTTCAATCTTTTTTAATTGCATCTGACTCCTTATTATCCCATTTGGGGTTTTCCTGATAAAAGTACTGGAGTGGTTTGCCATTTCCTTCTCCAGTTCATTTTACATATGAGAAAACTGAGGCAAACAGGGGCAAGTGACTTGCCCAGGGTCACACAGCTGATAAGTGTTTGAGGCCAGATTTGAACTCAGGAAGATGAGTCTTCCTGACTCCAGGCCTTGCTCTCTATCCACTGCACCACCTAGCTGCCCTTAAAATGAGGGGTAGATAATCTCTTAACATGCCTTTCAACTCTTAATCCTATGAAATAGGGAACAAATGTTAAGATCTACCCTGAGAGTTCAATGGGAAGCAGATAAACCTCAGGTGGTACGGTAGCTAGAATGCCAGTCTTAAAACAGTTCAAACCCAGCCTCAGACACTTAGTTGTTGTGAGACATAGACTAATTCACTTAACTTCTGTCATCTGTAAAATGGAAGGGTTGGACTCCATGATCTCTGAGGCCCCTCCCAACTCTGAATCTATGAGACTAGGATTGTTATTTAGAAGACTAATGTGTTATTGTTGTAACACTGTTATAATAAGTAAATTGCATTTAGTTTTTTTTTTTGGTAATAAAATGACATTTGGATATGTGTCCACCCTAGTGAGCTTCATAGAGTGACTGTAAAAATCGTTAAAGCTTGTTGAAAATTCTAGTCCCAGTTGGTTACTTTAGTGATTCGCACAATGTCAAAGTTAGAAGAGAATTCAGCAGGTAATCCACTCCTGATCAAAGGTGCACTCTAACCTCTTTGTGTGTGTCATGACCTCTTGTGCAGTCTGGTGAAGCCTATGGAGTTTTTCCTAGAATCACGTTTCAAATGAATTAAAAAAAAATACTCAGGATAACAAAGGAAACCAATTACATTGGAATGTAATTATCAAAATATTTTTGGTCAGCCAATAAGCATTTATTAAGTGCTTACTCTGTGCCAGGCACTGTGCTAAGCATCTGGGATTACATATACAAGAAAAAAAGAAATACAATTCCTACCCTCAAAGTCAGGATAGGTAGAGACGTGGTTTACAGGAAAGCTGTAGGATTCAAGGCCTGTTAACAGCAGGAATCTGAGTTTTATATAATGTTTCCTCACTTTCCTACAGTTTGGAGATCTATGTGGCATAATGGAAATTAGCTTTGGAATCAGAGGATTAGAATCAAAATCCTGCCTTTAATACTATTTTTGTTACCATGGGCAAGTTTTACTTTTTTTTTTTACCTCCCTAACCCACAATTTCCTCATCTGTAAAATGAAGTGTTAGAAGAAAATGGTTCTGGGGTCTCTTTCTGTTCTAGATCTAAAATCTCACAATTGCATGTGGTTTTTTTAAACATTATTATTAGGTGTTAGAAACAGTTGCCGTATGTATGAAGTCATCCCTACACTTCAACTCCCTCTGAATTTGCTATGGCTGAACTGCATCCTCTGTTGCCACCTGGGTTGCTATCATGTTCCATGAAAGTGACCATTTCCAAGCAATGTCATTTACCTCCCATCCATTTGCTAGAAGCCTAGGATCTTCCAGGTCTTATAACACCCCAATTTTTAATTGATTCATGGCGCTATGTAGCAAATCAATTAGGCACTTGCTTCTCTCACAAGTTGAAGGCATGATTTAAAAGAATGGAATTTTTATTGTGGATTTGAGACAATCATTTAGAACTTTAAATACAAGAATTTATTTTTTGGTGGTAGAGTTACAACTGGTGATAACTAGTGAGAAATGGGACATTTGAATTACCTTGTTCAACTCAACAGAGGTTCAAAGATCTGGCATTTCAACTAGAAATGCTATGAAAACATGGTATCCTTTCCGAAGAGATGAGGGTTTATTTATAGAGCTTTTGGCCTGAAATAGTCTTTGCTGATACTTACAACTCTATTCTGCCAAAGATTGTAGGGTTCTTCTCCTTCATATATAAAACAACTAGTGTTTCTGCCTTAGGCACTTGACAGAACCCCCAACGTCCTTGACACTAAGTTTGGGTTACCCATCAAAAATGCTTCATGGACCTTAAAAAACTCTATGTAAATATTATTATTATTATTATTATTATTATTACATTGGGTTAAAGATCACAAGACTCAAATCTGTTCTTTACTTGGCTACTCACTGGATGCCTCATCTTGAGAGCTTGGCTTCTCATCCCTAAGTTTCTGCCTTCAGAGCCATTTAGATGGCTCAAGGACAAGAATACTGAGCCTAGAGTCTGGAAAAGCTAAGTTCAAATCCAGTTTCAGACACTTTCTACCCATGTGACCCTGGGCAATCACTTAACCTCTGTCTGCCTCAGTTTCCTCACCTGTAAAATGGATATAATAATGGCATGTATCTCCCATGGTTATTGTGAGGACCAAATGGGATAATATTTGTAAAAATCACTTAGCACAGTGAATAGCACATGGTTAGGTCTATATAGAGGATAGCTATTATTCTTGGAGTGAGGTTTTAGAAGGAGAAGGGGAAAAGTGAAAGTTACATGTTAAGTTTTTTTTTTTAATGGATGAGAAGCAATTCTTTTACAATTTACTATCATACTTAACTTATTTGAACATTAACTTCCAATGCTTAGCACAGTGCCTGGCACACAGTAGGCACTTATAAATGCTTATTACATTGAGTTGAATGGAACAGAATGTGTTAATATCTTACTGTAGGGCATTGCCTATAGTATCTCTCCATTTATTTATTTATTTTTTGCCCATTAATTGGAAATGGGCCCTACTATCAATCAGTAAATCCTAGTGAGCACTTTATAAATGCTTTTTCATTCATTCAGAAAGCACGTATGCTCCCACTCTGTTCCAGTTATTGTTCTAGTTGTTGAGCATAAAAAAGAATGTAATAGGGGGCAGCTAGGTGGTGCAGTGGTTAGAGTACTGGCCCTGGACTCAGGAGGACCTGAGTTCAAATCTGACCTCAGACACATAGCACTAACTAACTGTGTGACCCTGGGCAAGTCACTTAACCCCATTGTCTAGCCCCCCAAAAAAAGAATGTAATAGTCTCTTTTCTCAAGAAACTTATTGTATTAGGAAGACAGATGCATATATTTAAAGATAATACAGAATAAATATGATATGTACATAATATATTCATTACATATCTATTATGTGTAGCTATCTATCAAATATATCAATTCTATATAGATATCTATTATGTCATTATATGTCTATATCTATTTCATCTATGTCCATTATATATATCTATGTCTATTTATCTATTATATCCATATATAATAGATATAGATATCTATCATATATGTGTATATGTCCATAATCTATATCTCATATCTATCTATCTATCTATCTATCTATCTATCTATCTATCTATCATGCAACATGGATATATATGTATATGTATATAATCTCCACTTTATAGCCGTGCACTACTTGTAGATATCTACCATGCATATCTATATATGTAGATATACACACATTTTAATACATATGCATATGTATCTCTGTGTATGTGTGTGTGTGTGTGTGTGTGTGTGTGTGTGTGTGTGTATGTATGGTTTTCGTGCAGCTAGGTGGTACATTGGATGGAAAGCTGTGCCTGGATTCATGAAGATGTATGTTCTAATCTGACCTCAGATACTTACTAACTGTCTAACCTCTGTCAGCCTCAGTTTTCTCATCTGTGAAAGGATAGCACCTACCTCTCAGAGTTATTTTGAGGATAAAATGAGGCAATATTTGTAAAGTGCTTTGCAGATCTTAAAGCAATATATAAATGCTAGCTAATATGTGTGTGTGTGTGTGTGTGTGTGTGTGTGTGTGTGCACATATACAAAGTCAGGAAGTATGCATATTAACTACACATATTATATATGCATAGGTGTGTGTATCTGTATACCCTGAGCTGAGGCTAAGTTACTTCTATTACTTACTACTTATTACATAGAAAATTCTTTCAAGGGTCACTAGGAGAGCTTTAGTAAAGACTATTCTAATCCAAGACAGAAAGGCATTGCAAAAATGCCGAGGCTTTTGACAGATGTGTATGAAAGTGATTTCTTCACTTAATCTAAATAAGATAAACCCATATAAGCTGGTACTGCATGGTGCAAAGGGAGGGCCTGTGGAATGAGTGGGGAAGTCTGCCCCACTCCTTGGAGACCTACCTCACTTATTTAGATGGGAGAGGAATCATGAGGTAGTAGAGCAGCTGTCGGATTTCAGTTGTTACTGTCTTCAGTAAAGAACAGAAAGTAAGGAGAGAAGAAATCGTGTTTAAAGATAGTGGGATTGTAGTGGAATGGATGAAGGTGTCAGATTCAGACACCAGAACACTTAGATGTAAACCTTGCCTGAGACATTTGTGTGACAGTGGACAAATCACTTTGCCTCTTGGTGTTTCAAGCAGCTCTCTCTAATTTAGAGGGAGTCAAAGGACCTAGGTTCAAATTCCATCTCTGATGCTCTCTACCAATGTGACCTGGGACAAATCATTTCATTTTGTTCAGCCTCAGTTCTTTATTTTCAAAATGAGAGTTAGTCTAGATGAGCCTCTGAGGTCCCTTTCAGTCTGGGTCTATGGTCCTATGATCTGATCATGCACTATATCATAGATGGGATTCCGATAGGCATCTTTTATATATTTAATCTGATTCCATAGCTAACCAAAGATACCTTACCAAAGACTTATCTCTTTTGAGGTCTTGATTTTCTCTTTGCTTGGCTGACCTGCATTTGGGGTACAGATAATATCTGTTCTTCCTGAGTATCTTCACCATCTGTGTTGTTGGTCAGTTGTTTCAGTCATGTCTGACTTTTTGTGACCTCATTTTGAGGGTTTTTTTTGGCAAAAATACTGCCATTTCCTCTTCCAGGTGAGAAAACTGAGGCAAGCAGGGTTAAGTGACATGCCCAGGGTCACATAGCTAGTCAGAGGCCAGATTTGAACTCATGAAGATAAGCCTTCCTGATTCCAATCCCAGTGGTCTATCCCCCGAACTATCTATCTGCCCCTTTACCATCCATATTAATGGATAATCAGTCCTGTGGGGGAGACCACATTGACTGTTGAAGAGACCAAAAGTTGGAACTTAGATAAAAAAAAATATTACATAGTGGATAGAATGCCAGGCTTGGAATCAGGTGAACTTGAGCTGAAATTTAGCCTCAGACATTCACTAGCTATGACACTCTGGATGAGTCATTAAACCTCTGTCTGCCACAATTTCCTCCCCTGTAAAGTGAAGATAATAATAGTACCTACCTCCCAGGACTGTTGGAAGGATAAAATGAGACAATATTTGTAAAGCAATTTGCAAACCTTAGAGCACTATATAAATATGAGTTATCATTATCATCATCATCATGGCACTGGTTAGGACCAAAGAACATCTCATTCAATGCTCCTATTTTATTTATTTATTTTTATTTTTCTATTTTAATTTTTTCCAATTACATGTAAAAATAATTTTTAATATTCATTTTTAACATTATGAGTTTCAAATTCTCTTCTTTCTCCCCTCTCCCCTCTTTGAGAAGGTAAGCAATTACATATAGGTTATACATATGCAGTCATGCGAAGCATACTTTCATATTAGTCATGTTGTGAAAGAAAATAGATCAAAACAACAAGGAAAATAAAGTGAAAAAAGGTATGTTTCATTCTGCACTCAGACTCCAAGAGTTTTTTCTCTGGAGGTGGATAGTATGTTTCATCATGAGTCCTTTGGCATTCTCTTGCATCATTATATTGCTGATGCAAACTAAGTCATTCATAGCTGATCATCGCACAATGTTGCTGTTACTGTGTACAATGTTCTCTTGGTTCTGCTCGCTTCATCCTGCATCAGGTTTTTCTGAAAACATCCTGCTCTTTATTTTTTATATCACAAGAGCATTCCATCATAATTGTTCAGCCATTCCCCAATTTATGGGCATTCACATAATTTCCAATTCTTTGCCACCACAAAAAGAGCTGCTATAATTTTTTTCTCACAAATAGGTTCTTTTCCCTTTTTAAAACATCTCTTTGGAATACAGACCTAGCAGTGGTATTGCTGGAACAAAAGGTATGCACAGTTTCGTAGCCTTTTGGGTATAGTTCCAAATTATTCTCCAGAATGGTTAGGTCAGATCACAACTCTACTAACAGTAATGCTCCTATTTTAAATACAAGGAAACAGGTTGAAATAAATTAAGTGACTTTCTCAAAGCCCTAATGTGGTTGTGATGGGAGGAGAACTGAGAGCTAACTGTCCACTTGCCATGCTCTGTATATCAATAAAGATGTGTCTCTGGTCTTCACAGGTGAAGTGAATAGTGTTGTTATCTTATGCTATTCTTCTTTCCTCCAAAGCTGCCTCAGTGGTGTGGAAGGAACCTGGATTCTTGATGGTCAGTTTCAGGTCAGTGGCCCCTTTTCCTTCCACAGCAAGGCTTGCAGAGCACAGGAAATGGAGACAGAGGACCAATAATTAGCAGCTAGGTGGCAGAGGAGGCATAATACTGCCCATGGAGTCAGGAAGACCTGAGTTTGTATACTGCCTCTTTCACTTATTAGCTGTATTACCATGCACAAACCATTTAACAATGTTTTCTAATCTGTAAAATGGGGATAACAACAGCACCTACTTAACAGGTTTGTTGTGAGAATCAGATGAGATAATATATTGAAAATATTTTGAAAATAAATGCTAGCTAATATTATTATTATAAGAATTGCACATATTTTAGCTAATGTAGCTTAACTATTGATTCTTTCACCTCCTTCAATCATTGTCCCATTAACTAATCCTTTTATACATCAGTACATCATACTGTTGCTCTCATTATAAATTCAACAAACATTCAATTCAATCCAACTAACATTTGTTAGATTTTCTCTAGGAGCGAGGCACTGTGCTATCTGTTGGCAACAGAAATAGAGCCCAGCATTTTAACACCAAGATAGTCCTGACAATCCCATGTGGCTGCTGATCACAGTATAACCTACTTTCTATAGTTTCATAATTAATTGTTATTCAGTCGTTTTTCAGTTGTATCTGACTTTCCATGACCCTATTTGGAGTTTTCTTGGCAGAGATACTAGAGTGGTTTGCCATTTCCTTCTCTAGCTCATTTTACACATGAGGAAACTGAGGCAAACTGGGTGAAGTGACTTGCCTAGGGTCACACAGCTAGTAAGTGTCTGAGACTGGATTCTAACTCAGGACTCCAGGCCCTGCTCTATAACCACTGCACCATCTAGCTGTCCCCGTTTCATAATTACACATAACCCAAAGAGCAATGAGAAGGTGAATGGTTGATATGACTTGTGCACAAGAAATAGTGTAAAAGTCTTTGATGAGGATTTCCATGACCATAAAATTATAAGGATAAAGAGTCATCCCTAGAGGAAGGAAGACCTGAGTTCAAATCTAACCTCTGTGGGGGCAGCTAGGTGGTGCAGTGGATAGAGCACCCACCCTGGATTCAGGAGGACCTGAGTTCAAATCCGGCCTCAGACACATAACACTTTCTAGCTATGTGACCCTGGGCAAGTCACTTAACCCCATTGCCTAGCCCAAAATAAATCTAACCTCTGATGTGATCCTCAAAAAGTCACTAACCTTTCAAGGACAAGTCTTTAAAACAAATTCCATCTGTACTGGTAGAGGAACTTTCATCACTGGAAATTCCTTGTGTCAGTGAAATCATATATAAAAAAAGAACCAGAGACAGCATGGTGAAGTGGATGGACAACTTAAGAGTCAGCAAGATCTGGGTTCAAGTGGTTTTTCTGACCCAACCTAGGTATGTGGCCAATACCAGGCAGGTCACTGAATGACTCAGTGTTCTAGTCAGCTTTTGAGGACTTTGAATTCCAGACAAGACACTGACCTACATTGGTAGAAGAAGCTTGGAAATCCCTACACCTTTGAAATCAAAATCCCAAAGCTGTGTTTCTTGAAGGTTTGCAAAGAGCTTTACATATGTTATTTCACCGAAAGCATGAAATCACATGTCCATCCAAATAAGGATTATTTATACTGGGAGTAACCCTATGAGCAGGAATAACTGAATAAATTTAGAGTAAAAGAGAGATTTTGGACCTGGACCTTGGGGGTCATCTCAACCCCTTCCCATTTTACTCATGTCCAAAGAGGCAAAGTTGACTTGCCCAAGGCCCACAGAGCTTCCTTCCTTCCCTCCCTAGAGTGACTTGGTGCAGGGCTGAAGTACAATTGTGGTACTTATCCTTTCTTACTCATTTCTTCATGACTCAGACACACACAGGGTGACCAAAGTAGCAGGAGCGAGTGAGGACTCTCAGTGAATTCTCCCAGGCCCAAACAGTTGTCTCCGTTTTTGTCTTGCTTGGTGAGTCACTATGTTTATTTAGCAATTGTCGGAGGTGATGGCAATTAAGTCAACTCACTGCCTCAGTCCCAGCTGGAGAACAGGATCTCCTGCTAATGCCTCACAGAGGTTGACCATCTTTGTTTGCTGGGCTTGGATTGCCAATATAAGAAGAAGAAAAAAAAACAACTTCACCCAGTTAGTATCAGTGGCAGGAATTCAAATCCTAGGTGGTACAGTGGATAGAATGCTGGGCCTGAAGTACGGAAGACTCATATTCCTAAGTTCAAATCTGGCCTCAGGCAATTACTAGCTGTGTGACCCTGGGCAAGTCACTGAACCCTTTTGCCTCAGTTTCCTCATCTGTAAAACAATCTGGAGAAGGAAATGGCGAACCACTCCAGTACATCCGCCATGAAAACCCCAAATGGGGTCATGTAGGGTTGGACACGATTCAACAACAACAGCAAAAATAATGATGATGGTAATAACATTCATGCAGTTTGCAAAGTGTTTGTATGTGTTTTATGATTCAAGTTACTATTGCATGCCAGACACTGTGCTAGGAGCTAGTAATATAAAGAAAAAAAATGAAATCGCCTCTTCCCTCAAGGTGTTTTCATTCTATCAGTTAACCTTGCTGGGCCTCCATTTTTTTTTATCTGAAAAATAAGGATAATAACAGTGCCTACCTCCAAGGATGTTTGTGTGCGCATGCATAGGTGTGCTCTGTGTGTGTGTGTAATACAAGAAATAACACATGGAAAGACTTTGCCTCAACTTCTGCATAAATACTAGCTATAGTTAACAATGATCAATCTTGCACTTATCCTGTATACCTCGTATGTACAGGTTGATGGGCAGCTTGGTGTAGTGGACAGAGAGTTGGTCTGGCTCCCAGCAAGACATGCTTCTGATACATACTTGCTGTGAGACTCTAGGAAAATCACTTAATCACTTAGTGGTCCCAGGTAATTCTCTCAGACTACCCTTTGGGAACAAGCATTTATTAAAAGCCTACTATGTGTCAGGCACTATTCTAAGCACTTTCAAAATGTTATCTACTTGATCTTTACCACAATCTTGGGATATAAGTACTATCATTATTCTCATTGTACAGTTGAGGAAACTGAGGCAGATGATGTTACCTGCCCAGGATCACACAGGTAGTAAGAGAATCCACTTCCCAGCTTCCTTGCCTTCCTTCAAGACACAGCTTAGATCCCATCCTCTTTAAGAAGCCTTTCCCTTATAACCCATATCAGATTGCTTGCTGTCTTGGGGAGGGGAGAGAGAGAGAGTATAATTTGGAACTCGAAATTTTACAAAAATGAATGTTGAAAACTATATTTACATATAACTGGAAAAATAAAATACTGTTAAGGATAAAAAAAGAAGCCTTTCCAGATCTCCCTTAATGGCCCTGCCTTCCCACTGAGATTACCTCCCATTTCTCCCATTTGCTTTCTACATATTTTGTATGTGTATAGCTGTTTGCATGCTGTCTCCCTCATTAGAATTTGAGCTCTTTGAGGGCAGGGACTTTTGTATGCCATTCTTTGCATTCCCTGTGCTTAGCAAATTGCCCAGCATATAACAAATGATTTAATACATGCTTATTAACTGACCAGGAGGAATCTTGGGTCCTCAGACTTGAGGTGAAGATCTCTACCAGGATGGAATAGGGCAAAAGAATGGAGGGGGTGGGGAATAGGGGCCTCTGGGGCTTCTTAGCTATTCTTGGATTTCACCCTGGTTATTTGCCTCAGTAGGTAGAAACAGAATCTTTTTCCTGGGGCCATCTTTGTCATGGTCCACTGTGGCTTGTATGTGGCTTGGTGTCACATGACATATGGATTTTTTAAAAAAAAAATTTAACATAGAACTTCATTTCCAGACGACTCATTTATTATAGGATGGCTTTATTGTCTGGAATGAAGAAATGGCAACGCCATGACTAAATACTCCGGAGAATAGAAATATTGAGAATCTCGCTCTCCTGCACAGATAGTAAATGCTTAAAGAGCTCAGTGGGCTGAAAGCTCTGAAATTTGGACCTGAAGCTGTTTGGTAACCCAGCCCTGCTGTAGCACTATACTCACAGTAGACAAATGTTTGCCGTGCACATGAATCAGGATGCTGAAATAAGTCAGGGACATTGTACTATCAACCTAAATCTACTCATCTTAAAGACTGAGCCTTGCTGCCAATACAACAGGCCTGAGTACTGCTCTGAGGACCCAAGCTTTGCATTTACAAAGCTCCAGACCAAGAGACAAGAAAATTATGTGGAGAATGAGTTTTCTGCACCATTTATTAGTTCCTTATGGCAAGCTCAATGGCCATTAGAATCTGGACCCAGATTAAATTTCCCTTGTAAAATGTTAGCTTTGCCCTCCTTCCTCCTGCGTGGCCATCAAACACAAATTAATTTTCCCTATAAATATTTATGCACTGATCCTTTGGCTTTTGTTATGTTTGACCTTTCCAACTAATATCCTCGTTTGCCAAATGATCTCTTACTGTCAAGGGTTGTCAACAAAGATGTTTAGGGTAATGACAGTGGTGTGAAATTGCTAAGAATTCCAATAAAGAGGAAAAAGAAAAACAACTTTTCATCAATTCTTATTCTCTAATTTAAGTCCAAGAACATCTTGCACAACTGATTAAATCTCCCACTTCTGAGCTCTTGCTTCTATGTCACCAATTCACTCTCTTTTCATGTCCATTTCATAAAATCTCTAGTTTCTTACAGTAGCTCATGGGACATCTCCATTAGTTATTTCCTGACTCTCCTTCAGTTTTGGGCACTCTTCTCTAAGATTCCTTTATATTACTTTGCTTATACTTTGTTTTTACTTTCCTGTGTACATGTTATAACCTTCAGAAGCTCCTTGAGGGCAGGAACTGTTTTGCCTTTGTCATCATTTCTCTGGCACCTATGAGGGTGCCCCCATGTACAGTAGGCACCATAGAGCTTACTGACAAATTTAATTGAATCAAAACTCACAGTAAGGACTCTTGTGAAACCCACATACTTCTCTGTCAATATTCTTGAAACTTTATGTACATAAAGAAGGTAAAATCTGTTGATCCCAAAGTAATTATTTGAGTTCCTCACCAATTAAAAAAACGACTTTGTAAGAAAGTGAAATGGAAAGTATATTGTAGCTTTATTCCATGTTCTTTCCAATTTGTAACATTTCCCAGCTGCACATTTACCTTGCCACCTCCTTTCTTTCTTTCCATTCTTCAAAGGTCATGTCTGCCATCCAGCTTCCTCCAAGAAATATTCTTTGATATTTAAAATCCACCATGAAATCCCTATTCAATATCTTGTCCTACAAAGTTGGAAGCTTCTCAAGCACAGACTTTGTAGGACCTGCCAGAGTTTTTCCTTTACCATCATAGCCTTTGAAAAGTAAGTGTTGCCTCTACATAGCATTTCCAATTACACCTTGGGAATTTTGTGGAAGACCCTAAAGTTGGACAGCAGAGGTGACTTCTGAAGGCTATAGAAAGGTAGATTTAGCCCAGACAAATATAGAATTGCTCATCACCAGGTAGGTTAAGAAGTGATGAATTTTTTTTCTGGCAATGCCCCCTCCCCCCATAAAATGACCAAAAAATACAAACAGCCCTTTTCCTCTGCTTCTGTGGAAATTGTGGGAAAATGACATGAAAAGGAGAAGGGGGTCCTAAGAATCACATAGTTCCTGGGAGGTCTAGAAATATTCATTTAATTGTTAGCATTCAACATGCAACGTTGGGCTGCCATGCTA
The DNA here is from genome assembly GCF_003287225.1 of Phascolarctos cinereus. Taxonomy (NCBI): domain Eukaryota; kingdom Metazoa; phylum Chordata; class Mammalia; order Diprotodontia; family Phascolarctidae; genus Phascolarctos; species Phascolarctos cinereus. Next base: position 261,376,417 of record NW_027555514.1, on the reverse strand, counting down.
CGGGGACTGAGGGGATTGATACAAGGTCAAAGACAACTGAAAGCAAATAGAAAAATGACTCATGACTCCTTCTTGGAGAATAAAAAAAAAGGCATAGTGAATGAAAGAGCCAACTAGAAAGCATTTTGTAGAATGCTTGGTCATGATCCTTACTTAGGATAATCATATTTTTAAAAAGCTCTTAAGATAGCTGTAGCTTATATACCCACATCCATTGCAGAGGACAAGTAAGTGGAGAAACTTTTGAGGAATTTGACAAGACCTTTCAGACTTAGTCAATGGATTGTCTGGATCTTTGGCAACTTCAAAGAAGGTATGTGGCATAGCTAACAGAGCACTGGACACCTGGGTGTGCTGGAACAGGCTCATGTCAGCTTAGGACAACCTTTCCTTAAATTTTTAATGTGAGCATTTACACTTTGGAAACCAGCAAATGCTACAAATTAGGGCTTAATTTGTCGTTTTGTTGATTGTCTAGAAGTAAGAGATGGATGGAGAAAAGGTTAATACTGCAGATTAAGTTCAATAGTTTATCATGTGTACATTTTTTAAAGAAAGCCAGCTGTTATGCATTTACCAGCACATCACTAACTGGATCTAGTGTCAGGAAGACTTGAGTGCAAATCTGGCCTCAGACATTTACTAGCTATGTGACCTTGGAAAATCATCTAATCCCTCTCTGCCTCAATTTCTTCATCTGTAGAATGGAAATAATATTAACTACCTGCTAAGGTTGTTGTGAAGATGAAATGAGATAATATTGTAAAGCACTTTTTGTGGTTCAGTCATTTCAGCCGTGTCTGGCTCCTCATGATCCCATTTGGGGTTTTCTTGGCAAAGATACTGGAGTAGTTTGCCATTTCCTTCTCTGGCTCATTTTATAGATGAGGAAACTGAGACAAACAGGGTTTAGTGACTTGCCCAGAGTCACACAGCAAGTCAGTATCTAAGGCTACATTAGAACTTATGTCTTCCTGACTCTAGACCCGGCACTGTATCCACTGTGTCACCTAACTTTCCCAACCTTTAAATATTATTATTTATCATCATCATCATCATTGTAAACAGAAACAATATTGGAAAATCTGATTCAAGGTCAAGAAAGGAAAGAGGCTTGAGAATTATAGATTTCATAGAAGATTCATATTTATATATATCATGAATATTTTCTTCAAGAATAATCAGAAGGTGATGGATATATTGAATGACATCATTAAAATGAAATTGATTAAATGTTAACATACAGGTTACTGATACAGGAGTCATTTCAGAATCAGTTGGCTTTATGTAGCTAGTCAGAGCCAAGAACAAAGGAAACTATGAAATGAAATGAAAGGATCACAATAATGAGACTTTGGAATAAAGCACCTCCAACAAAATCTGGTCAAAGCAAGCCGTCAGCTACCTCGCTACTCAAAGAAAACCCAATAGTATGAAATTGGAGAAAATAAAGACGTTAGTTCTATCAACATCTCTTTTAAAAAGTTTAACTAGTGCCAGATTATCACCACACTGAAGAAGAAAGAGCTCTTGAATCTCTTCTGTCAATAAATACTTGATTTCCCTACCAAGCAAAGAGATATTGAAGCCAAGGGTAATACTGACTTAGGTTACAAGTTCATATGCAAGACACTATAGAGGAACAGGCTGTAAGACTAAAAAAAAATGAGTCTTCAGAGAACAGATGCAAAATGCTGATTTTTAAATATGAATCTATTTTTACAAAAAAGAGAGTAGATCTATTGCATTCAAATTCTATCAATTCTTAACCCAATGTTCTATGGAAAGAAGTAATAATTGTCCTTGAAAAGACTAGTTTTGGAAAAGCAACTAAACCTGAGCCAAATGTCTCCAGAATAAGTCTTTGCTGGAGGTGAGATTTAAAACAGATTTTTAAATGTGTTCAGTGACTGAATATCAAGATATTTTAGTGGGTATAATTCCAAAAGAGTAGGGGGGAAAGAGTGCTTTCACTAAAAAAAGAAAGAAAGAAAAAAAAAAGGTAGCTGAAAAGATATCAGTGACTATGACCTAAGCTTAATTTCTCATCAACATAAAATGTTTGTAAGACTGGTCTATACACTCATCCAAGGCATCCTTGATGAAAATGTAAGGGAACATATGGACATTTGCAAATAATAGCTTACATTAGCCCATATCTTCATGGCCACACAACTGTCTTTTGCTTAGCACAGTGCTCAGCACATAGTAGTGCTTAATAAATGTTTACTGATTGGTTATCTCCCTGTGTTGTTATGAGGATCAAATGAGATAATATATTAAAGCATTTAGTACAGTGAAAGGCACACAGTAGGTGCTTAATAAATGCTTGTTTCTTTCCCCCAAAGAGCAATGGAAAATCATATGAGTAATATGGAAGTAGGCTACAACATTGTTAGAAATTCTAGGTTCATACATTGAGCTGCAAGAGTCCTCAGAAGCCATCTACTCCAACCCCTTCATTTTACACATGAGGAAACTGAGACCCAGAATGACTTGCCCAAAGTCACACAGGTACTAAGCATCAAAGGTGGGATTTAAACCCAGGTCCTTTTCATTTAAAGCCAACACTTCTCCCACTGTATCAGGCCATGACAGCTTATGCATGAAAAGTCACACTCCAAAATTATTTGTTAATATATTGACTGTCCAGGAAGTGGACAGCAAGAATAAAAAACAAGAGGTTTCCTAGTGCTTCAAACCAAGAGTGCTAACAAGCTTTCCTGCAGTATTCTTCTTTTTCCTTTCTTGAGACAAGGACATTTCAACAAATTGAAATACTCTACTTATTTGAGCTCTAAGCCTTTCACCAATAAGTCTGATCAGAGTGAATGGCCTGTATTTATATATAAAGCAGACAAAAAAGTGTTGCCCAGATTCTTAGTGAAATAGGGTACATTAATAGGGCAACATTGTAGGCCAGGAGCAGAGATGGAAACTACTGAAGTTAGGGCCAGCATTGCTCTGGCAAGAACCACCATGAAGGAAACAGACCCTGGGCAAGAAGGAATCCAGCCAAACTAGGTTCCTCCTGGATACGTTTCCAGTAATTGAGAACCGATTTGATTTAGATATGGAAAGGAAGTCACAGGTCACATAGCCCAGCCCCCTCACTTTATAGATGAGGCAAGTCAGGCCCAGAAGCAATAACTTGCCCATTGTGGCAAAGCTAGCAGAGTAGGGCCAAGATTTGTACCCAGATTGTCTTGAGTTCAGATTCAGCATTCTTGTTTGTCATTACCTGGTGGCTGCTCCACCCCCTTGATTCTACCTGTCCTATTTATCGAAGCACCGTGTTGGGCTGTACTTGGTCTAATGGCAGAGATCTGAACCTGATTGTCGTTAGTACGTCATCCTCAATGGCCAGTCTCTGTCCAGAGCCAGGGCAGGAAAGACCTTTAGCAACCTGGACCCTTTCATGTTCCCATCTAGCCTCACCGTCTTTTCAGTACAAACATCATTTTTAAGCCCTATATTTATATTTGATGCAATTCCATCAAGTGAGCGATCAATAAGCATTTATTAATTAAGAGCCTGCCTGCTATGTACCAGATGTGATGAAAGAATGGTAGGGCTGCAGATACAGATACAAAAGAGTAATAGTCTCTCACTAGGGGTGAAGGGAGAAGGGAGGGAGGGAGAGACAGAGAGAAAAAAAGAGAGAGATATTTATTAGCTATCAACTGGGCACAATGCCTTGTGTTGCTGTGGATACAGAGATATAAAGAAAGTAGTCCCTGCCCTCAGTAGACTTATCTTCTATTATACACAAAGGGGAAAAGCCCTAATACCTGGCAAGATTGGGAAAGGACTGTATAGAATAAAAGTGTGCAAAGTATGGCCTTCAGGCAAAAATCCAGCCATTTTACAAAGGTGAAAACCATTTTTCATTTTCAGCCTTTATAAAAACAAGAGACGGGCCAGATTTGGCCCACAGACCAAAGTTGTTGGCCCTGGATGCAGAAGGTGATACCTGAACTATGGTTTAAAGAAAGGTAGGGACCCTGGGCAAGTGAATTAACCTCTCAGTGACCTGGAGCTACTCTCTAAGAATAAAAATCATAGAAGAAATGCTGATCTTCTGTGGTAGGGGGAGTTTCCTCACTCAGGGCTTCCTATAGCCAATAAAATCCCAGGTTTTGTCTCCCCCCCATCCCCAAATAGAGAAGGAAAAAATTATAAGAGATGAAGAAAAGTACATTCCAGACATGGAGGACCACCCAATACATTGTAGAACTAAAACACAGAAATCTTGTTCTAACTCAGATGAAAGAGAACAAGATCAACCTATATTTATTTGACCCCTAATATATATGAGTCCTAGCCTGGGAATGAGGAACCCATGTGTATACCCCAGCTTGGCCATTCAAAAGAATGCTTTAGTGAAAATAGCATTGAATGTGGAGTTGTGTTTGAGTCCAGCTGCGATGCTTGTGCCCAGGTTAAGTCATTTATGCGAATGACCCTAATTTTTCTCATCTGCAATATAATGCCTGATATTTCACAGAGAAATGGTCACATAATCTCAGAGTTATAAGGAACCTCAGTGGCTATCTTATATAACTCCCATGTGAGAACAAAAAGAATTCATCTAAAGAAAAATGAGCCTCAGAAAACAGATCATGGCATGAATGGGGAAGAACAGAAACCTATTTCTAGCTTGAGGTTTTCCACAAAGAACATCTTCAATATTCATCCATCACAAGTCTAAGGCCAGAAGGGACTTCAGAGAACATCTAATTCTACCCTTTCATTTTATAGATGAGAAAACTGAAGCCAAGATGTGTAAATCACTTGCTCAGACTACCCAGGTAGTAAGCATCAAAGCAGGATTAAAACTGAGATCCTCTGTCTCCAGAGCCAGCCAGTACTTTTATTTTTCTACTGTTCCATGCTCCCTCTTATTGAGGAGAAAAGTTAGGAAACAATTACAGTTACAACACCCTGACAGATGGTCATCCTGCTTTTGACTGAAGAATGTAGTTGAAGGAGAACCCATTACCATCTCTAGGCAGCCTATTCTGGTTTGGGGTATCTCTCATAGGAAGTTTTTCCTAATATTGAACTAAATTAGGTTCCTTACACCTCCTACCCTTCTCCATGACAGCCCTTCAAATGCTTGAATACAGTTATCATGTGTCTCCCCCTGCCCCCCCCCCCACCCAGAGTTTCTCTTCTCCAGGATAAACACCCCCAGTTTGGTCAAGTAATCTCACATAGGATGAATTCAGGGCTTGTCACCATTCTCTGGAAACTCTCCAGTTTATCAATGTCTTTTCTAAACTGAAATGTTCAGAACTGAAAACAACACTCAATATGATATGGTTTACAAATCACTTGTGTACATTATCCCATTTAATCTTCACAATTCTGGGTAACCAAAATGCCACATCCTAAAAAATAAAACCAGTTGTCCATCAGCTCTGCCACACTGAGAAGTGAAATTGATGGGGGTGGAGGGGTAAATGCTTTGTGGCAACTACTTTAAATTTGAGATCCCTGTCCCCAGGGACCTAGGTCATATAGTAGAGATTATCACTCGGGGTATTGGAGGTTGGAGGTATTTGTTTTTCTATTTTTGCCATATCTTTTCAGCTAATAGCCTCTTTGTAAAAATGAATTGATTAGTAATTGATTAAATGAAAGCTAGGATGCTAGTCAATGACAATTCATTTTGGGGAGAATATATCAGCATTGAGGATTGAGCCAATAACATTAGAAAAAAATGCTGGTACCCCTATGGGACCCTGAAGTAGAGATATATCCAGCAGCCCCTAGAAAGAGCAGACACATTAGTTTTAGTTGGAGACAAAATACAGAGCTCAGGGTCTAATAGGGCAGCATCTGGGAGCCCTGGGTCAGCTGTGGATTTGAGCCCAGGTCCGCCTGACTCTGACATTGTATCCTCCATATCACCTCTCGGCAAAATCATAAATCCATCAAATTATTAAAGATATTTCTAATTGCCAAAATACTTTCAATAGATTACTGTAATAGTTTCCCTTTTATTTTTCTTCTTTAGTAGGAGGCAGAGTAATATGTTGGAAAGGCCAGTGAAAATTGAGTTAGAAGATTTGATTTCACCTCCTACCTTTTATGCTTATTATATGTCAAAAAGTACTGTGAGGCTAGACAGCCTCTGAGGTCCCTTCTGGCTCTTAATCTATGATCCTGAATCATTTAATTTTCCTATGCCTCAGTTTCCTACTCTGGACTATGTGGCTTCTGAGGTCCCTTACAGCTCTCAATCTAGGATGTTATGATTTGTCCTGTTCACCTGCCCTTTTCTGTATTATATTACCATAAAGTTTTTTGGATTAGAGTGAACAAAAATAACTGTCACTGAGTGCTATTGCTTCAAATCTCCGTGGGCAAAGTGACTTTCTGCCTGGTATGGATAGCCAGCGGGGTCCTTCTGCTTGTGACATTATCAGGGTTTACATACACACACATACACACACACACACACACACACACACACACACACACACACACACACACACACACACACAGCCAGTCCTCCCATGAGGAATAAAATAGACCTCTGTCTGTTCATTGTTCCTATCCCTGGGCTATGCTTCCTCTTATGTCCATGGGATGAAGCCAAAGCCCATTTTTTCTAATCCTAAACTGGAATAGGGCAGCTAGGTAGGGCAGTGAATAGAGCCCTGGACTTGGATTCCCGAAGCCTTCCCAAAGGCTTGTCCTCATAGTTTGAATCTGGCTTTAGACACTTGTTAGCTGTGTGACCCTAGGCAAGTCACTTAATCCTGTTTGCCTCAGTTTCCTCATCTGTAAAATGGGCTAGAAAAGGAAATGATAAACCAGTATCCTCACCAAGAAAACTCCAAAATGGGTCACAAAGAGACAGATGTGACTGAAACAATTGAACTACAAAAAACTGAAACAGACACATGAGAGAAATCAAACACAGAAGGAAAAATGGGCCAGGTGAAAGAGATCATAGGGTCGTTGATGGGAAGAAGAGCAACCCATTTCTCAATCTGGGCCTCTCACAGAGAAGGGCTTAGGATCCTAAGTCTAAACCTGCCAGAGATCTCAGAGGTCCAGGGAGGATCATAGGATTGTAGATTATGAGTTGGAAGGGAGGCCATCTAGTCTAATCCCCTCATTTCACAGATAGGGAAGCTGAGGCCCAGGGAAGGGAAATGATTTACCCAAGGTCACATGTGGCATCTTAGATCTAGGGTTGGAAGGGACCTTGAGGCCATGTTGTCCTGCTCATTTTACAGATGAAGAACTAAGTCCCAGAGAATGAAGTGACTTCCCTGAAGTCATACATGGAGCTACAGATTGAGAAAGGAAAGGGACCTCAGAGTCCCTCTTTTTAGAGATTAAGAATCAGTCAGGGAAGTTAAGTAACTTGGATCCTAAGTCCAGCCCCTTCATTTTACATGTCAAGAACCTGAGTCCCAGAGGCATTTAGTGACTTGCCCAAGGTTTTACAAGTTGCAAGCATCAGAGGCATGATTTGAACCCGGACTTTCTGACTCCAGAGCCAGTGGGCTTTCTGTTGTTCCATGCTACCTCACATTGAGGAGAGAATTTGGGAAGCCATTCCTTCTACTAGAAGCGCAAGTAGCCGTTATAAATACCTTAAAGTTGTGTTCCATGATTGATGAATGAATATTTACTCTGTAAAACAAACAGAAGGATCAAAACTTCTATCTATCAGAAAGATCAAAGACTGGCAATTCTGGCCTTGCCACTTATTGCCTGTCTCACATTTGCCAAGTCATTTTCCCTTCCTGGGCCTCAGTTTCCCCATTTGTGAAAAAAGATGGCCTCTAATTTCCAACTCTAAATCTATGATCCTATGACCCCTGTTCAAGTCACTTCCTCTCCTGGGACCTCAGTTTCCTATCTGTGAAATGGGCAAGGTGGACAAGATGGCCCCTGAGCTCCCTTCCATCTTGAGATCCGCAAGCCTCTTGTTCTGAGTTATTGTGAGGCCTTAGGGAGAGAAAGTTGATGATAGGGACTCTGAAAACTTTAAATAGATATGTACGGCATTATTGCTATTAAAAAACCTCCATGCCTACCCTGTTCTAAAAAGGGCCTTTTCACAAATCAAAAAATCCTTTCAAAATAATTAGTGTTTGGAAAGAAAACATAAATGCAAGCAAAACTTATCACTTTGCCAGGTTCAGGAAAATACCACTTTGATGTGTTAACATCCTAACAGCCTATTCTTTAAAAATAGCACTTTAAGGTTTCTAAAAATGCTTTCCACACAATGACCATAGGAATTAGAGCTGGAAAGAAACTTGGGAATCATTTGATCTAACCCTGACACAAAGAGGCCCAGAGAAGAACAGTAAAGTTGGCTCCTAGCACTATAGAACTTAGAGCCAGAAGGGAACTTGGAAGGCTTCTAGTCTAACCCTTGAGTTTTACAAATGGGGAAACTGAGGCCCAGAGAGGTTACTTGTCTTGGCCCAAACATCTAGTATGTAATCAATGCAGACAGAGGAGGATTCAATTTCAGGTCTTCTAGCTCTGCCACTGCTATTACACCACATTCTAAATATCCTTTCATGTTTTATTGACTCCACAGTTTCACTGGGGTCCTTAACTGTCTCCACCAAGGCAGACCACATCCCTCTACCAAAGGACTCTGACTCTTTTTAATATCTCAGAGGTACCATTGCCTCAGAATATCCAAGCTGGAAAGGACCTTAGAGTTTTTTGTTGTTCAGTAGTTTCAGTCATGTCTGACTTTTTGTGACCCCATTTGGAGTTTTCTTGGCAAGGATACTAGTTTATTATTTCCTTCTCCAGCTCATTTTACAGTAAGGAAACTGAGGCAAACAGGGTTAAGTGACTTGCCTAGGGTCACACAGCTAATAAACATCTAGTCTAATCTCTACATTGTATAGATGAGGTAGGCAGTTCAAATGGTGAAGCCTTCATTTTGCAGATGAGAAAACAGAGAGTTTAAATAGAGTAGTACAATGGAAAGAAGGCTGGATTTGGAATCACATAGTCAACTAACATTTATTAAGCACCTACTGTATACTGGGCATTGTGCTAAGGGCTGGGATTATAACAAAAGGCAAAAGGCTATCCCTGCCATTGAGGAGCTCACAGTCCAATGGAGGAGACAATATGCAAAAAAAAAAAAGCTACGTACAAGCATGATGTATATGTGTGTGTGTGTGTGTGTGTATATATATAATATATATATACATATATAATATATATGTGTATATATATAATATATATATACATATATAATATATATATATACATATATAATATATATGTGTATATATATAATATATATACATATATAATATATATGTGTGTATATATATACATATATTATATATATATGTGTGTGTATATATATATGTGTATATATATATATATATATATATATACATAGAGAGAGAGAGAGAGAGAGAGAGAGAGAGAGAGGAGAGAGAGAGAGAGAGAAAGAGAGAGAGTATAAATTAGAGAACTGCTGTTGTTTGTCCTTCATTCTCAAAGAGAACCATGGTGTCAGGGAGATGATACCTTGACTGGCAAGTGAATTGGATTGAAGTGAGACAGGGCTGTGCAAAGTCACCTGCCTCACTTTCTCCTCCAGAGCCATCTGGGTTCAGTGGCAAGATATAGATCTGGATGACTGGAGGTGGCCCTGGGTGCAATGGGAGACCTTGGCCTTTTTAAATTAAGCTCTTTCCCAAGTTTCAGTTTGACTGAGGCAACACCCAGTCATTTAGGTTAGGTAAGAAATGAGTCAAAGAATGGTCTCTTTTACTGAGTCAAAAAAAACAAAACAACCAAACCCTGGGAGGGGAAAGACCCTCAGGGTTTCTGGCTCAAACAGAACCAATTTCTATTTACACTTACAATATCAACAGAAGGAAAGCATTAATATTAACCTGGATTTAAGTCCTAAAGTTAATCAATCCACAAGAATTAATTAAGTGCCTACCATATGCCAAGAGTTACATCAGGCTCCCCCTCCACAAAGCCTTTATATTCTATAGAGGGAGATAGCACGCCTGGGACAAACTCTTTCTTCATCTCTACCTCATAAAATACCTCTCCACAGTTCAAGCATCTTCTTCATCAGGTCTTTACCTTTTTTGTCTCCTGCACCCCTTGGGCAATCTGATGAAGCCTATGGACCTCTTCTCAGAACCATGGTTTTCTTTGTTCTTGGTCATTTTTTCAGTTGTATCTGACTCTTTGTGACCCCATTTGGGATTTTCTTGGCAGAGATTTGTCGTTTCCTTCTCCATCTCATTTTACAGATGAGGAAACTGAGGCAAACAGGGTTAAATGACTTGCCCAGGGTCACACAGCTTGTAAGTGTCAGAGGCCAGATTTGAACTCAGGAAGATGAGTCTTCCTGACTCCAGGCCCAACACTCTATCCACTGCACCACCTTGCTGTTCCTGGTTTTCAATACATTAAATAAAATCACAGGATTTCAAAGGAAACTGAAAAACAAATGTCTGGTTATTGTTTTTATAAATTCAGGGACACCAGTTTAAAAATTCCGATTCTACATGAAGCCTTTCATGCTATTGCCCCCTTCCCAAACCACCTTGCATTTAACTAATTTGTATTTATTATTTTTTATGTTTATTCTATATGTGCCTATATATGTATTTGTTCTCTCCACTCCCCCCCATTAGAATGTAAGCTCTTGACAAGCAGGGATCATCCCATTCATTCATTAGCACAGTGGTTAGTGCATAGTAGGGCATAGTGCAACAGTGGCTGCTGATTGATGGAGTGATCAAGACAAAATACATATAAATGTCTTGGTGGTTTGTTGTTGTTTGCCCTTGGTTTTCCAAGAGGACCAGTGACACCATGGGGTGATAGCTTGACTTGAGGGTGAATTGGATTTAAGTGAGGCAGAGCTGCTCACAGTCCTCAGCCTCACTTTCTTCCTGAGTCATTGAAGTCCAGTGGCAAGACAAATGTCATGACAACTGGCAATGACCAGAGGCAATGCAGTAGATGACCTTGGCATCTTCCACATCTGATGAAGCTCCAAGCGCTCCATAGTCCCTGCTTCAGCTGCCTTCATGGCTGTTGGAACAAATTGTTCTCATCTACCCATTCCATTGGAGGAAGTCTTCACATACTTGGGGTAGATGTCCCCCTAACTCACCAACAGATCTGAGGCACAACCATTACCCTCAGCCTACTTTATCCCATCTTCTGAGATTACCAAATGTCTTAATAATGTCTTGGGGGAGGACCTAGTAGGTAGGAGGAATCAGGAAAAGCCTTAGGTAGGCAATACAAGTTAAATTTTCTAGGGAACTTGGGATTCTATGAGGTAGAGGTGCAGAGAGAGAGGGACAGCCAGTTCGGAATTATTGAGCTTGGAGATAGAAAGTCATGTGTGAGAAAAAAAGCAAAAAAACCTATTTAATTGGAACAGAGAATACATGAAAGGGAACAAGGCACTATGTTAGGCATGGAAGATGCAAAGACAAGAATAAATTCATTTCTGCCTTCAAGGAGTCTACATTCTACTGGCTAATACAGTATATTTACAGACAATTAAATACAAGGCAATTTGAGGAGAGAGAAAGGAGTAACAACTTGGGGGATTGGGAAAGGTTTCACAGAGGAAAGGACTCCTTGAAAGGAGGGGGATTTTGAGAGGCAGAGATGGTAAGGAAGTGGGAGTGTATTCCAGGCATGAGGGAATGGCTTATGCAAATCATGAAAGCAATTACAATAATGAGCATCTCAAGGAGGAGTTAGTGTTACCCTATAAAACATTTAATTAGTTCATAGTCTTTGAAATCCTTTTTTGTTTTCCACAAATACGAAAGGGAGTTTTCCAGAGCTAGACTCCCCAGATAATTTTCAGATTCCCTGTTTGCTTCATCTTGGAGGAATGCTTGTTTTTTTTTCTTTTTTCCCCTAAGTGTGGTGGTGAAATGGTTTCCGTAGTTGAACCAACTGGTGTCAGTCAAGTTGCCCACCCTATGTGGGGGCATGATAACTTTTTTCTCACTGGACCAGGCTTATTCTGCATGGCCCCAGAGGGGAAAACAAGGAAAAATGGGTATACATTAGAGAGAGGCAGATTTTGATTCTACTTGAGGCTATCATCCTAAGAATTAGATTTACCCCAAAATGGAATGGACTCTGAACAAGTAGTGGGTTGCCCCAGTGGATCTTTTCAAGCATCTAGTCACATGTTGGAAATGCTGTTCTAAACAATGGAGGGTTTCAGAGTTATCTGGGATAATGAGAAAAACATTAGACATGGAGTCAAGAGAGGCCTAGGTTTGAAACCTGGCTCTGATGTTCGTCCTGGGTAAGTCATTTTTTCATTCCGTGTTTCAAGTTCTTTTCTGGAAAGTAGAGATAACAAGTCCTTCAGTACCTATCTAATATGGTTGATTTGAGGATCCCATGTGCAAAAAGTATTTTATGAATCTTAGTGTAATCTAGGCTTTGGCTCCTCTGAGCATCTTGTAAGCATGCCCAGTTTGCCTAGTATGGAGGCATTTGTGTTCCCTACCATGTGGGTACGGGTAGCCTCCTTTGATTGGCTGCCTGCATCTTTAAAATTGGTGAGACTCAGGGGCAACTAGATGGCACAGCAGATAGTTCAGATCCAGCCTCAGACACTTACTAGCTATCTGTGTGACCCTGGGCAAGTCACTTAACTCCCATTGCCTCTAAAAATAAACAAACGAACAAATAAATAAATGATTGGTGAGACTGAGTCAGAAGCTCTCTTTTCTACCATCTCTTTTGTGTGTGTGTGTGTGGGAATGGGGGACAATTGGAATTAAATGACTTGCCCAGGGTCACACAGCTAGTGAGTATCTGAGGCCAGATTTGAACTCAGGTCCTCCTGACTCCAGGGCTGGTGCTCTGTGCATTGTACCACCTAACTGCCCCTGTTTTCCACCATCTTTTGGCTGCACTCTCATCTGGGAAACCTTGTGCCCAAAGTGGACTCCATGAAGTGAACCAGTGAAAGGGAACCAATGAAAGGGAAGAACTTGCCTTTCCTTGCTTGCCTCTCTTTTACCCTAGCTCTTATAAATGGGTTTGGTGGGATTTGTTTCTGTTCTGTGTTGTTTGTCTCAACTTCAGGTGCCAAAGGCCATCCACCCAGGACCTAGGAGATGGAGCCATGCAAATATGACTGGCTGCACCACCCCACTTTTAATATTGGTTCCAATGGTGCCATTACTTGTGGTTTGGGAAGTCTTTTGCAAATTTTAACTCATTTTATCCTCACAAAAATTCTGAGTGGTAAATAATGCTATTATCCCTGTCTTTTTTCAGATGAGAAACTGAGATAGACAGGTTAAATGATTTGTCCAGAGTCACACATCTAATAAGTGTCTGAGGCAGGCTTTGAACTCTGGTTTTCTTGACTTCAAGTCTAGTGCTCTAGACACTGTACCACTTGGTTCCCTTATGCATAAGTCTACTTTCAATGTAAGAGGCAAGATATAAACCTAGATCTCTCCTGGCTCTAAGTCTATCACTCATTCCTCTGCACCACACTGTCTCATGATGGTATGAATCTTTTTGAGCAAAAGTTGCATTTGGAGCAATTCATGTCATCATAACCATCATCATCATCATCACCATCACCACTACCACCAGCACCACCATCCTCCTTCTTCTCCTCCTCATCACCATCATCACCATCTTCATCATCACCATCATCATTACCATCATCATCACCGCTACCACCACTACCATCATCATCATCATCACTATCATCGTCACCACCACCATCATTGTCATCAGTACTATGCACAGTGCCTGGCACATAGTAGGTGCTCAATAAATGTTTATTGAATTGAATTTATCGAATCATTTTCATCATGATGAACATTTCTGTAAGTCTTTAAGTTTAGCAAATTACTTGACATATATGATCTCATTTGATCCTTTCAACAACCTTGTAAGGTAGAGACTATTATCATCTCCATTTTACAGAAAAGAAAACTGAAATTTTTAGAAATCAAGTGACTTGCTTAGAGACACATAACATTGAATGAGAGATGATTTGAACTTGGGTCTTCATTCTCCGTGTCCTTCAGTAGTCTATGTAGATCCAACACCTATAAATGCTCTCCAATTTATAATACCTGGGCAGCAATTCCAGCCCATTTGACCCAAGATCACAATTACAGACAGTGGTCCTCTACTTAAAGCAATATTTACAATGCAAATCTGTGGACCTGTGGAAGGGAGGGAGGCAGAAAGGAGGCTGAGCCTTGGAGGGAGAGGCCAGCACATGGAGAAGTGGGGACCAGGAGAGGAGAAGTAGGAGAAGACATGGCTGGGACAGGACAGACACAAGACACCCAAACTCAGACCAATGGAAGACAGACACACATGGGTGAGTAAGTAGTGGGAGAGTGGGTAGATGCATGATGGAAGGTGGGCAAGGGAGCATAAGCAAAGCAAGGCACTCTGTTAAGTGCCTGTTAAGGTGGATAAATTGTATTTCCCTTATGACCTGCAATGGATCCATGGAACACTTGCTTGGAACTGGTAAACTAAGGTCTGCTCAAGTCTCTTATTCTTGGGCTCTTTCCATTGAGTCATCTTTGTAACCCAACCAGGCACCCCCTCACTCTACCATACTCTCAACAAAAGCCTATGATGATCTTGGATTTCCTTCCAGAATTTCCCCAGTCCTGAGACCTAAAGCCAGAATTTCAAGTGTGTTTCATGAGTGGTCAGCCTGTTATAGCCAGTTATTGTCTAACCTTTCTCTGTAATATTGATGTCATATTATCCCCTGGCTCTGCAGTGTATGAAGAAATGCATCCTTTCCCACTAAGTCTATGTCTTCTGCGAATGAGTACAGAAGAGCCTTTAATAAATAATGAGACTGGAGGTGTCTGGTACAGCATATTTAACTGACCTTGTTTCAGAGTAACACAGTTGGGCAATGGTTTACCCTTGCCCACTCAAGAGACAAAGGGAAGGTCACTCCACCTGTATTTGGGAGATCTGTGTTCTTCTACCAACAACTGTCTTTGTAAAATGAGGAATCCAGAGAATTAGAGAATCCAGCTGTAAGTATATGAACCTATGATCTTACTCATTAGTTTGAGTTTTCTGGGGCAAATAATCTCACCTCTCTTGCTTCTGGTTCTTCTGCAAACTATGGGATTTGGAAAGGCTGAGCCCCAAGGACTCTTTCCCTTCTAAAATACAAAGATTCTAATCACCTCAAGCCTTCTGTTTTAAGAGTGTGACCCATTTAGATTTTAACCAGAGATCAAGGTCCTAAGGGGCTCAGAGAGGCTTCAGATGCAAAGGACCCATTCTACACCGAAGTTTGGATAGCTCATTAGTAAATGAAAAAGCCAGGAAAACAATGAATTCGACCCAAGGCACAAAATGCTTCACAATTCAGCCATTCATTTACATATGACTCAACTGGTGTCTGGGAAGTGTCTAAGTGCTAAAGGTGGAATTCCTCAGTAAGGGAAGTCCTCATGGGCTTTGTTACTGTTGCTGTTGTTATCAGTCCTTCCTTCTTGAAGAGGACCCTGGACATCCAGGAGGTGATGCCATGATATGCAAGGGATTTGGATTTAAGTGAGGGAGGACTGTGCAAAGTCACCAGCCTCACTTTCTCCTCTAGAGCCATCTGGGTCCAGTGGCATCATTAGGTCAGTTTAGCTGGAATGTAGAGTAGGTGAGGGGGAATAATGTAAAATGAATCTGGGAAATTAGACTAGAGACAGATTTTTAAGGAGTTTGAATATTATTTAAAAATAAAGTTTGTACATTATTCTAGAAATAATAAGATGATTCTTGAACTGGAGAATGGAATTATTAGAACTATATTTTAGGAATAGCAACTTAGTAAATGTTTAAAGGATGGATTGGAGGACGTGACTGAACATTGGGAGTATAACTAGAAAAAAGGCCAAGGTCTCCACTGCATCCAGGGCCATCTCCAGCCATCCTGATCTATGTCTGGCCACTAGACCCAGATGGCTCCAGAGGAGAAAGTGAGGCTGGTGACTTGGCACAACCCTGCCTCACTTAAATCCAATTCACTTCCATGTCGTGGTATCATCTTCCTGATGTCATGGTCCTCTTTGATAGTGAAGGACAAACAACAATAACAATAACAATAACAATAACAACAACAACAACAAGGAGCCTACTTCAGTAGTTCCAATAAGATGAGATGAGGACTTGAACTAGGGATTGCATGAGTGAGGATAATGAGACAGAGAGAAAAAGATATTGATGATGTAAAATGGCCAACTGATTGGCTACCAATTTGGCTATCAATATTGGTGAGGGAGAGAGAGTAGTCAAAGATGGCTCTCGTTGTTGTACCGAGAAATCAGCGAGCGAGACCCAGACATAATTTAAAATGTGGATTTATTAGTGCACGGCTGCAAGGGGTATGCACACCCAAATCAAGCAGCCTTGATCAGGGGTTGAGCTAGGGTTTATATGGGAAAGAAATGTC
This sequence comes from Phascolarctos cinereus, assembly GCF_003287225.1. NCBI lineage: Eukaryota > Metazoa > Chordata > Mammalia > Diprotodontia > Phascolarctidae > Phascolarctos > Phascolarctos cinereus. Next base: position 261,359,928 of record NW_027555514.1, on the reverse strand, counting down.
AGGAACACTGATGAGGTAATCCAAAGGTGCAGGTGTCTTTGGGGGCTATGGATGGGAAAGTACGGGGAGTATACTGGACAGGGAGGGGGATGGATCTTTGGAGTCTGGCAGGAGGAAGAGTCCTTGGGCTGGCCAAAGACACCCATCTCCCTCTGTCTTGATGAGAGAATGCTCTGCAGCAAGGGAAAGCTTTCTCACAACACAGGAACTTACTAAGGAATTGGGAGGCTTCCAGAGACATGATCTGAGGGCTGGGGCCTCAGCAGCCCAGCTCTGTGTAGCTGTACCAGGGAGAGAGATAAGGGTCATGCTGAGGCCCATACATGAATAACTGCTAGGCACAGTGTCCTTGGGCTGGGGAGTGGTTGCCAGAGGCAGTGTTTCTGAGACTAGGGAGAAATTGGGGCACAGGTACAAGCACAAGCACCCGAGCACCCCATCATTACAGGTCAGAGATCACACAAACTAGACCAGGTGTCCTGGTCTCTGTTATAAACATAATTATCTAAAGCAATTATATTGCAAGCTTTCTTATCCATTTGTATTGGAGGTACGGGCTATGCTGAGCTATGCAAGAGTACATTTCACTGTTGTTTAGATTTAGGAGGAAAGAGGTCTGGGGCAAGATTAAGCACCAACTTTTGCTTTCCATGGCTTAAAGGGCCCTACTACCTAAAATGGCAAAATAATATTCTGCATTACATCATGATTCCCTGCCCTCAAGTAGCTTGCATTCTGTCTTGGAAAACAACATATATTTGTCTCTGCCTCTCTGTCTCTGTCTGCCTCTCTCTATATACAGACACATATTATATGCATTTATATATGGTGTTATTGAGTCCTTTTAGTCATGACTGAATCTCTGTGACCATATTTCAGAGTTGTTGGTAACAGTGCTCAAGTGGTTTGCCATTTCCTTCTCCAGTTCATTTTACAGATGAGGAAACTGAGGCAAACAGTTAAGTGACTTGCCCAAGGTCACACAGCCAGTAAATGTCTGAGGCCACATTTGAACTCAGATCCTCCTACCTCCAGGGCCAGTGCTCTATCCACTGTACCACCTAGCTGCCCCATTTACATATAAAGCACATAATAATAATACTAATAGCTATCATTTTTTCTAATGCTTTAAAGTTTATGCATAATTTTACACAGATCATTCCATTTGTTCTTCAGAACAGCCATGTGAAGAGTCAGACTTCTTATTATCCATATTTCCAGGTGAGGAAACTTAAGACAATGAGGTTCAGTGATTTGCCAAGGATCGCATGGCTAGTAAGTGTCTGAAGTAGGATTTGAACTCAGGTTTTCCTGATCCCACTTCCATCTGTTGTGTCATTTAGCTGCTTGATGAATCAAATACAAAATCTTTGCAGGCATTCATAGCTAGAGGAATGAGGAAATGCTTCATTTAGTAAGTAGCATTTGAATTGACCTTTATAAGAAACTTGGGATTCTAAGAGATGAAGGGGCTGAGAAAGATGTGGAGAAAAGCATCTATTGCGATAAATCAGGCAAGAGGTAATGAGGATATGAACTAGGGCATTGGCTATGTGTGTAGAGATATTGTGATAGATAAAGGAGGTACTATACAAGTAGACTTAGATATGGTGATTGATAAAGGAGGTACTATACAAGTAGACTTAGATATGGTGATAGATAAAGGAGGTGCTGTAGAAGTAGACTTAGATATGGTGATAGATAAAGGAGGTACTGTAGAAGTAACCTCAATAATATGTGGAAACTATTTTAACCAAGGGAGAGGAGCTATAGAGAAAAGAAGAAGGCCCAGGACAGAGCTCTGGGGTATATTCATGCTCAGGAGGTGGTTACACGGATGATAATCATTTGAAGGAGCCTGAGAAGGAATAGTCAGACAAGTAGGAAGCAAACTATGAGAGAGTAATGTCATAACAGTTAAGGGATGAGATAATATCCAAGGGATAGGGGAAGTCAATAGTGTAGGAAGATTCAGAGAGTCAAAAAGATAAATACAAAGAAAAACCATTAGATTTGGCAATTAAGAGACTGTTGGGAACTTTGGAAAGAATAGTTTCATTTGAATACGGAGAAGAGTCAAAAGTCAAACATCAAGAAATAAAAGGAAGGTGAGGACATAGAAGCAATGAGTGTAGATAACTTTTTCCCTATGAGTTTGACTATGAAACGGAAGAGAAATATGAGATAACAGTGGAGAAGGTTATATATCAGGGTTATAGGAAGTCTGGTTCTGGGCTGAGTACAGGTGACACAAAGCTTGATGTCTGTAGTTAAGACTGATGATTGTTTCATCCTCACTCAAGCACAGCTTTGAACCAGGCTTTGGATTAGTTGCAATAAAGAATAATGAGTAGGCGCTGTCAAATGTAACTGTGATGCTATTTAGAAGGAATATGGTGAGGGCTTGACCTGCATATAAGAAATTGTACAAGAGATGGTATCCAGTAAATATATGACCAGAAAAGGAATCAGGGGAATTGATACAAATACAGGGTAAAGCTGCACTAAGACCTTTGGGACACCCTATATATAAGAAAAAGAGACATTTCCCCCATAGACAAATCATCAAAAGATACAGACAGGCAGTTTTCAAAAGAAAAGCAAGCTATAAACAACAATGTGAAAATATGCTACAGATCATTAATAAAAAGAAAATGAAAAGAAAAACAAGTCTAGGATTCTTCTTCATACACATCTGATTAAGTTGCTAAAGAAAGGGGGGGGATGACAATTGTTGAATGTGCTATGGGAAAACAGGCTCATTGATTTACTGTTGGTAGAGCACGGAATTGGTCCAAATGATGATCTGGAAAGCAATTTGGAACTATATCAAAAAGTCACTTAACTAGGCGTACTTTTTGACCTTAACAGTATAACTAATGGGAATATACCTCAAAGAGATGAAAGAAAAGGGGAAAGGACACAAATGTACAAAAGTATTTATAGCAACATTTTATGATATAGCAAGGAACTGGAAACTAAGAGTATGTCCATCAATTGAGGGATGGCTAAACAAATTATACTATTATATTTACATTTTATTATATATTATATTTTATATTATATTTATTACAATTTATATTATATTATAACTCTATTTCCTGGTGGTAATTGAGGGAAGACAAGCTATAAACATGGGGAATAAGGCCTAAGGCTTTCTCTACCTGGGCTGACATGTAGCCCCTGAACACATGGACTTGCTGGTGCTTCCGTCTCTACCATGTCCATATTCTCCTCCTCTAAGGTGAAGGAATATTAGTGATAACTACAAACTTGTGAACTTCAAAAGTTCAGAAGAGTGAGATACCAGAAATTCAGGAATTGGAGTCTATACTAGTTTGCCAGCAGATAAACCCACCAAGGAGAGTAGCACAGATGACTGACCCTTTGGACCAATCCCAGCAGTGGATTGACAGCAGTCAAGAGACTGTGCCCTGCAATGAAGAGAGCTAGGTGAAATAAAATATGTAGGAGTGGCCACCCAATTCCAAGATGATCTTGCTTCTCATTTCAGTAATTGGATGAATGTTTATTGTGTGCCTGCTATGTGCCTAGCACCATGCTTAGCACTGGGTAGGACACAAAGGGCTTTCAAATAACTTATAAACTACTGGAGGGAAGAGACAGGGCTCTGGATGCTATATAATGCTTTGTACTCCAACTAACATTATGAGAGAGTTATCCATGAAGGAACGGATGGTTTCCAAGAAGAACTAAATTGCATCCTGTTAGGGAAATCATCTGTGGCATAGTGGATAAAGAGATGGCCTCTGAACCAGGGTGCTATGACCTCTTGCTATGTGCAAGCACTGAGGATATAAGTAGTCAAAGTTAGTCCCTGCTCTCAAGGAGCTTATATTCTGTTTGGGGGAGATAAGACAAAATTAAGTTCAGCTGTGGAGTGAAAGGAACCCTGCCCCCTCCCCCCACTGAAGTCCAAAGGATGCAGCAGAAGGACAGATAAAAAGACTTTGAGGTCTTTGGATTATATTAGTGCTTAGGGCCTAAAGGGCATAGGAGCAGAGAAGATGGTAAGGCCTGGTGGTCCTCCATCTTGCCTGAAGGAATGCAATTGATTACTTCCATCTCTGTGGGTGTAAAGGAAGCATAGACAGCAAGCATTGATGATTCTCTCTTTGGAAGTATGTTGAGTTTTGTCCCTGATTCATCATGATAATTCCTGATGGGGGGGGCAGTCAGGAGAGTGCTGGAGCCAGCTTATGCCAGCTCCTGAGAGCTGATTGCTAAATTTCTTAAGGTAAGCATTAATTTCTGGGAAACCACCAACACTCATTTATACCTAAGAAATCAAACCTCACATATCAGATATTGGTTTCTCTCTTGTTGATTATTTAGACTTAAGAAAGTGATGGAGAAAATATTAATAATACAAATTACTTAAAAGTGTGCCTTGTGTTCATTTTTCCCCCCAGAGAGCCTACTGTTAAACATTTACTACCACACCATTGACTGCCACATAGCATAGGTGGATATTGATGACTGATTTCTGCATTTTCAGTAGTTTAAGAGTTTCAAAAGATGATGTGAAGAAACTGTAGATGATATGATCATATAATGGGCATAGCATACTCAAGACAAATAGTGAGTGTAAGAAAGAACTTGAGTTTAAACAAAACAAAACAAAACAAAAAAGGGAAGGAGGCAGAGGAGGAATTAAGTCCCTTGTCCAAAAAGAGGCCTTTAGCCCAACACTAAACTTCCAGTAATGACTTAGGGGGAAACCAGGCTCTTAAATGTCAAAGATAGAATAACTATTTGTTTTCTCCAGAAGCTATGTCCCTTGAAGCATTTCTCTGAAAGATTTCTTCTTGTTTAGATTAGTTGGTTCCAGAATCACAGAGACTAAAAATATCTGTCACAACTTGATTGGTCTCAAGATAAGTAGATTCCCAACAAAAGGAAGTTCTCAGCTGATTGAACAACAAGGAAGATAAATCTACCAAGCTATCTTTAGGGGAAGCTACATTAATGTTACCCATGGTTTCCCCAAGATAAAACATTTGTGTAATCCTGGAAGTGATTCCCCCAAGTGTGTTTACCATTTTGATGCTGGACTTTCCACTTATGGACTTGGTTCCTGGGCAGTGGAGAGCCAATCTCTTCCTGGAAAACAAAGGAGTTTTAAAAAAAAGTAATGGCTTCATTTCAGAAGGCTTGAGAGACATATTAAAAAACAAGGAGATATGTCAGAGTTTCCAAAGCAGACAACCACACATCCTGAAGTTCTGTGAGGATAAGAACCAGTGGTCTCTGTTTTCAGAGTAATAGGATTGGCAATGACTCTAAGATGCTGTGTGTGCTATTTCATCTGATTCCAAGCATTCACAAGGTGACAGAATATATCTCTGTCCTCTGAGTTCAGAGCCCCTGAAATATTAACCAACGTAGAATAGATTGAATCCAACAGTTTAACAAATATTTATCAAACATCTGCTCTTTGCAAGACCCAGTGCTAGGTACTGGTGACATCTAGATGGAATACACACACACACACACACACACACACACACACACACACACACACACACACACACACATATGTGGGTGTGTATATATGTATATGCAGACATGTGTACATAGGTGTATAGTTATGTGTGTATATACATGTATTGTGAAAAATGATTTCTAGACTTAGAGCTTCATCTCCCAGACCCCTTCTGAAAAGTTCTTCAGGAGGACATTACTGATAATGTGATTGCATTGGAAGCTACCCAGGTTTGGGTGGAGACAGATTCTTCTGCCTAGATAACCCAAGACTAGGAGTGGTCTGGTATGGTAGAGGGGTGGTCTGATAGAACAGGTATTTCTTCTGTTGGGAGGTAGAATGATGGCAGGATGATTTTAGCCCCTATTGAAAAGGTATTGTACCAGGCTTAAGTGACCTAAGTTATTACCTCTTTTTAATATGGCCCACCTCCCAGCGTGATGACCAATCAGAGTTGATTGGCACCCCTTGGAAATACCTACTCTTTGAAGGGCATAACCATGTACCCCCAAATTCCAAATCTAGCCAGTTCTGGACTAGCCCCCTTAAGGGGTTCCCAGTTCTGGAATATAACTCCTATACAATACATGTCAAGCCATCTGGAGAGAAATAAAAATGTGGACACACAGCCTAATTTCATTTGTTTTCCTTAGAACAAACTCTGAAGAGGCTGAGAATATATACACACATATATGTACACACACACATACACACACACACCTGTCCTAAAAGAGCTTACCTTCTTCTGGGAAATACAGAATATACACATTTAAGTAAATACAAGATATTTTGATGATAACAGAGAGAGTACCAGTACTTGAGGGCATTAGGAAAGGCTTCTTGGAGGAAGTGGTACATTAGCTGAACCCTAAAGCAAGCTAAGGATTCCAAGAGGCCACTCTCTGTAGGCCTACCTCCATTAGGTGCTTGGAATACATAGGAAAACAACTCAGATCCTGCCCTCTTGGGTCCTACAATCACAGGATGATTACAAGACAAACACGAACAGAGAAGAACTGGCCCAATGATGTTTTGAAGCAATAACACTACAAGATTTCACAGGAAGAAAAGATCCTATCGGACTGGATTTAGAATCAGAGAAGTGGTGTGGTGGACAAACATACAGGATTGGGGGTCTACTCCTACTGCTTCTCTGACCTGGAGCAAGTCACTTAATCTCCGTGCCTCAGTTTCCTCATCTGCAAAGTGAGAGAAGGCCAAGTCCCACCCCAGACACTTATTTGCTGTTTGACCATGAGCAGATTATTTGACTTCTCTGGGCCTCAGTTTCCTCATCTGTAAAATAGAGGGTTGCCCCAAATGACTCCTGAGGTTTCTTCCAGCTCTAAATCTGTGATCCTATAAAAGGGTTGCATCATTGAGGTACCTTATATTTCTTGATCTGTAGTCCTATGATTCTATGTCCTAGGTTCAAAGACTGATTCTTTGCTCATGTGATTTGGCTGAATCACTTGCTTTTTCCCAGACTTAGTTTCATCATTTGTAAAATGAAGATATTGAAATGGATGGGCTTTAAGGTCCCTTTGAATCCTAAGTTTATGATGCCATGACTCAAACAGTCAAAGAAAGTTAACTAGGTAAGCCAAATGAACTATGAAAATATATTATCACAACCCACACAATGTCAAGGGCACTTCACAGGAAGGGTAGGGCTTAGGGAAACGGAGAAGTGGGAAAGCTTGCTGCTCCCAGAGATTGGTGTGAACTGGAATATGGAGACAGGATTGTATGTGGCTTGTTCAGGGAAACAATGTGTGGGCTGGCTTGACTCCAGAATGGAGATCCCAAATAACAAATTAGCAAAGGATCCTTTTTACCATGTAGGTATGTGTTGGCTCTGCCAGAGAGGGCAGGGTGAGGTAGACAAAGTCAATAAAAGCCCCAAGTCCTCTGCCTGCCACCTTGCTGTTCCCTCTTCTAGAGCTCATCCTACATTCTTAGGGAAGTCATGAATGGCACCATGTTGGCAGCATGGTTTGAGTGGAATTTAAAGACCTTTTTCAATCAGATTATCTCCTTCATTGGCCTGCTGTAATCATCATCATCATCATTGTCATCATCATCATCATTGCCATCATTATCATTGCCATTATCGTTGTCACCATAAAGTATAAACATAAACTACTGTACATAAATTAAATCCCATTTTTTGCCTCCCAATTCCGTCCTGACTTTCCAGACTGAATAGATACCCCATACCCATTTTTCCCTTGCCTCAACTCCTTAGATTTTTGAGCTTTCAAAAAACATGCTGTTAAAAGACAGTCTGGCCTTTGTGGTTTATTCTTACTAGATCTTCCAATCTGGAGCCCATCTCACTCCCTTCGAGGGAATTATCTGTCCTAGTATTTTTCTGCTCACTGTCTCACGATGGCTTTTTCACCCCACCATAACTATCATCTGTTGCCCAGATGGCCAGCATCTCAGGATGGCGAAGCCACTTCCTGTACTGTACACCCAAAAGCAGATGGGATCTCCACAGACCTCCCAGTTGGGGCGAGAGGTGGCCCAAAGCTCTGAGAGACCGGTTATTTTGCAGGGTGTCCTTGCTTTCTTCTGAGGGAAGCAAACTCCAGTTTAGGCAGTGGGGGAAGTCAGCAGTCCTGGCTCCAGATGGCATCTCTTACTGAGCAGGACAGAGATGTTCAGAGATCCATCCTAGAGATTTCCCATAAACAAGGTCAAACTGACCTTTGTGATGCCTACCCTGGAGGTCTAGGCTGCCCATCGCCCCTCTCCTTACCCTACTAAAGGTAGTTTGCATGACCCTAGGCAAGTCATTTCATCTCATCCTCATTTCATAATATTTCCCCACTTGGATGCACAGGGATCTGGTAACTGACGTGGACTAAAGTGAGTGCTTCTATAAAATGGGCATGATAATAGCACCTACCTTGTGGAGTTGCTGTGAAGACCAAGTGAAATAATGTTTTGCCAAATCTTGAAGTACAATATGCAGGATAGTTATTATTATTATCATTATCAACAGCAATGTCCAATGGACAATTTTGACAAGTTCTTCTGGGAGTACAAGGAAATCCAGAGTGCTGGCTTTGGAACCAGAGGATTTAGGTTCAAATCTAGCCTCTGGCACATATTATTAGTGTGATTTTGAGCAATCACTTAACCTAGCACCCCCATCTTTAAAATGAGGAGCTTGGAGTGGATGACCTTCAAAAGTCCCTTCCATATCTGAATCTATCACCTTTGATATGAATTGACATCGATCATTCAATCACCTTTGACATCTCTTCAAGGACACCTTTGACCTATGACATCTCTTCAATGAGGAGATCATAAATTCATAAGCTTTTATTAAACGCCTTCTTAGTGCTAGACACTGGGTGTGGAAGTCAGCTCCAACACTCTCTTAATTCAGGATAAGTGTTGGGATGAAACAAAACACTCATGAGTTATTGAAAAGTTAACAAAAGGAGATTGACTTTGCCCTAACCCAGGCAGGATATGCAACAAGGATTCAATGTTCACTTAGCTTCCCTGGACTTAACCTTCCTCATTCTCGTTATTAGGGCATAGATAGATAGATAGATAGATAGATAGATAGATAGATAGATAGATAGATTATAGTTATAGATATAAAGAGACGGATATAGACATTATACATATAATATAAAGGATGTTGGAATTCACATGGTCTTCAGAAATCCATCAAGTTGGAGTGGCCCAGACTCTATGTGGCTGGGACTTTTTATTCCCCTAAGTGACCAAGAAACTGCAGAGAAGGCAAGGGGACAGCTTTGTCTCCTTTTAGGAAAAGCTAATCCCTATCACAGAAGGAAGAAGGGAGGGCACATGTAGATCTACCTCATGTTGTGGGAAACACTGATAGATATTCTATTCCACTGGGGATACAAAGTAAAAAAATGACAGTCTCTGCCTTTAAGGAGCTGATCTCCCAGTTCCAAGAGGGATAAGTTTCCATGCTAGAACATGCTACGTGCCTAAACCAGGAACTATCATGGGAAAGTCCCCTTGCACTGGTAGATTCCATCTTGTTTGGCTTGGCTGTACCTTCTATGATTAAGGTGATACAAATCTCCCACTTCCAGACTTTTGCAATGTCAGTCACCACCTGTGCTTGGAACGTCCTGCCTTCTCACTTTGGCCTCAGTTTCTCTGGCTTCCTTCTAGACTTAGCTCAAAACTCATCTTCTTGCAGGATGTCAATTGAAGAAACTGGGAGGTGCTGGAAAGGTAGAGCTTCGAACAGGAACTGTTGAAAGAATTGAGGGACACCTTCTTTGGGCCAGGTTAGAAGCAGCTAGGTAACTCAGTGGATAGAGCACTAGATTTGGAGTCAGGAAGACCTGAGTTCAAATCCTGCCTCCGACACTTACTAGCTATGTGAGTTTGGGCATGTCACTTAATCTCTGTTTGCCTCAGTTTCCTCAACTATAAAATTAGGATAATAACAGTATCTACATTGCCAGTGTTATTGAGCATATAGAATGAGTTAATATGAATGAAGTGCTTAGCACAGCATGTCATAGGCATTTATAAATGCTTATTTTTCTCCCCTCCTTAATATGTGTAAAAGTAACAATAGTTAGCATTTCTATAGCACTTTAAGATTTGCAAAGTACTTTATCTGTTACCTCATTTGATCCTTACAACAATCCTGTGAGGTAGGTGCTATTATTATTCTAATTTTATAATTTGAGGAAACAGAGGCTAACAAGTTTAGTGACTTGGCCAGAGTCACACAGTTAGCAAGTATCTGTGATAACGTTTGAACTCAGAGCTTCCTGACTCCTCTCTGTCCTCTACATTGGATATACCAAACTCTGACCAGGGTCAAAATTTTGGAGATTATAATGTAATTGGGAAATGTTTAATAAAGTAAATAAAAATACAATGAAACATAAATAATGTTAGTTATGATTTTCTAAGTCACTATCCAGCTCAGAGAGATCTATTTCTATTTGAATCTGACACCAGTACTGTATCCTAGCTGCTTCAAGGTACTATGCTAGTTTCAGAGGCAAAAACACAAAACAAACAAAAAAACCCCCCACAAAAACTGAAACAAACAAACCCAGTTTCATAAAATTATCATTGAATCCATACAAATTGATATTTGTTTGTTCATTCATTTTTGGATGCTGGCGGCACTGAGTAGAGTAGAGGACTAAGGTTGGAATCCATGGGGACTCCTGCTGTGAATATGATTGCCATTTTTTTTTTTTTTGTACACCATCATCTTGAGAATAGTCATAACATCATCTGTTGGGAGAAATGATGGAGGAGGTGATTTTGGTTAGAGAATTGAAGGGAATCTGGGGGGAACTGAGAATGACAAATTTATGCATTTTTCCCCAAGAAGCCCAGAAAAGCATCTTTTTAGGGAAGTTGGGATGTCTCTTTTTTTTAAAAAAAATTCATTAAAAATGATACTTTCTATTTAGCTCTAGGGAAATTCCTAGGCATAACCAGATGTTTCAAGAAAACCAAGATGGCTAAATGCTTTCCACCATGAGCATGTAGGAAATACCCTACTAAACCAAGGAAACATTCGCCCTTTTAATAATCCCTGTAATAATCTGCAAATGCAGAACTCTTGCCTAGATCTTTCTTCTTCTCCTCCTCCTCCTCCTCTTCCTCCTCTCCTCCTCCTCCTCCTCCTTCTCCTCCTCCTCCTCCTCCTCTTCTTCTTCTTCTTCTTCTTCTTCTTCTTCTTCTTCTTCTTCTTCTCTTCTTCTTCTTCTTCTTCTTCTTCTTCTTCTTCTCTTTCTTTTCTTCTCCTCCTCCTCCTCCTCCTCTCCCTTCCCACCTTCCCTCCTCCTCCCAGTCCCCCTCTTCTTCCCCTCTTTCTCCTCCTCCTTCTTTATAATTTCTCTGCCAAAAGCAGTTGAAAAAAAGGGAAAAGACAAGGAGTATCTTCCTTTTGTGTATCTTCTTTATTTGAATGATAGAGACCATCCTTTTGGAATTTCATTTATAATTAATTTTATATATTTTTTTATATTTCCTATGAGAAACTCAAGATCCTTGGCATACCTACATGCACACAGTCACCATCAAGAAAGAGACAAGACATGGACTCCAGAATTTTAAATTCTACGACTCTGTTCCCATGTCATTGCTGGATATTAGTTTATCCCATGTAGTCTTGGGTAGGGGGATGGACATCTAGGCAGGGGACGCTGGCATGGAATCATGCCTCCTACCCGAATAGCTGTGTGATGATTGATCACTTACTTCATCTGTCTGAGTCTTGGTTTCCTTATCAGGAAAATGGGGATGATAATATTTGTATTTATAGACACCATGGCATAGTGGATAAAGCGTTGGCCTCAGTCAGTGGGTTAAGGGCCACTTCTGACACACACACTAGCTGTATGATCATGGACAAATCTTTTAACATCTCAAGGTCTCAGGCAACTCTTTAAAAATATAAATTGCATCATCATTGCCATTGTCTATTAATGGAGGAATTTCCTCACTGGGAGTTCCTTATCCTAGTAAAATCACAGGTCTGGTCTAAAATACACTATATATTAATGCTTCCAAACTCAAAAGAGAATTATGAAGAAAGTATTTTGCAAACCTTAAAGCACTATATAAATGTGAATTGTTATTATTAATTTCTTTGTATCTCAGCCTTGCCACCTGTATAATGGGCCACAAGCATGTCATCTCTCCACCAATTATTACAACCATCCTGTTGCCTGGATTCTTCTCTCCAACATTGCACTTCTTCTTTCTCCTTGATATTCTGTCAAAGTTGACTTCTCTACTTTTAAAGTGTTACAGTTGCCTGTCATGATCATCTGGTTCAAGTTCAAGATTCTCCGGGTGCCATTTTCCTCTTCTTTTGTCTATTTCTCCTCTCTTTTCTCATCTCAAGCACATTTACTCAATATCCTCTTTGTCCACTAACCCTTTTCTTGCCTATAAACTCTTTCCAAATGAACACCAGTGTCCTTGGGGTGCTCTTCCTCCCCCAGCCAAGATGAAGTCATTATTTTCCCATCCATTTAGACGTCTTATCTTTCATCTTTCTCCTAACAGTAATACTATCTTTCACTTACTTTGTGTTACAGCCAAATTGGATTATTATCCAACTCTGATTCTCATCCTTCCATTGCCTGCTCCATGAGACAATTGGTAGCACAATGGACAGAGCATTGGGCGTGGAGTCAGGAAGACCTGAGTTCAGATCTGATATCAGACATTCACTGACCATTTGGCCTAGGGAAAGTCACTTAAGTTCTACTTGCCTCAGTTTCCTCAGTTGTAAAATGGAGATAATAATAGCACTTACTTTGCAGAATGGTGTGAGAATCAAAGAAGATAATATTTTTTAAAAGCTTTTTAGCATAGTACCTGGTACATGGTTGGTGCCATATAAATGTTTTTTCTTTTCCCCTTCCTTGTCTTTGCTCACATAGTTTCTCATGCTTGAAATGGATTCTCTCTCCCCCACTCATCTCCATCTGTTAAAGTCTGCTTTTCCCGCAAAGTTCAGCTCACATGATACCACCTCCAGGAAGTCTTCATCCTCAACTCCTGATGCCTTCCAATGAAAGGGATTGTTCCTTCCTTTGATTTTGTTATAGCACTTTACTCAGCCCTCTCTTCCTCCTTTGCTCTTCTTTCATTCTTCCTCGTCTCACAGTTATTTGTGATCTTCCCTCCATTAGACTAAATTCCTTGAGGGACAAGTCTGGGTTATACCTGTCTTTATGTCACTAGCACCTAGTGTAGGACACCTAACTCAATGTATCATAGATATAGAGTTAGAATGGACCTTTGAGATCATCTAATCCAGCCTTCCATTTTATGCATGAGAAAACTGGGGACCACAGAAGTTAAAGTGACTTCCCCAAGGTCATACAGGTGGTAGCACCAGAAGAAGAATTTGAATCTAGTTTTTCTGATTATAGAGTCATTGCTTTCCCCATATTGAGTTGAGTTGAATTGAATTGAATGTTACTATACAAAAATAATGAATAGCAAACAGCTCTGCTTCTTTTCTTTTCTTTCTCTAGCTGTGTGATCATAATTAATACCACCAACCAACACTTGTGAAATATCAGCAAAGTCCTTTGAGGGTTTGTTATTTGAATCCCAAGAATCTGGCAGAGCCCTGCTGCTGTTATTTTGACACTAAGAGGGCTATTGTAGCAAGGTGTCTATCAATACAACCTAAGTTGAGTCTGGGACTTTCCTTGTCTTATCTACTTGGATCCAGATTTAGGTCATGCACACATCTACGACGAAGGAAATAAAACATCTTTTATATCTTCTTTTAGCAAACCACCCAAACTGTGTAGGAGCAAAGGGAGATAACAGGCAGAGAGAGCCAACCAGTAGCAGTTTCTGGTATGTGGCAAACTGTAGGTGTGAATACAACCTTAATAAGTGCCAGTAAAGGTCACAGTGCATGAGGTCAGATTTTGTTTCATTGATTCAAAGGCAAATTTTTTGAGGGAGGTTGGAAGAACCTGAGAAAGAAAGAAAGGAAGAGAGAGAGAGAGAGAGAGAGAGAGAGAGAGAGAGAGAGAGAGAGAGAGAGAGAGAGAGAGAGAGAGAGGGAGGGAGGGAGAAAGAGAGAGAGAGGGAGAGAAAAAAAGAAAGGGAGGCAGGCAGAGAAAGAAAGAAAGAAGAAGGAAGGAAGGAAGGAAGGAAGGAAGGAAGGAAGGAAGGAAGGAAGGAAGGAAGGAAGGAAGGAAGGATAGGAGAATGGGAGAGATAGACAAGGGCAGAAAGACAAGATAGAGAGACAGAAGGACAGACAAGACAGAAAGACAGATGAAAAAACAGACAGAGAGGAAAAGACAGGATGCAGAAAGACACAGACAGAGGGGAAGGAAAAAAAGAGATATAGAGATAAAGAAAATCACACACAGAGAAAGAGACAAATAGAGATACAGACACAAAGACAAAAAGAGGTAGTGAGAGACAAAAGAAGGAGAAAGATAGAGAATGTTGGTGTTTTTTATCCTTTCAGGGAAATGATCAGAGACAGTGTAGCATAATGGATAGAATATTGGACTTTGAATCAGTAAGAACTATATTCATATCTTGTCATTGATACCATCAAGTCACTTAAATCCTTTGATATTTAGATTCTTCATCTATAAAATGGGGGAAATAATATTTATAGCACCAGCCTCATGGGGGAATGCTGAGTTGCAATGTTTGTGTGGATTACAGCACAACTCATGGAGTGTGTACAGAGTTGAACCGAACACCACTGGTTAATGGTCCCTTGGTCCCATGATAGTCCTAGAGGGTTCCTGTGTGAAAGAGGATAGATGGCTCATTGAGCAGTCAGAATCACCTACAGAATAAACTTACTCTCCTCTTCTTCCTCTCTCCTGAATGTGTGTCTTGGGACTTGACGGTTCTCTCTTAGACTTCTTATGGGAGGCCAGGAAGGATTTTCTTCTTTGTCTTTCCGACCCCGACTGCTCACAGATGGCACATAGCTTCTAAGTGAGCCTGAGGCTGAATCTCAAGGCTGCAACTGCCTCTCCTTCTTTGTGTCTTTTTTTCCCCACATACAGGTGACCAAACGATAAACCTGAGATGAGTTTCTCTAGCCTTGATGGGCAACTTTATGGATTTCAAATGGGGGAGCTGCTAGCTTTCTCTATCGCATGATAGCAAGAAGAGTTTCCTAAAATGACACTGTTCTGGAAGGGTGAGCCCAAGCTATCCCCTAAGATATGAGCCTTGAAAGAGTTGTTCAGGCAATGAAAAACTGAGGTGAAGGAGAGATGACTCTTTGAGCAATTCCATAAAGTATTTCCTGTTTTAATGTTTTAAACATCGACCTCGAATACAACAGGAGCCATGGTTTACTCTCTTGAGTCTTTGTCAATGAGTCTTTCATGTTTGAAACATTTCTTTTGTGTGGAAGAAATAAATAGCTGTCCTATACCTGATCAATCTTTATACTGAGCATCTTTCTAGAAGGGAGCCTGTTGATCCCTTGTGGGGAGATGCTAGACTTGAGCCAAACTTAAAATTTAAATGTTTTTCCCACTGGAGGGTTCCGGGAGCATAAAGAGATAAAGAGAGCAAGAAGAGCTTGACCTCTGTTTTTAGCGGTCAAGCTCATCCAGAACTGAACCTAGTCCAGAGCTTAGACCCCTAGTCTCTGGGCCCAGTGGGATCTGTTATTAATATAGTCAATGATTTAAAAACTTAGAGTACTATATAAATGTGTACTATGATGATGAATTCAATTCAATTTTGTTATTGATTAATGGTCAGGACTTAAATGAAGGGATCCGGCCTTGCCTATTAGATAATCAACCACAAACCTTTGAGTAAAAAGACAAAAATCAAACAGTCTCTGATCTCAAGGAACTTATATTCTGCCAGGAGAAATAACATCATATATATATATATATATAATGATAGATATATAGATATAGATATAGATATATAATGATTGATATATATATATATAATGATATATATATATATATAATGATAATAGCTAGCATTTATATATTACTTTAAGATTTGCAAAGCACTTTACAAATATTTCACCATTTGATCCTCACAAAAACATTGGGAGTTAGGTGCTGTTATTATTCTAATTTACCAGATAAGGAAACTGAAACAGATAGAGGTTAAATACTCTGCCAGGGTCACACAGCTAGTAAGCATCAGAGGCTGGATTTGAACTCGAGTATTCCTGACTTCAGGTCCAATGTTCTATCCACTGGGCCCATTCACTCTGTTATTGTCTATTGACTTCAGTTTCGAAAGATGACATTTCCTGACCTTAGGTTCAAATTCTAGTGATATTTGGAATCTCTAATCTCCTTTCATTGACTACAAACCATAGCTGGAAATAACATCAGAATCCCAAGACACCCAACGTAATCGTAACTCAAACCTGAACTCCTTGGTTTGGTTCCTATGTCATCTAAATGAATTTATTCATTTCTTTTCACCTTCTGGACTTTTCTTGGTGCTTTCTGATTGAAATGGAATGGGAAAAAAGGTTTATTGCATGCCATTAAAATAAATTTCAAAATACAGAACATTTTTTTTTCTCCAGAATTTCTCCCGGAAGCTTTGGGTCGGTTTCTACTGTGTTATTGGTTGAATATTTTCTTGCCAGGATAATCCACTTTTAGTAGCTTCATTTACATTAGATATCACCTTGGAGGGTTATAAAACTAGGCCCATGGATTACCCAAGAGAAATTACTCTTGAAAGTAATCATCGGGAGTGAATTTTCATCACTGATGCAGGTACTACTTCCTCATTCCATGCTGTTTTGTCTCTTTCTTCTTTGCCTGGGATAAAAGTTATGAGCAAAAGGATTTTTGTTATCATCTCAATTTCTAAAGAAATTTAGCCTTATTAATCATAGAAGCCATTTGTGAAAGGTAAGCCAAAGAATGCCCAAGATACCGGATGACTTTACAATATATTTCATGCTCTCTATCTTTATGTGTGTGTATGTGTGGGAAGACCCTGAATTTTCATTACATCTTAATAGAACTAGAAATGTTTTATGCAGCATTAATTTTTATTTCATCTCTCCATATTTCTGTGTTGATATTTAATTTTCATAATTATCTAAATGGCTTTCTAATATCATAATAGTAGGCTTTCTTTCCTTCTATAGTAATGGCAGCTCATTCATGCTTTCTTACCCTAGGCAAATCTCAACCATGTCCTCCCATGAGTTCACTAGAGTAGGTCCACCCAACATGTTGGGAGCCTTCCTTGCTCCCTTCTGTTATTTAAAGGCTCATGGCACTATAGAATCATAGATTCAGAACTAGAAGGCTACTCAGAAACATTTAGTCCAACCTCCTCATTTTACAGGTGAGGAAAATGAGACCAGGAGAGGTTAAATGACTTGCCCCCAAGTCATACAGGGAGTAGGAGAAAGAAGTAGGATTTGAATCTAGGTTTCTTGACTCTAGCCTGTGCTTCCCCCCAACCCCTACCCCTACTGTACCACAATGACTTCTATAGACACATATTGATGTAGATTGCAGATTGTCTGTTAGCTGTCTCATTCTTACCACCTGACAGCCCAGCCCAGCTTCTTTTTTGAGCATACCTTTTTTCTTAATGATGTCATTTATACCTCTTTTCCTTCATTTATATTACTTTAATGTTTTTCAGCCTGCTCACACCCACTGTATGCCTTTGCATTGACCTTGGGATGAATTTTAACCAATTCTTTGGATACTGTGGTGTTCCATGACTTAAGACCATATCAAAGGGAAAAATGTCTTGCTTTTCTTACAGACTTTTCTATACTCAAAATATTCAAGGTCAGCCTCTCACTTCCTAAATCAAGTTTCTATTCTCTGCTATCTCAGATTACTCTTGGGTATATGCTACTTCTGCAGAAACTTTCTATATTCATTGAAGGACTTTGATCTGCATTTTTTAAATATAAGTGAATATCTAACTCCTTTGTATTTTCAGCTTTCTTTACAAATCATATTATTTGACTTCAATCATGGGTTTTTTGCTTTTTTTTTCTTCCAGAAAGAGCCTAAGTACAACAAAAACACATTGATGTGGGCTCCGTTAATTTAGAAATCATTACTCGTCAGGGGTGGAGCAAAAATTTCATATGTTTTTCTATCAACAAAAGATTTGCTAAAAAGAATTAGTAATGTTAGTAAGATCCAAAGCCACAATGTTTCTCACCTGTTTAAAAATAAAATATATCCACATACCAACTGTCCCTTACCCTTGGAATGCATTCCCAACTCATCTCCACCTCACAGAATCCTTTCCTTTAAGCAACACCTCCTTCATGAAGTCCTTTCTAATATCCTCAACCAGTATGGCCCTCCTTTCCCAGAGAGCTGCTATTTAACTGGTCTGTACTGATCTAGGCAGTTGAGTAGTGCACTATATAGACTGTAGTACTTAAAGAACTCAGGAAGTCCTGGGTTGAAATTTGGCCTCAGATACCTACTAGCTGGGTGACTCTGGGCAAATCACTTAATCTCTTCCTGCCCCAGTTTCTTCACCTATAAAATGGGAATAATAATAATAATATCACCTACCTTCTAGAGTTCTTGTGAGGTTAATATTTCATAAAGTGCTCTGCAAACCTTAAAGTTCTGTATAAGTGCTGGTTATTTATTTTCATTATATTTAGATATTATCTCTATGTATGTATAAATGTACATATGTGTATATATGTGTGTGTATGTATTTGTGTGTGTGTGTGTGTGTGTGTGTGTGTGTGTGTGTGTGTGTAATCAAAGTACCATGAGGGAGAAATAGGATGTGCCAGGCTAGTTGAAACTAGTACCACCATCATTACCACCTTGACCACCATCTACCTTCAGATCCTAAGGGAGACAGTCGAGGACTCTAAACCCAAGAATCTTGAGAATACCAATGCTTCCAGCCCAGAGCCCTTAGCCGTCATCTTGGGAAACAAACACGGTGGAGATGCAACCTGGTGACTGCTCCTGTGGTGTTACAACCATAATTACTGAAGACCAAGGAAAGAAAGTTCTAATCATCCAAGTCCTTGGCACTGTCAGATGGTTCAACATCAGAAACTGATATAATTTTATTAGTGGAAATGACATGAGAGAGAGGCCTGACCATCTGCTTTGCCGTTACACCCTAAGGACTACGAGACCTGTCCATTTTTCTTGCAGCTGAAACTTTCTCTGTGTGTTGTCTCCTCCATTAGAATTTGAAATCCAAGGAATAGGGACTGTCTTTTTTTTCCTCTTTCTGTCCCCAGCATTAGCACAATGGTTTCCATATAGTAAGCGTTTAGTAAAGGCTTTATTTATTTATTTATTCATTCATTCCTATGAATATACTTAACAAATACAAGATGGGGAGGCATGATGACTACAGATTGTTAGAAAAAAGATCAAAGGCATACATGTGCTGTAGGTACATATGTTGACATGTATGTATAACATGTGTAGGTACATGTATGTACACATGTTGCACAAACCATATATGTATTGTCTCCTCATGAGAATGCAATACCTCACAAGTGGGGTGGGATGACAGATGCATTAGCAGTGAAGGAAAGGATAGATCGACTTCATTTTGTTTGGAACTACTCCCTTTCAAAACACAATGGTTAATGAGACTCTTCAATTTGATTGATGTGGTCTTGGCTATCTTCTAGTCTTTGCTTTGGGTGCCTACTTTCTTCACAAATGTTCTTTTGGTCCATTCTAGATTTTCAAAAAACTGTCAATAAGCTAGTGTAGCCAGACTGTGTGGAGGCAAATAGAGAGTTAGAATAACATAAAGGTAGGAAGGGGCCAGGTTTGAAACAGAGGACTTGATACTTAATTCTGAAGATAATAGAAGCCACAAGAATTCGTTGAGCAGGAGATTTACACAGTAAGTCTTATGCTTTTGGAAAATATCACCTTGGCAGCTGACGGATGGGAGTGGGGAAATCCTTGAGACAAGGAACCAAATAAGAAGACCACTCAAATGCACCAAATGAGAGGTGATGAAGGCCTGAATGGGAATTGTGGCTGTGTGAATGGAGGGGAGAGATGTGAAAATAGTAATGTCAGAATCTTATAATGGCTTGGATGTGTAGAATATGTAGAGGATATTTTGAGAGAGAGGGGAGCTAGGTGGTGCAGTAGATAGAGTGCTGGGCCTGGGCCAGGAAGACTCTTCTTTGTGAATTCAAATAGGGCCTTAGACATTTACTAGCTTTGTGACCTTGGGCAAGTCACTTAACCCTGTTTGCCTCCATTTCTTCATTTGTCAAATGTGCTGGAGAAGGAAATAGCAAATCACTCCAGTATCTTTGCCAAGAAAGATCCAAAGGGTGTCATGAAGAGTTGGACATGACTTAAATGACTGAAGAACAACCACAAAAGGATCATCTTAAGTATGTCACTTAACTGTGTTGGCCTCAGTTTCCTCATCTGTCAAATGGGCTGGAGAAGGAAATGGCAAACCACTCCAGTATCTTTGCCAGGAAAATCCCAAATGGGGCCACGAAGAGTCAAACATGACTGAACAACAGGTGGACAATATTTAGGGTGAGAATGTGATGAGTAGAATATACCTCCTGTTTAGTCTGATGGGAAATCTGTCACCCTCATTTTGGAATGTAGTCATAGCTTTGGGATAAAGTTTTAGACAATTTCTGCTGAGCTAAGCATAAAGGATAGATTTATGGCTTTTGTTCATTCATTCGTTCATTTCATTTATTTGTTTACTTATTTATTCACTAACTCATTTATTCACTGGCCTATTTGTTTATTCATTGGATACTTAATGTTTATTGATTGATTAATTGATCATTTGTTTATTAGCCAGGCCTGAAATTTCATGATTGGCACTTTTTCTGAAATATATAATCTTAGAACGTTACCTGTGAGTACTAAGAGGTTAAGTGACTTGCCCAGGCTCGCACAGTGAGTATGTGTCAAAGAGCAGTTGTGAATGAAGTTTATCATAACTTCAAAGCTGGCCTTCTATCTATCCTCTTGGTCAGGGTTAATTTGCAATTGGTAAATATTATCTCGGGCAGAAGTTTTTAACTTTTCTGTGTCATGGGCCCCTTTGACAGGTAGGTGAAACCTATGAATCCCTTCTCAGAATAAGATTTTTCAACATAAAATTAAATATAGAGAACTACAAAGGAAGCCTGTTATATTGGAGGAAAAGATATCTTTCCCATCTAAGTTCATAGATGCCTTGAAATCTGTACACATGATGGACTCAGATTCAGAACACCAGAGTTAGGGGAAGGATGGAACAGCCAAAAGAAACTTTTCTCATTGAAGGAATATTATAAATAGTAATTAAGTGAAATGGGAAGAACACCATTGCTATTCTACTTCATCTACATTCTGGGTTTAATGGAGTGTTGCCTGGCAACCCAACCACCAATTAGAACACTATTTCTATGGGAAAAATTTGTGGGCTGTTAAATGTTTTGATGTTGCTACAAGATCTTACAAGATCAAAATTTCTTCATGTAAGAAAAAGCATCTATGAAACTCGTTCACTATAACTAAGAGAAGGTTCCCCTTGCAAAGAGATGGATGTATGAATTTGGGAGAAAATATGTTCATCTCCACATCTAAACAAAAAAAGGGGGAAATTTCACCAAATGTTGACGAATGCACAGCTAGTTTCTACGGTTTGCTGAAACCCTCAATATGTTTTGATACAGTATCTGTGTTGATTTCCTTTGTGAGGTTTCATTAACTTGCTGATAAACAGCTCTGTGACAAGGCACCAGAGAGAGATAACAACTTCTTGTTTATCTTTTTATTTTTTTCTAGAACAGGCAAATGATGTTTTGAAAAGTCTGTGTTCATAAGATAAACAAGCATTGTATAGCTGTAGAATCAAGTACCACATATATGTGTATATGTAGAATAATATGTTATGATTCATTATAATATTGCATGTTCATTGTAATATGTAGTTATTATATAATTTACTACCATATAGGGCATTTTATAATATGCATATTATATTACAATATAATATTCATGTTATAGGAAACATGTGTATATTATATTGTTATAGTATGTGATACTACATAATATATTATACATATATACTATATATTGTAATATAGTATATATTACATAGTATATAATATACTGCATATGTAAATATATACAATAACAGTTTGTAGCATATATTACATAATTTATAATATACTGTGTAACATACAGTATTATATAATATGGTATATATTATTATAGGGTATATATAAATAATGTATGTAAATAGTATACTTATAGTATGTTGTATAGATACCATATTTATAGTAATAGTATAACGTTGTTGTTCGGTTGTTTCATTTGTGTCTGACTCTTTGTGACTCCATTTGGGGTTTTCTTAGCAAAGATCCTGGAGTGGTTTGCTATTTCCTTCTCCAACTCATTTTACAGATGAGGAAACTGAGGCAAACAGGGTTAAGTGAGTTGCCCAGGGTCACACAGTTGGTGTCTGAGTCCAGATTTGAACTCAAGAAGATGAGTCTTCCTGACTTCAGGACCAGTACTCTATACACTATGCCACCTAGCTGCCCTATATAATATATACTATGTTATATTTTCTATATAATCCCTAAGATAATAATTGTGCTTTTTAAGATTGGTGAAATGCTTTACTTCTGTGATCTCATTTGGTTCCCCCTCTAACCTTCTGAGTAGGTGCTACTATTATTATCACTTTATATATGAGAAAATTGAATCTCAATGAGGTTAAATGATTCACCCAGAATCACACAGCTAGTAACTGCCACCACATTTGAACCCTGGTTTTCCTTGCCTCCTAATACAAACCTCCCTGTCCTTTTTAGAGTTTGACAAATATTTTATCTACATGATCTCATGTGGCCCCTAAGAGAACCCAGTGAGGTGGGTACGGCAGGTATTACTATCTCCATTTTACAGATCACAGAAACATCCCACTTATGAATGACTCATGCACGTGATAGGTGGAGTTGCCTTCATCTTTTCCCCAGAGCTGGGAGAATTAGGTAAGATAAGTGGGCACCTAGGGTACAACACAAGGTTGTGCTAGGGGTATAGAGGATAATGGATGCAATGAGAGACATGTATTCATATCATTTTTATTAATGCATATGAAAGGTACCATGGCATGGGGACTAGAGAGTCTCCCTTCACAGTCAGGAAGACCTGAGTTCAAATTTACTCCCTACCATTTACCAGCTCTGTGACCCCTGGTAAAACACTCAACCTCTCAGGACCCTAGGCAGCCCACCAAGGCTCTAAGTTGCAGAGAAGGTGCCACCCTATATTGGTAGAAGACCAGGAGTTTCTTATGCTGATTAAATCACAGGTCCAATTTTTTTAAAGGACATATTTTTAACACCAGAAAATCTTATTTTCCAATGCATAGAGATATTTATTTTTGTGGTGATTCCATATTGCATTGAAGACACAAACCTTACCTTAAAGCAATGTGATAAGAGCCTAATTTTCTTTTTTAAAAAATTCTGACTTAAATGCTCCCAAACCATTTCCATGTGCACACCAGAATACAAAAAGAGGAATGTATATGAAACTGTGAATCATTTTCTATTGCTTGGGGAGCACAATTTTCAAACCACACTCTGGCTCTACTTATTTTTCACCTTCTGTATGTCCCTGTCTTCTTCATCACTTATCCATTTTCATTCAAAAGGGGAAGATGAAAGAACAAAAACGGTCACCCCCATGGGGGTACAAAGACACCCCCATCGCAGGCTGGAGTCTTGCCATCTGCCCTGACGCTGTGTTTCTTTGTACTTCCAAGGGCCTTGCCAGCTGTCCTGCACTTGCCCCATTTTAAATGTTTTATTTCCACGATTAGAATGTAAACTCCCTAAGGGCAAGGACTATCTTATTTTTATATTTATTTCCTCAGTGCTTAGTATAGGGCCTGGTCCAAAGTAAGCACTTAGTAAATGATTTTTTACCCCTTCATTCACCCCTATTATGGAATAAATAATAGTTACTTTCTCCTAATTGATATAGTTACTTTCTCTTACATGTATTATCATTACTCCACTGTTGCTTATATAACCGTTTCAAATTTTGAAAGCATATCTCTCATATATACATATATATACATATATATGTGTATATATGTAGATATACATGCTCACACATAAATACACACATAAAATGTATATGCATGTATATATAATACATATATAACATGCACATGTGTGCGTATAGGCAATATATGCACGCATATGCACGTGCACACACATACACATACATATACATAGTCACACATATATACATGTATGCGTGCATGCACGCATACATGCATACATACATACATACATACACACATACATACATACATACATACATACATGCATGCATGCATGCATGCATACAATTTGATCTTCATAGCAACCTGACAGCAGGTAGGTGCTACAGATCAACTTACTCCCATTTTGCAAATGAGGAAACTGAGTCTGACCCTGTTATGTTAAGTTGCCATGTGCATCAGAATTCAGAGAAACTTCTTTCTCATGGTGCCAGAATCAGGGGAGATGTATTTCTGGAATCCTGAGTCAGATTCAAAGGGCATTTCCTCCGTTGAAGCGGCATCATGTATTGGTGGTTAGATGGAATGGGAACAGTACATTCTAGGTTTAATGGAGTGTTGTCCGCCAAACTCACCGCCAATTCTGATGCCATTTCTATGGGGGAATTTGTGTTAATTTCTGAAACAGGTTTGCCAATGAACTCTGGAACAATTGCTGTTGTTCAATTGTTCAGTCATGTTCCACTCTTCATGACCCCATGGACCACAGCATGCCAGGCTGCCCACTACTATCTCTTGAAATCTATCCACGCTCACTGTCCATGGGGTTTTCTTGGCAGAGACACTGACAGAGTTTGCCATTTTCTTCTCTAGTGGATCACCTTTTGTCAGAAATCCCACTATGACCTATCCATCTATGTACAACATAGCTCGTAATTTCACTGAGCCATGTAAGCCCCTCTGCCATGATAAGTCAGTGATCCAGGAATGTCTGTCTGTCTGTCTTCTTTCTTTCTTTCTTTCTTTCTTTCTTTCTTTCTTTCTTTCTTTCTTTCTTTCTTTCTCTTCTTTCTTTCTTTCTTTCTTTCCTCCTTTCTTTCTTTCCTTCTTTCTTTCTTTCTTTCTCTCTCTCTTTCTTCTCCTTTCTTTTTCTTCCTCTTTCTTTCTTTCTTCTTTTCTTTCTTTCTTTCTTTTCTTCCTTTCTTCTTCTTTCTTTTTTCTTTCTTTCTTCTTCTTTCTTTCTTTCTTTCTTTCTTTCTTTCTTTCTTTCTTTCTTTCTTCTTTCTTTCTTCCTTTCCTCCTTTCTTTCTCCTTCCTTCCTTCCTTCCTTCCTCTTCTTTCTTTCTTTCTTCTTTCTTCTTCTTTCTTTCTTCTTTCTTTCTTCTCTCTCTCTTCTTTCTTTCTTTCCTCCTTTCTTTCTTTCTCCTTCTCTTTCTTTTCTTTCTCTTTCTTTCTTTCTCTTTCTTTCTTTCTCCTTTCTTTCTTTCCTCCTTTCTTTCTTTCTTTCTTCCTCTTTCTTTCTTTCTTTTTCTTTCTTTCTTTCTTTCTTTCTTCTTTCTTTCTTTCTTTCTTTCTTTCTTCCTTCTTTCTTTCCTCCTTTCTTTCCTCCTTCCTTCCTTCCTTCTTTCTGTCTCCACATAGAGTGTCACACCTCTACATGAGGTATTAGGGTACACCCAAAGGGAATGTAAATTTTAATTTCTGAAACTTTTTTTTCTTGCTTTTTGTTTCTTTTTTTTTTTATTTTAAAGACCAGCCTTAGCACTAAATCACTCTGGTCCCAGAACAGGCTTACTCAGTCACTATTTGGGCCCTGATAGTCTCAGAATGAATGTAAATAGCAATTGTTTCTGTTTTGGCCAGAAACCCTGTGGGTCTTCCCCTCCAAGATCTAATTTTTTTTTTTAAAGAGGCCATTCTTTGCCTCATTTTTTAAAGCCTTAATCACTGATTGGACAGTGCCTCAGTCAAACTGAGACCTGTTAAAGACTGTAGCTTGAAAAGGCCAAGGTCCCCACTGCATTCTGGGCCATCTCCAGTTGTCCTGATCCATGTCTGGCCACTGGATCCAGACAACTCAGCAGGAGAAAGTGAGGCTCGGTGATTTTGCATAGCCCTCCTTCATTTAAACCCAATTCACTTGCATGCCATGGCATCACCTCCCTGATGTTATGGTCCTCTTCTTGATCAAAGGACAAACAGCAGCATATGCCCATAAACCAGAAGATTGTAGGATTTTGGAGATGAGAATGTCTTTAGAAATCAGAGAATAATAAGAAAAGCTTACAGAATTGGAAGAAAACTAGGTGCTATGTAGTCAGGTCCACCTCTGAAAGCATCAAGTCCACAGCATTCTCAACAAATGGCCAACCGGATAACATTTAAAGGCTGCTAATGAAGGGGAATGCATTGTCCCTGACACAGCCCACAAATACAGTACTCTAGAAGAATTGTAGCATCTTTGCCACAAATAAGGAAGAGGTTTAGGGGGCAAGATAATGAATTTAGCCTTAGATCTGTTAAGTTAAAGATGTCTCCAAAACATCCATTTTGAGATATCTAATAGGTAATTGGAGATTCAAGAATGAAAGTCAGGGAAGTAAGTGGGGCTGCATGGAGAGGTGTAGACATCATCTAGAGATGATAGTTAACGGTATGGGAGCTGATGAGGTTTTGAAGAGAAGTAGTGTAGAGAGAGAAAAGAATAAGGTCCGGGGAAGAACTTTGAGAAATACCCACAGTTAGGAGGTATGATATGAATAAAGAGCCAGTGAAGGAAACTAAAGGAAGATCACATAGGAAGCTAGTGTCTATGCCCTGCAAAGAGAGCAAAGAAAGAGTAAAAGGACCAATGCGTACAAGAGTATTACAGCACTCCTTCATAGTAGACAAAATTCAGAAACTAAAGAGGTATCCTTTTTGTTGTTCAGTCATTTCAGTTGTGTCCAACTCTTGGTGATGCCATTTGGGGTTTTCTTGGCATAGATTCCAGAGTGGTTTGCCATTTCCTTCTCCAGCTCATTTTACAGATGAGGAAACTGATGTAAGCAGGGTTAAGTGACTTATTTAAGATCATCCTTTTGTTGTTTAGTCATTTCATTTGTGTCCAATCTTCATGACCCCCTTTGAATTTTTCTTGACAAAGATCCTGGAGAGATTTGCCATTTTGTTCTCCAGCTCATTTTTCAGATGAGGAAACTGAGGCAAAAAAGGTTAAGTTACTTGTCCAGGGGTCACACAGCTAGTAAATGTGTGAGGTCAGATATTGAACTCAGGTCTTTCTCATTCTACTGCACCACCTAGGTGCCATCCTCTTTTTAGGAAAAGCTAAGTTATAAATATAAAATAGTGTAATAAATTATAAATATAAAATAAATAAATATAAAATATATAAATTATAAACAGCTAAAGAAATTATGGCATTTGAATGTAATGGAATATTATTGGGCCATAAGATATGACAAAATGGACAATTTTCTGAGATAACTGAAAAGACCTTTATGTACTAATGCAGAGTTAAGTGAGGAAAAAAATCATAATTTATTCGATGAAAACACTGAAGAGGAAAACAGCTGTGAAAAACTTTGGAACTCTGGCTAATGAAATCAGCCATAGTCCAGAAAATTGAATACAAAACATCCCTTCCTAGAGAGATGATGGCTATAGAATGCAGAAAGACATGCATTTTTAAGCATGACCAATATGGCGATCTGTTTTTTGAATTTTCCATGTTTGTTGTAATGGAGTCAGTTTTCATTTTTTGCTGGGTTTTATGGCTCAATTGGGGGAATCAGTGGGAGGGAGGGATCATAAATACTCCTGAAAAGAAATTTTTAATCCTATCTACTTTGTTTTATGGATTGAAAAACAATATTTGGAATTCACCAGACTGCCAAAGGGGTCTGTCACACTAAAAACATTTAGAACCCCAATTATAAGGGGGAAGAAAGGTGGACAAAACATGGTGCTAGAAAATTCTAATTTTGTAATCTAATTCATTAAAAAGTGGTAGGTAGGAGGGAGGCAGTGTAAAAATACCTAGAGTCTTCATCAAGTTCCACTTCATCTTATAATCACAGAATTTAGATCCTGAAGATACCTTATCTAAACTCAGGGTATCATCATTTTGTTTTTGTTTTTGTTTTTTGCTTTTAGGCAGTTGGGGATAAGTGACTTGCCCAGGGTCACACAGCTAGTAAGTGTCAAGCGTTTGGTCTGAGGCCGGATTTGAACTCAGGTCCTCCTGACTTCAGGGCTGGTGCTCTATCCACTGCACCACCTAGCTGCCCCAGTTTTTGTTTTTGTTTTTGTTTTTTTTGCAGGGTATCATCATTTTACAGATGAGAAAAATAGATGCAGAAAGTCCCTGCAAACAAATAAGAATTTTAACCAGTTTTCCTGATGCCAAATTCCTTATTTTTGGTTTTTGTTGGTTGGTTTGAAGATGAAAGACTTTTATCCCCCGAAGACATTATAGTATAACACGTACTTTATTTTTAACCAGGCATCCTGTTAGCTGCAGCGAAACTAACTGCGGAAGTCGAATTCTCCTTTTGTTTAGCTAATGCCAAAAAAAGAAGAAAAAAAGAGAGCAAATAGGGCCCCCAGTGTTGCAAGAAGACACTGTCTCCTTCATCCTTCCTTTTTTCTCCTCTGCTACTGTTATTTCTATTTCTTTCTCCCTTCTCTACATCTGTAAACACAGAGGAAACAAACCTTCTCTGGTTTCTACACAATTACAGTATTCTCTTTCCCCCCATAGTCTACACTCTTCACAAAGCGTTCACCTGCAGTTATTCCAATAGCTTGTCCTCTTTGAAAGAATAGTGTTCTACCTGAGATTGTGTCCTACTAGAAGAATGGGAACCTCTAATACTGAGTGGGCCATTGAGGGCAAATATCTTTAGAGAGCAACCTCTTAGGTTGTGATTTCAAACCAGCCTTGCTTCCTTTTTCCACAGAATTACAAAATCACAGTATGAGAGAATTGCATAGGCCTATAGATAACCTAGCAAAATTCCTAAAATTAATAAATGAGCTAACTTGAGATCCTGAAAGATTCATGGGTTCATAGACTTGTAACTGGAAGGGAATTGAGAGGTCATTCAATGCAGCCCTTTCTGTGAGTTCATAGGCTCCATATATTCCAACCTGGAAGGGTCACTACAGGTCACTTAATCCAACCCCATTATTTTATAGGTAAGGAAACTGAGGCCCAAAGAGATTAAGTGATTTACTCAATGCTATGCAGATTGTAAGTGACAGAGGAAGGATTGGAACCCACCCCTTTTAATCTGATCTAAATCTGGTGCTCTTTCCATTGGAAAACATCTCACCTGCTCATTCAACCTGCTTAAATCCAGTTCTATTCTTGGTTCTTCTGTACCGGATCCAGCATTTGACTGTCTCCATCTTGTGCTCCTCTCTTTTTTTAAAAAAAAATTCTGCCTTCCTCAGACCTTGCAACCCCAATTCCCTGTTTCCCCAGGTCTGAATATCAGGTAGAGTTTGGGGACTGCAGTTTAAGGAGAAAGAAAAGGAATCTTGGCTTTTCTTCTTAACTACTCTAATGCCATCTTATCACTTGACCAAAATGTCTGTGTTCCTAGGAAAAGATGGACATTGAATACAAAAATTAAACTTAGCCCAAATTCAGACCTCAAAATAGAAAAATGCCTCTCAAATCATCCTTAAATCCTAATAAACAATAAATAGCTCTAGCTATACCACATAACTGAAAACCAAGAGCCAGGAGCAGAAAACAGATTAAATGAAAATAAAGTCTCGTCACACTGAGCTGAAGATGAAAGATTGTGAAAGTCAATGAACAGAAAATTTTTGCAAATGGGCGCTACCCACCTATGGTTGCCCCATCAAGAACCATCACTTTTGAGTTCCATTATTAGTAGGATTTTCATAACTGATAAGGAGTTTTGAAAGATATCTTGCCCTGTTCAGTTAGTCTTCCAATTGGACTTCCCTTTAGGGATCTGCCTGAAGATGATGGGGATGATGTCAATGATGATGACAATGACAACTGCAACTACAATATTCTACTCACCCACCCATCATATACACTGCAACATATCATAAATAAGGAATTATGAAGGAGAAACAGGGTAAGAGATACAATCCAAGAAACATATAGGCAAAATTAATAAATAAATTAATGCAGTGTTGGGCCTGCCATGTGACTGGAGTGAAGGAGAGATAAGCAGTGGAAAACATGTGTGGTCCATTGGTATCCTTAAGATGCCAAGAAAAGTGAAGCAAGGTGAAACTCCTAGAACCAGCTTACAGGAGGCCAAAGACAGTAGTCATATGGGATAGGTAAATACAGGCAGCTGTAGTGCTGGAGGGGACTGCAGAGACCATCTAGTCCAACCCTCTCATGTTGCAGATGAGGAAACTGAGGCCCAGAGAGATTAATTGATTTACTTGAGGTCATGTCTCTATTAGCTATCAGAGGAGCTACTGGCATAAAGGTAATAAATGGAAGGATTGCCTTGACAACAGGGCGATCCAGCCACTTTCTCGGCCCCCCTCTGTCTCAAACGGAATTTGAAATCTTCCATTGTTCCAAAATGTGACATTTGTGTTTGGGTAAGTCTGCATGCTTTCAATTTTGAATTCATTTGGACTCTTCACATCTCAATATCTCTTTCTTTCTCTCTTTGGAAACTTGTTTTTGAATTCAAGTTGACAAATATTTGCAGAGTTTCTGCTATGGGGTAGGGCCCGTGTTAACCAAACTGACTGTTTGCTCTACTTAAGTCATATCGAAACTGGTTTCAGTTTTAAATTTAAGGGGGTTTTATGGTTGGCCCAGCATTGCCGCTCCCCTCCCCAGCAGATCGACCACTCTGCTTTGGCTGGGACTTTGTAGGTTGCTAAGGACCAAGCAGCCTTCATGTCTCGAATTTACTCCTGTATTTACTTTTTGTTTAAAAAAATATGCGTGTGTGTGTATATGTGTGACCTAATAGTAATAATAGTGAAGCAATTACACAGTACTTTAAGGTTTGCAAAATACTTTATGACCTCACATGACCTTCATGATACCACTAGGAGGTAGGTGTAATTATTATCCTTATTTTACAGATGAGGAAACTGAGTCTAGTTGAAATTAAGTGACTTGTTCAGGACCACACAGCCTGGACACAGTGTCTGAGGCAAGACTCCAACTCCAGGCTTTATGTGACTTTGGGCAAATCATTCAAAATGGGAGCCTCAGTTTCCTCATTTGTAAAATGATCAGGCTAGGGTAGATGACCGTTGGCTTGGAATTATATTTCCTTCCCTCCTCTGCTCTCCTATACTGGGGCTACATTGTCCCTCAGGAATGTCTCTAAGCTCGGACAGAAATTCAGGGAGTCTTAAGGGGCAATATTGGTTCCAGTAATTCCTTTGCCCAAGCAAAGGCTACTTGGTCAGTAGAGCAATAGCTAGTGAGTGCCTAGTGTGTAAGGTGCAAATTACATATACCACAAAGGGGAAAATGGAGCTTGCATATCTCATGAGTAAATTTAAAATATTCACATCCATAGATTTTCTTGATGATAGGAACTTGTGCTCCTCTTCTATAATGGAAATCTCTTTGGAGTGGAGGAAAGCAGGGTCCTTGAACAAAGGCCAGATCCAAAGTATGATAGTTAAGGAAATCGACACTCTCTTTTGATATATAGGCATATCAATATATGCCTCTCTCTCTCTCTCTCTCTCTCTCTCTCTCTCTCTCTCTCTCTCTCTCTCTCTCTCTTTCTTCTTTTTTCTGTTTATATCTTTCTCTATATGGGGAGAGAGACAGAGACAGAATCAGACAGAGACTGAGCATATTGGGGGCAGCTAGGTAGCACAGTGGATAAGTAAGTGGACCTGAAATCAGGAAGACCCACATTCAAATCCAGCCTTAGTTGCTTACTAAACTGTTTGACCCTAGGCAACTGACTTAACCTCTGTTTGCCTCAGTTTCTTAAACTGTAAAAATGGTGGTAATAATAATAGCCCCTATTATTATACAGTGGGGCAGCTAGGTGGTACAGTGGCTAGAGCACTGGCTTGGAATCAGGAAGATTCATCTTCATGAGTTCAAATCCAGCCTCAGACACTTCCTAGCTGTGTGATACTGGGCAAGTCACTTAATCCTTTTTGCTACAGTTTCCTCATCTGCAAAATGAGCTGGAGAAGGAAATGACAAACCGCTTCAGTGTCTTTATCATGAAAACCCCAAATGGGATCACGAAGAGTCAGACATGACGGAAATGACTCAACGACAATTATTGCACAACAGCGTTGTTATGATCGAAGGAGATAAAATTCGTAAAGCACTTAGCACAGTGCCTGCTGTTACATAAATGCGAGTTACTGTTTTCATGATCATGATCATTATTGTTGTTGTTGTTGTTGTTGTTAAATTCTTTAAGCAGAGGGTAGTTTGGGAAGGGAGGACATTAGCTGTTTAGAAATCAGGTGCACATAGTGACTTCTTTATAAGATTGCTGTGTGGTTAAAATGAGAGAATGCATGTAAACTGCTTTCATAAAGCTTAGAGAACTGCAGAAATACTAGTTTTTGCTGTGTTGTTTTGTCCTTAATTCTGGAAGAGGACCATGATATCAGGAAGGTGATGCCATGACTTGCAAGTGAATTGGATTGAAGTGAGGGAGGGTTGTATAAAGTCACCAGCCTTGCTTCTTCCTCCAGAACCATCTGGGTCCAGGGGCAAGATATAGGTCAGGTTTTATTATTCCTCAAATAACTTCCTAAAGGGACATGCATTTGGACATGAATCCTCTTTTCTGAGAGATACTGACATAACTTTTAATAAGTAGGGGTGAGTTGATATCATCATCCCCACACAACCTGGGGTCACATCACGAGGGAGTGGAACTATGGAGAAATGGGGCAAATGACAGAGTGATTGAAATATCAGAAAAGAGCTGGAAAAAATCCAGAGCTTATGGCACTAATGAGGGGATCACAGGATCACAGATCTATAGCTGGGGAAGAGGTCAAAGGCCATCTAATCCAATCCCCCCCTCTTACAGTTGAGGAATCTCTGCCCAAGAGAGGTTGTGAGCTGTCCAAGGTGACATAGGTAGCAACCTTCAGAGGAGAGATTCAAACCTAGATCCTCCAAGATAGTCCTAGTAGACCAGGCTGCGCTGTCCCCATCTAGGAGGCAGCACGGAGCCATGGAGGGTCTGGTAGAGAAGCAAGGGTCTGAAAGGGAAGAGGAGACCACAGGAGTGGAAGTGGAGAGACTTGAAAGTTACAGCATCTACTTCCCAATTTTCCCTTGTAAGAGTCAACATTAACTGTGGTTTTCTGTGGAACCAGTGAAGCAACTTGATAAGTATAGAAACAAGGCAAAGAGAGGTCAGAACTTTTTTTCAGTATTATATTAGGGCAGGAACTGGGCATCAAATTTTACTGATAACAATAGCTAACCTTTAGATAGAGGTTGTGCTAGGCGCTTTCCTTATTGTTCAGTCATGTCTGACTCTTCACGACCCCATTTGGGGTTTTCTTGGCAAAGATACTAGAGAGGTTTGCCGTTTCCTTCTCCAGCTCATTTTACAAATGAGAAGACTGAGGCAAACAGGGTTAAGTGACTTGATCAGGGTCACAAGGCAACACATGACTAAGGTCAGATTTGAACTCAGGAAGATGAGTTTTCCTGACTCTAGGCCTGGTGCTCTGTGCACTATGGCACTACCTCGCTGTCTTGAAGTAGAAGTAGCACTAGTAAGTCATTGCTATATAGACTGGGGCCAGCTTTCCTTAAAAGCTAGAAAAGCTATCCTGTGTCTTGAGTGATCCAGGGAACTAAGGTTCAAGCTGTTAACAAGGTTTCTGATTGGCTAGGGTGTAAAAGGCCCAGCCCAAGAGGAATAAGTGCTTCTCAGACCTGAGGCATACCCCACTGCCAGCAAGTAACCACCCTCATTTGACCCAACACATCCTTTTGACAAGATGGGCTTCTGTATGAAGCAGAGGAGTATCCTTGCTGAGCCTGATTTCCATGCTTTTTTTATGTACTGGGTGGTCTACACCAGTGGTATCAAACTCAAGGAGAAATGGAGACCAGTAAACTAAATAGAAGTATTCCCTATGGCCGTATATTGACTTAAAAACTTTGTTACTGTTATTTTTCACTTGGGTCCAACTCTTTGTGACTCCATTTGGGGTTTTCTCAGCAAAGCTACTGGAATGGTTTGCCATTTCCTTCTCCAGCTCATTTGACAGATGAAGAAACTGAGGCAAACAGGGTTAATTAACTTGCCAGGGTCATACAGCTAGTAAGTGTCTGGGGCTGGATTTGAACTCATGAAAGTGAGCTTTCTGATTCCAAGCCTAGCACTCTATCCACTGCATCACCTAGCTGCCCTTAAAAACGACATATTATTCATATTCTATTCCATTTATTTTGTTAAACATTTCCTAATTATATTTTAATTTTAAGCACAGTGTCTGACTTATA
The DNA here is from genome assembly GCF_003287225.1 of Phascolarctos cinereus. Classification (NCBI taxonomy): domain Eukaryota; kingdom Metazoa; phylum Chordata; class Mammalia; order Diprotodontia; family Phascolarctidae; genus Phascolarctos; species Phascolarctos cinereus. Next base: position 261,325,411 of record NW_027555514.1, on the reverse strand, counting down.
ATAGGCATTATATAAATGCTAGTTACTATTTTCATGGTGATGATAATGATGAAAATAGAAAGTAGTTAAAGAAAGAGGGTCCTAGCTATTGGGGATTCAGGAGCCTTTAATACCTTCCTGGAGCACTGGGGAGTGTTACAGTGATTGATACCCCTGGTCTATGAGATTGTTCCAATCTTAATCCAAAACTGCCAGAACAGGCTGACTCAGTCCTGGACCACAAATATACTCTTACAATGGTTGACAAAGTATTTTTACATACATTAACTTGGTTGTTTTACATATATCTATCATTCTGAGGCAGCTATGGGGTTCAGTGTATAGAGCGCTGAGCCTAAGAAAGACTCATCTTCCTGAGGTCAACATTGGCCTCAGACCCTTACGAGCTCTGTGACCCTGGCCAAGTCACCTAACTCTGTCTGCCTCAGCTCCTTGTCTATAAAATGAGCTCGAGAAGGAAATGGTAAACCACTCTAGTATCTCTGCCAACCTCAAATGGGGGCCCAAGGAGTTGGACACAACTGAACAACAACATGTTGGAGGTAACTTGATAAAGGGACAAATGGTTCTGGATTTGGGATCAAAGGATCTGAGTTCAAATCCTGTGCCTAATCTCTCTGGGCCTCAGTCTCCTCAGCAGCAAAATGATAGGCACACAGTATGTGCTGAATTGACCTTATTTCATTAGACTAGGGATATATCCTAATGGAGCCTGAGGTCCCTTCCAGATCTAGACATAGGATTCCATAATGCCCCTGAGCTGGGGTCTTATTTGTGTGTTCACATGTTTTGGTGTCGTTCCCACTGAAGGTAATTTTTCCAATTCAGGCTCATACCTTTCCTTTCCTCCTACCAGGAGGGAAGGATCACAAGTTGGCTGAATTGTTAAGATTCATTGTTAACAGCTCTTTCCTTCTAAGAATGTCACCACCTGGAGCTATCTGAGAGAAAATGCTTGCAGGCCCCTGATAGGCTCCTTTGGTAGCAGGGCAACTTGACAAGTAAAATTCCTATTATAATTTGCCACCTTTTTCCATGATGAGAAACAAGAGGTGTGATGGAGGGGTCAGAGATATTTTCATTCACTTCAGTTGAAGCAATAATTGGTGGGATCACAACTTTTTCTCCCTGCAGCAGAGATCTTAATTTTTTCCCCTGGTCTATGTGGGGACTGGAAAGTCTCTGTGTCTCTGGTGGTCTTCACATTACTGTCTTCGGAGAGTTTTTTTTAATGGGGTCTTGTTGAAACTATCCATGCTTGCACAAGATTTTAGGGAGGAAGTCTGGGGCAAGTCTCTGACACCACTTGGGAAATAAGTTTGCAATGGCATAATGTTGTTAAGTTTGCAAATCAGATTTAGTGTTTCACACGGAGGTGGAAGAAGAACATGTGCTATTGCTGAAACCTAACTAATGGGGCAGAGTAGAGATGTTTTATGCCCTATTGTTTCCAATTTACTTTACTCAATTTTATGCCCTAATTTCTTTTGGAGGGAAGGTAGAGGGAGAGGGGAGACTAGATCTGTTATTTCATTGGGATAAGGACTCCATTCCACGACACAGATCAGCAACCTCTTTGCAACTTACAATATTGGAGAGTTCCCAGGGACATCAAAAGGTTAAATGATTTGCCCACCTCCAGCATATACTAGAACTCGAACACAGGTCTCGCAGACTGTGATGCTACTACACTATACCAAACTGCCTCTCATCCACATTGAAAGCTTACTTAAAGTTGTACGAGGGCTTTTTTTATAAGTATAAAGGAAAAGTCAACGTAATATTGTGGTAGAGGGTCAGACAGCTTTGGAGTCAGGAAAGCCTGGGTTCAAAGCCCACCTTTGACACATACTGGCTACATGGTCTTGGGCAGATCACTTCATCTTCCCAATGTCCTCGGCAGCTCATTAAGACTAGAAGTTGCAGGATGATTGACCATCAGCAGCAGTCAAGGATGTTTTCTTACAATGAATGAAATCACAGATCTGGCCCAAAATTAAAATAAAATAAAACAAAACTTACATAAAAAGTATTTGTAAAGGCCTAACATTTTAATGTCCATACCGAGGTATACATGTTAGAAAATTCATAAATTTGGGTTTGATTCAATGCAACAAACATTTATTAGATGCCTGCTGTGTGCAGAGGATTGTACTTAATACTGAAGAAAATACAAAGCTGAGGTAAGATAAGACTTTTGCTCTCCTGTGGGTGATGATGGCTTTACTCTTAGTTATAAGTATTAGTAAAAGACAGTGTTAATTGAGCCTGGGGCCTTTCTATGAAATGTGAGTGGAAATTCAATCACAATGCCATTTGCTAATAGACATGAAGACACCAAGACATCATGGTGAAATCAAATGAAGGACTGATTAGCCTTCATAAGAGAAGGGCTTATGGTCTCTAAATTAACTTTTATTTTGCCTTAGATATGATCTTACATTCTTAAAGACCATAGCTATACCATACACAGTAATCTCTGGAGATGGGACAGTGATCTAATGACCCAAAGTAAAACAGTAATAGAGTCATTTGGAATCCTGGAGGAAGTCTTAGCTCAGTAAACCTCAGTAAACCTCATTACACATATTAGAATGTGGCTAGTAATTGGAATTGGCCTTTTTTCTCTTACCCAAGGACCTCAGAATTTTCAATGGCAACCAAAAAAAAATCAAAAGCATTTTTGCATCTTCAGTTCTAAAGTTTGAGTAGGGTTGACCAATGCAAGATCTGAAACTAGCTGGGGTTAGGGGGAGGGAGGAAGGTAAGTATTCATTGAAACTGAACAAATATTCATTGTATTTCTGGCTGTCCTCAAACTCCTCATCTCATGCCAAGTTCTGGAAGAATTTTAACATTTCGAAGTATCTTTTTTGTGTGTGAGAATATCATCCTTAGAGTTTCTTTAAAAGGAAGAAAGAGAAAGTGGAAGAGGTAAGAGGGGAATGTAAGGGGGGGGAAAGGAAAGGGTAGGGGGAAGAGGGGAATGTAAGGGGAAGGGGAAGGGAAAGGAAAAGGAAGGAGAAGGGGGGAAAGGAAAAAAAGGAGAATGTAAAGGGAAGGGAAAGGTAAGAGGAAGGGAAAGACAAGGGAATGGGGAAGGGTAAGAGAAGGGGAAAGGGAAGGAAAGGGAAAGTGAAGGGAAGAAGGAAAAAGAAAAGGAAAAGGAAAGACATGCTCTTATAAGGTAAACTTTTCCAGATCCATTATTAGGCTTCAAAGAGAAAAATCCATATTTGTTGGCATGGAACTACAAAGGATATTCAAGATTGCTAGAATAGAAATCTGGGCCAACATGGTGCCTAATAGGTTCGTAGGCTCATAATTCTATACCTGAAAGGAGCCTTAGAAATCAATCTAATCCAACTCCCCTCATTTCACAGAGAAGGAAACCGAGGCCCAGGAAAGTTAAATTGCTCAATCAGAATCACACAGCTAGTAAGTGGCAGTCAGGATTCAAATTCAGTTCCTCTGACACCAAATCCACCACCATTTTGAATCTTGCTTCTTTCCCCAATGAGGATGCTTTGATATCCAATATATTTTGGAGAAGCAGAACAAATATTTTGAAATTTAAGTTTTGATCAGCCTTTCACAGTGTGGAATTAATTTCCAACTTCAGAAATAAATTGCCCTTGCTCAAGTGCACCAGTTAACTTCTTCCTTTATCTCACAGAGCAGTACTTTTAAGTCAATATCTTGGTGAGAATCAGTAGTGTAGAAAGGCTTTAGATGGAGAATCCAAAATGAAAAGATCTAACATTTGTGTAGGGACCCAACTTTCCTCCATCCCAAAGAACTATACATTATAAATGAATGGGGAGTTTGAACATGTGTATAGCAGAAATTGTAGTACCTGCTTCTGGGAAACTGAGGCTACTGGATCTCTCGAGTTTGGGAATTCTGAGCTGTAGTAAGGCTAAAGCCAAACAGTTATCCACAATGAGTCTGTCACCACGATAGTAAGCCCATGGCGTGGGGGAGACCTGAAGAGAGGAGTGGGAAAAAACCAAGTTGTCTAAGGAAGGAAGATTAAAAATGGAGCAGGTCAAAGCTTCAGTGCCGATTAGCATAACACCTGACCTATGAATGACTGATATGCTTCCAGGCTGGGCAGCGTAGACAGACCCAGTTTTCCTCCAGCCAAAAATAATACGGAAATAGTACTATAGAATGGAAAGGATATTGGGTTTGGGTAAGAAGTTTTAGGAGTGAATCCTGCCTCTATGATTTACTGTCTGTATGACTTTGGTCACCACAGATCATCTTACTACAACTCACTTCACTTACTGGGAACTAAGTTTCCTCATTGTAAAATGAGGAGAATGAATATCCCCTGAAGTCCCATCTGTCTCTAAATCCATCATGCTATGATAGCACAAAGATGCTCAGTGTTTTTTTCAATTTTATGAGTACACCTCTATTTAAATTGTTTTCAGACTCCAGTTCTGGTGTACAAGTGGGTACATCACTTGCCCCTCAATGATGTCTGTTTCCTTGTCTGCAAATGAGGTTGCCCTAGCTGACCTCTAAGGTCCTTTCCAGTCCCTATCTTACAATCATTTCTATTTTTTTTTTCTATAGCAACTTTCCTCTATCTGAGTCATACTTAGCTTTCAAAATTCTTCTCAATTCCACTTCCTCCATGAAACCTTCCCCAACCAGTCCAGGCCATAACCATTTCTTCCTCTCTTAACCTCCCAGAGAGTTTCATGCTTTGCACTAAACATTTGGCCACAACATTTTATTCTGTCTTGTGTTCTCTAATTGACTCATGTATGAGTATGATATCCTCAAATAGATTGTAAAGTACACAACAGCTAAGAATTATTCCTTTCCTTTGCTTGTCAGGGTTAGTAAGGAATTAGGCAAGCAAGAGATATTCTATAATATTGTTTTCATTTGAAATGAGTTGAATCATCTTGAGAACAATCAAAGTCCTGCTCCAGTGGTTCATCATGGTGCAATGGTGACCTTGGGTTTTCATCTAGGAACAGTATAATACAATTACCAACAGCTTCTGTCAGATGGTGAAGACTTCAAGTATGGATTTGGACACAGATTATGAATTCTATCTGAGTACCAGCCAATATAACTAGAGAAAGGCTCATCACCACGCTAGACTGGCCATCGGGGGTTGAATATTTTTGGATATGGCAGAGTACAGCTGAAAGAATACTGACTCTGAGGCAGCTGGTGGCACAGTGAACAGAGCAGTATGCCTGCAATCAGGAAGACCTGAGTTCAAATCCAGCCTCAGACATTAGCTGCATGTCTGGGAGCAAGTCACTTAACCTTCATTTGCCTCAGTTTTCTCATTCATCAGATGAGCATACTAATAGCACCCAGCTCCCATAGTTGTGAGGATCAAATGGGATAACAGCTGTATACTGCTTAACATAGTATCTGGCACATAGTAGGTGTTTAATAAATGCTTGTTCCCTTTCCTTATGCATTAATATCTCTTGCAGAAAATGAAGAAATAGGGAAGGTCCATGAAGAACTTCAGAAGATCCTCCAAATTAAGTGAGCACATTTGATATGATATACAGCCGTTGTAATGCAAAATTGGACCCAGAGAAGCCAGCAAAAATTATGTTGGAAATAAAACTTCAGGATCAAGAAGTAAACAAGGTGAAAGGCTCATAGGCTGTGCATATACTCCTCAAACAGCTACATCCTGAATACTTTGAAGAGGCTGGACCTGGTGAGCACTGGACAACGTCAAAGTAAGTGAAGTTGGCTAAATTTCAATAGAAAAGAAAGGTCTAATTACCAACATAGCAGACATTCAGAAATCAACTGTCGGGGTGCAATCAGATGATCAACCAGTGAGAGCAAGGGTGAAATGAATTTCGGGTTAGAAGGATGGAAATGAAAATACGCTTGAGAGAAGTGACCAGCTCCAGCCTAGAACATCTAAACAGTCTTTTAACTTTGGGAAAATGTGAAATGGGCAAATAAAAACATGGATCGTTTATGTCATAATTTTATATTTTGGAGAAGATAGGTATAGATATACACAATGCATATACACATATACACACAAAATGCTTAAATTACATACATACATGTAGATGTCTTTGTGTGCACATGCACATACACCTACATAACAATACACATGGTATTTCAAGTCTTGTTGCAATTTTAAGCTTTAAGAGTTTAAAACTGCACTAAGACTTTTGGAACAGTCTATACATGGGATAGAAGTGAGACCTGTAATTACACACTGATACAGGGAATTCCTGGGTAAGAAAGTTCCCTCTACTGATTCAGGTTGTTACCTTCTGAGAGGTGCAGTCTTAGAGAGTTGCTTAGAAAACTAAGAGATTGACTTTCCTAAAACCAAATAATCAGTATGTATTACAGGCAGAAATTGAGCCCAAGTTTTCTTATTTTGAGGCTGGTTCTATATCCATTGTGCAACACTGCCTTCCCTCTGTCTGTCTGTCTCGCTCTCTCTGTCCTTGTCTCTCTCTATGTACACACACACACACACACACACACACACACACACACACACAAGTCTATGTACATAGACATATGTAATTACATATAAAGACATGTTCACATGTGGGTATGCATGTGGGATATAAATTATCACCATGTGTATATATAAATGCAGTACACGTGTATATGTGAATGCATACATATATGTATGTATGCATGTGTACAAATGTATATGCATGTGCATATACAAATACTTATCAATATTTGTATGTATATACAAATGTATTTTGTTATTGTTCTATTTTGTCTCACATTTTCTGACCTCATTTGGAGTTTTATTAGCAAAGATACTGGAGTGGTTATTTCTTTCTCCAGCTCATTTTACAGATGAGGAAACTTAGGCAGAGTTAAGTGACTTGCCCAGGGTCATGCAGCTAGTCAGTGTCTGAAGCCAGATTTGAGCTCAGAAAGATGAGTTTTCTTTACTCCAGGTCCAGCACTCTATCCACTGGGCCACCTAGCTGCCCCACCTAGCACACAGTAGGTGCTTAATTAATACTTCTTGACTTGTTATATGATTTCTTTGATTTAGGATAAGGAAATTCTCTTCTATAAATGCAGATTTGGCATCTTCTCTGCAACTTATAGAATTAGTTACCTAGACACTGTAGAGTTAAGTACTTTGAAGGTCACAGGACCAGGATCTATCAGTTGGACTTGAATCCAGCTCTTCTTGGTAGCAAAGCTGGTTGGTTATCCACTACACCATGATTCCTTTTGTTGTCATTGAGAATAATTATAAGAATATTAATATCAATACATAGATTTATAAACTTTAAAACTTTGTAAATAACATTTACAAGACATTCTCACAACAACCACGTGAAGAAGGAAATGCAATTATTATCATCCCTATTTTCCATATGGGTAAACTTCATCCAGAGAGGTTAAGAAACTGCCCTGGGGTCACAGAGCTCATAATGGTTGGTGCCAGTGTTCTAACCGAGGTAGAGAACTCTTTCCAGTACATCATGCTATAGTTAATATTTACAAATGGGTTAGTGTTATACATTAGCCACCTATTGTCCGAGATTTTAGCCTGAGGACTGACCTGGCTAATGATCACTTTAAAGGGAAATACCACCTGAAGTGTGAGGGCATTGTTCCATTCAGTGATCGGGTCTTTAGTGGTGAATTTCACAAGTTAGCTTCTTGAGGTAGAGGTTTCCTACTAGAGATCTGGTTTCCCCTGATTGTTGCACATTAGCCGTGTTATTCCCCATTGCTCCAACACTCATGGCTCTGATATTTCCCTAGTATGGGTACTACCTTTGCCAATTCAGATCACAATCTCCTGCACCTATGTGGACAGTCTTTGTGTTGGCCAAACAAAATAAAACAAAACCAGCGGCCAGAAGGCAACTGGATGATGAACTTCTCCAAACTTAGCTAGGGTAATGCTGAAAAGGCAAACACACAGTTTACCACCCTGTCCATACATAGAACCCTGCCCACAAGGAGCTTCATATCTAGTAGGGGAGATAAGGCAGGTTCACAAATAACTCGACTTCAAAATTAAGCATGATATCCATGTTGGAGGAGTACAGGGCTCCAAGAACGCTTTGAGGATCAGTTGAGAAAATCATCACATCAAAGGATTGAAAGACAGATGGGAATTTAGAGGTCATTTAATCGAGGGGTGTCATCATCTGCTGTATGGGGTCCATGATGCTCCCAAAGATGAAAATGTAATTAGGAAATATTTAACAAGATAAATAAAAATGCAGTAAGACATAAATAATATTGCATTTTGAAACTAAGTCAATATGCAACCAAGGACACCATCCTAGTTAAGTCTGTAGGTACTTTATCTTATTTGAGCTTCACTCTAGGTCCATGAGGGAGATACTTCAGGCATCATTCTCTTCATTTCACAGGTGAGGAAACTGAGGCTGAGAGGTTCTGTGTCTTATCCAAGATCATGTGGGCAGTGTCAGAGGGGGAAGTGGAGTTTAGGTCTTCCCAGATTCACATATAGCACTCATTCATAGAGTCATGGGGTCACCATTCTAGAGCTCAGAAGGACTCAGAGATCATTTAGTTCAACCCTTTATTTCACAGATGAAGAAACAGGGGCCCAGTGAGATAAAGAGATAGTGTCAGATTCAAAAGTTAAACACCCACTTCCTACATTCATGTCCTTTCTCTCTTCTCTTCCTCAATCTCTTCTCTGACCCTTGGACACCTAAAATCTATCTGGAATGGCTAGATGGTGGGAAGACCCTTTATCATCAGGAGTGCCTTCTCCCCTAGCCTTCCCTTCACACCAGGAGCAATGTCCAGTGGTCCTGATCGACATCTGGCCCCGGGACTCAGATAACTTCCTAGGAGAAAGTGAGGCTGGTGACCTTGCACAGCCCTGCCTCACTTAAATCCAACTCACTTGCAAGTCATGGCACCATCTTCCTCATGTCATGGTCCTCTTCAAGAATGAAGTACAAACAACAACAATAATATTCTATTCATGGTAAATTGTTTGCTATACCTTAATGAAGACGGAATTCTTAATGAAGAACGGAGTTAGAAGTGAGGCACACTTGGAGTCCAGGAATCCTATAATCTCTACAATCTGGCATTTTCCTAAATGGCTCAGAAGCTGTTCTCAAGGGTGTTGCCTCAATAACAAAAACTTGCTATGGCATTGAGAACACTTACTGAGCTTCCAGGGAGGAGGAAAATAGCCCCCTCCTGATAGACCCTCTCAGCTTCAGCTTCCAGGGATGGGTCTGTAGACCCTCTCAGCCTCTGTTTCCAAGGATGAGGAACTGTTTGGACTGACTTCACCTACTGAAATTTACATGCAAACAACCCAGGTGCATATAGTCACTAGACTGCTAGAAGGTGGAATTTTCCTGTCTGGGTGACCAGGAAAAATGAAAAGGCCTATGGGAAAGAAGTGGTTTCCTATGACCTCATTTCTACTTAAAATTCCTGGAAGCGTCATTTGCTTCCTTTCTGGCTTCTGGTGTATTCTCGGTAATTTTCAGTCGAACTCCATTTTTTTGAAAATGAAACTAGGATTGCCTTTGGAAAACAGCAATAATCTCTCATGTTCACAATAAACTCCTGAGCATTCCCATCTGTTTTCACTCACCTGACCTTATTCTAGCAGAGGGACTTAGGTCTTAGGGAGCAACAAAAAACTCTCTGCCTTCTCAGCCCCATCTTCTCATACTTTCCAGTGTAGAGACCTTGAGCTCCCCTTCAAAAAAACTCAGCCCCCTCCCACCCGATCCCTCAGGCGACACCTTCCTGGGCTTATTAGACTCAGTAAATGCTGATTATTTGTGATAATTAGAGCACTGTGCCTGGATTCAGGAAGACGAGTCTTTCTGAGTTCAAATCTGGCCTCAGACTCTTCCTAGCTGTGTGACCCTGGGCAAGTCACTTAACCCTGCTTGTCTCCATTTCATCTTATGGAAAATGGGCTGGTGAAGGAAAGGGCAAACCATTCAAGAAAACCCAAAATGGGGTCACAAGGAGTCAGACAAGACTGAAACAACTGAGTAACAATGGAAGATTCAGACTGGAATGGGGGAGGGAAGAGTGGTTATTTCCAAAATTGACTGTGATGTAATAACAAAAAGCATTAATAAAACTTATTTTATCAATAACCATGTAGTTCATTGGAAAGAACACCAGCTTTGGACTGAGTACCTGAAGGAGTTCAATTCTTGTGCTCACTACCCAGGTGACCTCAGACAAATAAATGATTTAGCCTCCTTAGACCTCAGTTTTCTCTTAGGTGGAGGTGTCAAACACACCAGCCTGCAGGCCCAAATAAAATCCACAACACACCCGAATGTGGCCTGAACCAGGTTAAATTGAAATTGGGAAATATTTAACAAAACAAATAAAAATACACTGAAACAGATAATATTACATCCTAAAACTAAATCGGTATGAAACCTGTAGAGATCCTTATGTACAGTTTAGTGGTCTTGGCTTCTGAGTTTGACACTACTGCTCTCAGGTCCCCTGTATCTCTGAATTTGCAATCCTATGATGTAAGGCATTTAACTTTCCTATGCCTCGGTTTCTACATCTGTAAAATGGGGAGATGGGAAGAGTTAGATGAAAAGGCCTCTGGGATGCCCTCCAGCTCCGCCTCTATGATCATGGCTAAAGGTGTGATTAAGCTGGTATGAGCCAATGCTGTCGCTGTAGTCAGAGCACAAGTGAAGCTTGGAAACAACATGGCGGTTCCCATGGATCGAGTGCATTCTTCAGCATGCTGAGGCTGATAGTATTATGCCATTTTAGAGATGAGTAACAACACAATTACCAATGGATATTTAAATATCACTTTAAAGTTGGCCTAATTCTTCATGGACCTTATCTGATTTAAGCCTCATAATAACCATGCATATTATTAACCTCTTTTTATAGGTGAGTAAACTGAGCCTTATAGGAGTGAAAATCATTTGTGGACCCACAGCTAGTAAATGTCAAGAGGCCAGATTTGAACCCAGGTCTTCCTGACTCCAGGTCCAAAGTGTCATCCAATGTGCCACGCTCTATTTAATAGAGAGATTAATGTGGAAAGAATGGAGGGAAAAAACACCCCACAAGATTTGGGGTCAGAAGACTGAGCTCAATTCCCAATTGTTTAACCTTGAGAAACTCACATATATAGGGGAAGCTAGTTGGCCCAGTGGATAGAGCACCGGCTCTGGAGTCAGGAGGATTTGAATTCAAATCTAGTCTCAGACACTTGACTCTTACTAGCTGGGTGACTCTGGCCAAGTCACTTAACCCCAATTGCCCCATCAAAAAAAGAAGAAGAAGAAGAAGAAGAAGAAGAAGAAGAAGAAGAAGAAGAAGAAGAAAAAGAAGAAGAAGAAGAAGAAAGTCATATATAAGAATTCTGAGTTTCCCTTTCCTCATCTGAACAATGAATTGGCTAGATAATAACTTATAATTATAAAGTATATAATTATAAATATCTTTAGAGAAATATAAATAAATATATAAATCATGCACTGTTGTAACTTCTCAATGGTCATGGAGTGGAAGCAGGATGCTATAGTGATAAAAGTATTGAACTTGGAGTCCTAGGATCTGGGTTCAAATCCTGGTTATGCTTCTTCCTGCATAACCTTGGGCACATCATTTCTTTATGAGACTCAGTTTCCTCACTACAACATGAGGGGATTGATTTCAATGACCTCTAAGGTATTTTCCAGTTCTAGGTCTGTGCTCCTACAATGTAGTAGTTGTGGGAGAAGACCTGAACCCAGGGCTTCTCATTCCAAATCCAGAACTCTTAATACTATAACACACTAGGCTATATTTTCATGTCTCGTGTCTACACATTCTGCTCCACCATGGTCTTCCAAGAACGGGTGGGTGTGGGGGGGGAGATATAAAGTTGGGTAAAACATGGCCCCTGTCCTCATGAAGTTTATTATCTCAAAGGAAAATATGAACCATAGAAAAATTTAGTATGATTTTTAGAATTTTAGAATTAAATACAATTTAGAATAAGATTTTAGAATATGACACATAGAAAAAAGAAGTATAAAACGAATCAGAGAAACATAAGCAATGTGTTCTAAGTCTAAGGCCATTAAGGAAAGGTTGCTCCTGGCAGAGAAGATCAGAAAAGTGTTCCTAAGGAGTTATGGTCTTCTTGTAGTGGCAAAGGAATGTGGGTATAACATCAACCAATCAATCCAGAAAGATTTATTAAGCAGCTACTATGTGCCAGGCCCTGTGTGGGGTCATGGGGATACAAAGACAAAAAAAACCCCAAACAAACCAATATTTGACCGTCAAGGAGTTACCAGTATAATGGAGGAGACACATACGCTGAAGTGGTCTAAGGTCTCCAAAAGTGTGCAAGGACAGTAGAGCTCATAAGCTCTATGTCCGTATGGTCTAGGCAGTATTCCTATCTAATTCAACTCAACACAGTGCAATGCCATTTCATTAAATTTGACATTTATTAAGTGCCAGCTGTGTGCCAGGCACAGAGAGTCAGAGGGTAGTGAATAGAGAGTAGGCCTCAAAATCAGGAAAACCTAGGTTCAAAACCCACTTCTGATATGTATGGGCTGTGTGACCTTGGGCAAGTCACAACCTTATGATGCTCTAAGCGAGTCTCTCAGATGAGAGTGCAAAGAAGGGGCTGACCCAAATTAGTAGAGGTAATTCCCTCATCTGGGAGTCCAGTACACCAATGAAAACACTATGCTCCATGTCAGGAATGCAGAGAGAAAAATAAATAAATAATAAAATAATAAATAAATAATAAAATGAAAATAGTCCCTACCCTCAAGGGGTTTACGTTCTACTGGGGAAAATAACACATGCAGTTAAGTAAATATAAAATTCGAAGTAATGTGGGGTGACCCATGACCTTGATTTTCTAATTAAAGAGACAATGGCATCTTCTGAAAGATAGTAGAACTTGAAAAGAAGATTTGGAACAGTCAATGCAAAAAAGAAAATTCTAGAGGGCTAATCATAGAAAAAAAATGATTGTTGTTTATCAATGAAGGCCCAGTTAATAATTAGTATAATATTCCTAACCATAGACAGGGGCAGCTAGGTGGTGCTGCGCCTGAAATCAGGAAGATTCATCTTCATGAGTTCAAATCCAGCCTCAGACACTAACTAGCTGTAAGACCCTGGGCAAGTCGCTTAACTCTGCTTGCCTCAGTTTCCTCATCTGCAAAATGAACTGGAGAAGGAAATGGTAAACCATTCTAGGATCTTTGCCAAGAAAACTCCAAATGGAGTCACAGAGAGTCAGACACGCCAGAAGAACAACCATGAATATCTTTCTACACAATACAGAACAACGATTGGAACCAGAGAGAGTGAATGGATCAATGCTAATACATCTCTACTGGTGGAAAAAACCCAGCAACTCTGAATCCCCCTCACCTGGCTGTGGGTGTCAGGTCATCATCACCTTCCTCCTGCACAAAGCCCACTCGTCATTGTTTCTTTGAAATGAGTCGTAGGGAGGCTAGTAACTTATTGGGAGTCCAATGGCTCCTCAAGCTAAGGCAGAGGCTAAATGTATCCTGCCACCCCCACCCTCCATCCCAATGTCCCATTACCCAAGAGGGACAAGAGCACAATACAGGAGAATTGGGCTCTTTATTTTTAGTCTCTGGTTCTGGCTGTCGTTTCCACATGCAGGAAACTATTAATGCTAGGGATGTTTGCTAAGATTTTTCCTCACCCCCATCCCCATTTTGGGAACAACAACTGAAAAAAACCCAAAACCCCAAACCAACCCACCCTAAGCATGGGCCCCCTATTATTATCTCCATGCCTGACTTCCTTCTGCCTTTTCTTCCCCGTGGGTGGTGAGTTTGGGGTAGATATGCATTCAGGGGATGGTGGATGAGATGTAGGCAGAAGAGGATGAAGGATAATTTGTAAGGTATGGAATTAATAAGCATGCAAAGCAACAAAATTAAACCTCCCTAGAGAGAAGAAAATGCATAAATCATAGGTGTCATAATCATATATGTATGTACATACAGATATGTGTATATAATATATCCTTAAATTTATGTGTATATGTATACACATATTGTACACAGATGTGTGTATGTGTGTATGTATATGTATATCTATAAGTGTATAGGTCTCCTTTGTTATTCAGTCACTTTTCGTGACCCTATTTGGGGTTTTCTTGGCAGGGACACTGGAGTGGTTTGTCATTTCCTTCTCCAGCTCATTTTACAAATGAGGAAACTGAGGCAAAGAGGGCTAAGTGACTTGCCCAAAATCACACAGCTAGTAAGTGTCAGAGGCCAGATTTGAACTCAGGTCTTCCTGACTTTGGTGTTCTATCCACTATGCAGAGAGCCCTTAATCCTTAATGTTTGTATAGGATTTTCATCTTCACACTCATACTACTACTTCTAATAGCTAGTATTTAAGGTTAGCAAAACACTTTGAAAATACTGTATTATTTGATCCTCACAACAACCCTGAGAAGTAGGTGTTATTTTCATGTCCATTTTACAGATGAGGAAACTGAGGATGAGAGAGATTAAGTGACTTGCCCAGGGCCACATATCTAATAAGTCCATTAACTCATATATTAAGAGCTTGGGAGAGTATATTTAGTCCAGATCCATGTAATAACCCTCTGAGGTAGACAGGGCAGGTATAATATTATCTAGAGTTGTAAGGAACCTTAGAGAACATCTAATCCATCCCTTATTATCCCCTCCTCTGCACACTGCCCATTTTAGAGATGAAAAAAACTGAGGCATATATAGATGGTGACCCCAAGAAACAAAGGAAGGGTGCCGTGGTCAGACCTTTGCTTTAGGAATATCAACTTGGCAGCTGTGAGAAGAGGAAAGGGGAAAGGCTGGAGGCAAGGAGACCCAATGAGGAGGCCGTTTCAAAAGTCCAGGCAGCAGATGAAGAGGGCCTGAATTAAGGTGGTAAAGCAAGGGATGGGACAGACGTAAGAGATACTGTGGACATAGAATCAGTAAGACAATCCCATATATTCCAATGTGTGTTTATGTTTCCCCCCCATTTGAATGTAAAGCTCCTTGAGGGCAGGCTCTTTTAAAAAAATTTCTTTGTATCTCTAGCACTTAACACAGTTTCTGGCTGTGTAATAAGTGCTTAATAAATGCTTTTCCCCCCTTGTCATTATTTGAGTTTCCTTAATTTTCCTCTGATAGTCACACTTTGGAAATAAGACACTGAAGGACAGGGAACATTACAGAGACACTGAAAGAAACCAGGTAGTTTTTTTTTTAATTCTTCCATGAAATCTTAAAGCTGGAAAGGACATTACAGGTAATCTAATTGATCTTGAAAAATAGAATGAGGAAGATCAGAAAACTAGGAAGAGAGCTAGGTTAGGAGTAATGTCATAAAGACCTAAGGAGGAGAGAGTATCTGGGAAGAGGCAGTCAAAGGAGTTGGAAGGAAATCAGAAAATCTGAGTTTAAATCCTGACTCCTTCACCTTACTTGCTGTATGGCAAATCACTTCAATTCTCTGAGTCTATTTCCTCATCTTCAGAATGATGCAATTGCATATAATGGCCTCTAAGGTCCCTTCCAATATCCCTCATTTTGCAGATGAAGAAACTGAGGTACAGAGAAATTCAGTGCTTTACTCAAGGTCACATATGTGGGATTTTTTTTTTTTTGCGTAGCTGGGATTTGAACACAGATCCTCTGTTTGCAAATGCAGATAAAGAAATACAAGGACCAAGAAAAACTGACTGGAACTGACAATAAAAGAGAACATGGAAGAAATCAGTTTTATCTGATTTTAAGAACTTGAGAGGTGAAGAAGGAGGAAGCCAGTGTTCACATAAACTGCTTTTAGGGGGCCTTTTTTTGGGGGAAGCTTAGGTAGAACTGGGAAAAGTGAAAAGTGTGCCCAGTTGAGTTTCCAGGGAATGTTGATCTGACATTTGCATGTGCAGGTTATTGGATGCTAACCTAGATGAGAAGCTCCAAATTCACAAGCTCCTTGGGGCAGTGGCTCCCACTACCAGAGCCCTGCTTTCTGGTATTCTCATGTCCCACCTCCCCTCGGCATGTTAGTTTATTAAATAGCCTCCCCTGCTTTTGACACATTATTGCTCTGCGGTTCCTCATTAACACTGAATGGCACTTAGATGAAAATGATGCTTTAGTATAATTAAAAAATGATGAACGTACTGGGATGAACATCGCTTGAATCAGTAACACTCCAGAGAGCACAGAAGGAGACACTGTCATATTTCAACACAGGGATGTTTAAAAAAAATAGGTACAGGATAAAAGATGTAACTAACCCCCATTAAGATCACCTAGAAGAAAAACAGAGTCCTTTTGCACTCTCTTCACACACCGACACAGTTTCTGAGAAACAGACATAATTTTTCAAGCTTTGTTGATCAGCTGTTGAAAGACATCCTGTCCCCACCTAACCGCTAATCTGAGATCTCATAGCAACACGCAGAGCCTGACAACCTAAAATAGTCATGCCCACAGCAATCTTTTCACTTCTTATCACCCCAGTGAAAGCATGTTCAGAAAAGGGTTCTCTCACCTAACAGCTGTTCCTTCTCAGAGCAGTGAGCAAAGACACAGCTGACTTTGGGGATGGGGAGGAGGGGTAACCACTCCCAGCTCTCAGGTCAGCGGCTATTTCTGTAGCTCTGTGGGTCCAGAAGTTTGCTAGAATCCTGGTGGTTCTGTTTTCATGGCAGGTGTTTTTGTCAATCTTTACTTCCAATGAAATCAATATGGCAGAATGGTGACCTTGGAGAGAGGAGAATTGATTAGGTGACCTTGGGCATGTCTCAACTTTCTCCCACCCCCAAATCTCACCACATTTCCTTGCATCCACAATAATACCTAGTACATAGTAAGTGCTCGTTGAATGACAGTATCCCTTGTTCCTCAGTTTCCTCCAGTGTCATCAAAGTCTTGTTACTCATTCCTTTTCATCCCTAAGGATGATAGTTCTAGAGCTGGATGGCCTCCAGAGACTAATACAGCCTCTTTGGGTGAGGGGTTTAGAGGGCATCTAGATTCTCTTCCAGCTCTAGATCTATGATTCTCTCACTTTATAGATGAGAAAACTGAGGCCCAGGGAAGTGCAGGGACTTGTCCAAGGTCACACAGCTAGTGCCAGACACAGGCTTTGAACCCAGGGCTTCAAACTATGGATCCATTTCTCTTTCCGCTGTTCAACTCCACCTTCCCATTTAAGAGGCTGTTGTTAAGTGGTTCAGTGCCAGAGTCAACATGAGCTATTATTCTCCTGCCTCCAGCCCTTTTTTTTGCCATTATTTGAGTTTCCTTAATTTTCCTCTGATAGTTACACTTTGGAGATAAGATGCTGAAGGACAGCGAACATTACAGAGACACTGAATGAAATCAGGTAGTCGTTTTTTTTTTTTTAATTCTACCATGAAATCTTAAAGCTGGAAAGGATATTACAGATAATCTAATCCAACCTCTTCATTGTCATTTAGTCTAAGCTAGTGATTTTGCTTGAGCAAATGAGATTTTCCTTGACCAAATCCAAAGTATTTTTGCTTCAGTAATATGATTTCTCTACTCAGTGGCTATGTGATCATTTATTCTCTAGCAAGTGGAGAAAGGACGGTGAAATTCTCCATCTGGCTTTGCCTGGTAAAGGGGTGTAGGATTTGTACATCAATATTTTGAAAATCTGCCATCCCTTCCCCCTAAAAAAGTAGATCAAAACTTGCTTCCACCTTCTTTGAAGGTCTTTATGAGATACTATGGATACTACGGATCAGGCCCTTTGGGTATTGTAATAGACAAAATTTCCCATTAGAGGAAGAATGAATATTTCATCTCCAGACTCAATGCCTTTGTATAGGACTGGAATGCCCTCCCTCCTCAGCCCCAACTTCTGGAATCCCTAGCTTTTTTCAAGGCTTTCCTCAAGTGCCACCCCTTACATTCCTGACTCTCTGAATTGTTTGACTTCCCTTTGTACTTACTCTGATTATATTCCATATACCAATGTATATATCACATTTCCCACTCCCTGCCCCTCAAGTGGGATGTAAGCTGGCATAGTGGATAATGATAATAGATAGCACTTATATAGCACTTAAGGTTTGCAAAATGCTTTCAAAAATATCTCATTTATCCTCACAACAACCATGGGAGATGTGGTCCAGGGCAATTCATTTTATTTTTCCGGGCCTTAGTTTCCTCATCTGGGAAATAGAGGGGTTGGAACTGGATGATATCTAACACCTCTTCTGGATTTAAATCTGTGGTTCTATAAACCCCAGCTTTGCTCCTCACTCCCTGTGTGACCTTGGATAAATTTCTTCACTTCTCTGGAACTTGCTGTATTGTGGAAGAAGGAGTTAAAAACGTCAACTAATAATATTGATTGCTAAGGAAACTTCCAGAAGACCAAAGGAAGGGGAGGGGTTAAAAAATTAACGAACAGCAGCAGTAAATACAAATCCAGATTTGGTAATATTCCAAAAGGAATATTGGAAGGGAGGAGGGAGTTGAAAGAGAAATGAAATATAATAAACTACACAAGATCACAGCCTAGCAGATGGCCTCATCCACTTCTGTAAAAGTGTGTTTGGTGTCCTTAGATTACAGATGCCAGTCACTCTGTAAAAAAGATTACCTCACTCCTGTTTTCTTGGATCAAATAGACTTCTTAAACTGTTGTATCTATATCCTCTTTTTTAATTCCCTTGTACAGGGATTGCTTTCCCACACGATAACAAATCCTACCAATGCATGACAAATGTTCCTCACCACCATTATATCTCCCTTCTCTCCATTTGGTTATGTCGTGCTGTATTCTGTCGTCTCCTTACTTATCTGGCCTAAATTGCTGCAGAATGCTGCCTAATGTCTTTGTAATCTTTGCAGAGG
The DNA here is from genome assembly GCF_003287225.1 of Phascolarctos cinereus. Lineage (NCBI taxonomy): Eukaryota > Metazoa > Chordata > Mammalia > Diprotodontia > Phascolarctidae > Phascolarctos > Phascolarctos cinereus. The sequence continues at coordinate 261,306,524 of NW_027555514.1, read as the reverse complement.
GAGCTGGACATCAAGGCACCAGCCCTACCCAAAGCAATGCTAATCCTTGGTTCAGTGAGCCATTTTCCACCTCGTGGCTCCTTAAACTAGCTGCTAGCTTATCATAAATTCACTGATTTCTTTCCAGATAGATAAATAAATGGGTTCACTTTTTTCTCCTAGGACAGTGGGGTCAAATTCTTGTCTGTGGACCCCAAGCCAGATTAAAATATAATTGGGAAATGTTTAGCAAAATAAGTAAAAATACAATACAATATGTTGTTCAGTTGTTTCAGTGGTATCTGGCTCTTCATGACCCTGTTTGGGTCAAAGATACTGGAATGATTTCCCATTTCCTTCTCCAGCTCATTCTGTAGATGAAGAAACTGAGGCAAACAGGGTTAAGTGACTTGCCTGGGATCACACAGCTAGGAAGTGTCTGAGGCTGGATTTGAACTCAGGAAGATGAGTTTTCCTAATTTCAAGTCCAGTGTCATCTACCTGTCCACAATACAACATAGATAATGTTAATTTGTTTTTCTAATCAACATGCAGCCCTCAGGAATCCATTTCTATCTGATTTTGACACCACTGACCACAGTATAGAATCTGAACAACTTTGAAGAGATTGCAGGATCATGCGATACAGAGCTGGAAGCAACCACAGAATCATTTAGTCTAACCTCCTCATTTTACAGTTGGGTAAACTGAGGCTCATAGGTGAAGTGAATTGCCCAAAGTTAAATAGCAGAACCAGAATCCAAGCTGTGGTCAGAGATGTAGAGCAGGAAGGGGCCCCAGAGATCACCTAGTCAACTCCCTTCTTTTTCAGATGAGGAAACTGAGGCCCAGAGAAGCCAAGTAACTTGTTTTAAGGTCACACAGAAAGTTAGTGGCAGGATCAGAATTTGAACCCAGATCTTCTTACTCTAATTCGTGTACTCTTGACATTGAACTACATTGTCTCTCCAACATCATGGACCATGTAGTACAATTTGATTGGAATAAGAAGGATGATACTCGGAAAAGGGACTGTGAAATTACCTGTTGGCTAATATCTGGGATAGAGGGAGGGAGGGAAGATGGAAGGAGGGAAGGAAGGGAGGGATGGAAGGGAAAGGAAAGGATTATATTTATATATGTTAAGTATTAAACAATATTTTTACTGATAGTTATGACTTAATTATTAATGCCAATATATTCATATGTCATATTAATTTATCAGTAATTTAACTTTTTGATATTCATCCTCCTGATCACCCTGGGTACTATTATTATCTACATATTATCACCCACACCCTATTTTACAGATGAGGGAGCTGAGGCAGACAAAAGTCAAGGCACTTGTCCAAGGTCACCCAGCTACTGAGGCGTTCCTGACTCCAAGCCCAGCACTCAATCCACTGTGCCACCCAGCAATTGCCTTACATCTTCTTCCTCCATTTTCTTCTTTTCCTTCTTTGTTCAATCATCTTTCAATATACAAGAAGACAGAGACCATACTATTTGGTATTTAATGTCATTCACAGTCTGCCTCCAACCTTCATATTCTGGGCTTATTCCACATTACTACCCCTACACTCTAGATTTAACTGAACCGTCCAACTTATTCCCTGTGAAAGATATTCTACCTCCTACTTCCAAACTTTTGCATAATCTGTCCCTTAGACCTAGAAAACTCTCCCTCTTCACCTTGACCTGTAAGAAGCCCATGACTCTTCCAAGGTTGAGCTCATGTCATCTTCTAGCAGGGGCCTTTCCTGGCTCTGCCACTTGTCCATTCTCCCCCACCTCTGAATTATTTTTCATTTTTAACATATCTGTGCATGTGCTGCTCAGCCTGCCCTCCTCCAGTAGAATGCCCTCCTTGGAGGCAGGAGTTTCATTTTTGTGTTTTTAACTCTGGTGCTTGGCACAGTACCTGTGGTTGTGTGACTTGGGAGACATTGGCACAAGAGTGGCCAGTATGGCACCGCCCTCATCACAGAAGGTGCTGTGCTCCATGAGCTCAAAAGAAACACTGGATGTGCAAATTTAGAGAATCTACCCCAAATGTTCACGTTGATTATTGGTGCCCAATCTGAGGTAGAGCATTCTGAGCTCGTGTAGATCTGATTAGCCACAGTTTGACACACTGCAGCTTCACTCTAGCATAGGGAGGCCATTTCGATCTCTTCGAGAATGAAGGATACCAACCATGAACTAATCATACAGTGGGTGTTTACTCAATGCTTTTTGAATGACTGAATGATATGTTTGGCATGGGAGGGAAGAACTAAGAGGATGTCTTCATCTTCCTCCTCTTTTTCTTCTTCCATTTCTTCTTTGTTTTCCTTTGTTCTCTCTGTATGACTTCCTCTATCACCTAGAAGGTTACTGACAAAGTCCTGCCTTTGGTTCCTATTTGCTGAGATTGTTTCATCTAAAATGGGGCATTTGGCAACGAGACCCGACATCTTCTCTCTTTTTTTTTTTTCAATGTTCTGTTGTTGTTTATTTGTTTCCCTTGGCTGCATTGATCTGTGAATGCTGCTGGATAATGTGTGGAACAAATGCATTTCCTACCCAAATACACACAAAATAGAGTAACTCAGCTACTTCCTAGCAGGGAGCCTGGAGCAAGTGACCCCTTTGTAATACCAGCTGACCTGGGTTTAATACAGTGCTTGCATCAGCCATGTTGGGAAGTGACTCTTTGGACCCACTGCAGCTCCAGCTAATTGAATGCCCCTCTCCACAACACAGCTCACAGTCAGGAGACCCTTTGTAAACAATTCACTGCATTCTTATTTAAGGAATATCTTAGGGTTCACTGTCTTCCTTGATGCTTCAGCTCCCTTTCCATGTGAATGGCATTCATCCTTAGCCATGGGATCTCAGCGACTGTTTAGAAGGTTCTGTCAGATACCACTGCTGGTAATTAGTCTCAGTTTGGTGGAAATAGCCAAGGAGGGGTGGCACATTATGTCCACAGGCTCATGGAAATCTGTAATGAGGCTAGTCATTGAACCAAACGTGCCAATCACATCTAGGTGTTCTAGTTAGAGCACGGTGGGGAAATAATAATAATAATAAAAAAAAGCAAAATGGGATGTGGTAAAAACAAACAAACAAATGAAATTTATAAATAAATTAATGAACAAATAAATAAACTGAGGTGGGTGAAAGGGGAAGAAAAGCAAGAAGAAAAAACCCATAACAACCAACCTCTGTGTAACTTGTATGTTATGAAAGAGCCTCAAACCTTGCTTTGTCTTACAAGAGTCTTCAAGCAACAGGCAGCAGACATATGCAACAGGGACACCCCAGTGAAATAGCAGGGGAATTTTGAAATGTGTTATAACAAGGACTGTCCACTGGTGTAGACAAAGAGCTTATCTTTCAGCCATGCGGGAGCCCTGGGACCTGCTTCCAGCCACGGGCTGACCTTGATCTGGGAAGATTTGGTGTTTTGTTGATGTGGCCAGGGGTATGCTGGCAAATGTTTAAAAACCAGCTTTTCCCCTCCCAAACATGGGCAGGACACACTTTTAGGTTTAATTTACATTAGTAACATTTTCTCCATCACTTTTTTAAGTCCAGACAATCAACAAAACAATAAGTCAAGCTCTGATTTGTAGTTTTTGCTGATTTCCAAGGTGTAAAAGCTCATGCTGAAAATTGAAGTCATTTTCCTGAGCTAATTAGAGTTGACTCCAGAACACTCCTAGATAGGGTGAACCTGGAGCCATCCCTTGGTCCTTTCCCCGTCCTATATCAGTGACAGGGGAGCAAGGTGCTACAGCCAGTGAGTTGGTCAGCAAGCATTTATTAAGTGCTTAGAACATGCCAGGCACTGTGTGGAAGCATCAGGGACACAATGAAAAGCAAAAGACAGCCCCTGTTGTCAAGGAGCTCACATGATGGGGAACAGAGCACGCAAGCAACTACGTACATGCTCCAAGTCTACCTCCAGTTCTATCATCTGCCAAAGGGTCTTTCCCAATCACCCATACCCACACTGCTGGTGTCTTCCCTTTGAGATTACTTCCTGTGTACATGGTAGAGGGGTAGAAGGTAAGAGTGGCTAGATGGCTCAATGGATAGAGCACTGGGTCTGGAGTCAGGAAGATGAGTTCAAATTCACACTCAGACACTACCTATGTGACCCTGAGCAAGTCACTTAACCCTGTTTGCCTCAGTTTACTCATCTGTAAAATGAGCTGGAGAAGGAAATGTCAAATCACCCCAGCATCTCTGCCAAGAAAATCCCAAAGAGGTCACAAAGAATCAGACACAACTGAAATGATTAAACAATAATAAATGTTAACCCTGGTTTGATATCTATGTCACTATGGGCAAATCCTTGGGTATCTCTGAACTTCAGTTGCCTCATTTGTAAAATACCGATAATCATGCCTCTACTTGATTCTGATAGGTCACAGCAAGGAAAGAGTTTATAATAATTAACGTACTATAGAAATTTTAGTGACCATCATTGTGATTGTTATATCTAGTTATCCTCTGATGAGTTTCCAACTCATGGGTTCTGGTGTTTAGAAGGGGCATCCTTCTCCCCTAGCCTTCCCTTCACACAGGGGCCATCTCCGGTCACCCTGATCCACATCTTGCCACTGGACCCAGATGGCTCTGGGGGAGAAAGCGAGGGTGGTGATTTTGCACAGCCCTCCCTCACTTAAATGCAATTCACTTGCATGTCATGGCATCACCTCCCTGATGTCATGATCCTCTTCGAGACCAAAGGATAAAGAAGAAACAACATCAGTCCCCCATCCTCATAGATGAGGAAAGAGAAGCCTGGGGACATTAAATAACCTATCCAAGGTCACTCAGCTAGTACACTGAAGACCTAGAAATAAATAGAACCCAGATTCTTTAACTCTACATTCTTTATTCTTTCTAGTTAGGCTAAGCCTACTAAGCGTAGGATGTGGGTGTAGAGGACAGGGTAGTAGACTTGGTATGAAAACACTTGGATTCTCTTTGCTATTAATATTAATTATGTTTCTAATATGTTATTAATATTAATTGCTTTTAATTTGTTTTTAATTAACATTAACAACAATGGAAACTGCATTTTCAAAGTATTGTCTATGCATTTTCTCATTCAAGCCTCACAATGACCCTGTAAGGGAAGCCCTATAGTTATTATCATTTCCATTTTGCAAATGAGAAGGAACTGAGCTCTCAGAGCAATGAAGTGGTTTTGCTCATGGTCACACACATATTCAAAAACAAAATTTGAACCTAAGACTTCTTGAGCCATTATAATTTAGAGCCAGAAGAAGGTCATAAGATCCCAGACTTAGAGCTGTAAGGGACTTTACAGGCTATTTGCCAGCTACCCATTTTACAGATGAGAAAATGGATGCCTAGAGAGGTTAGTTAAGTGATTTGCCCAAGGTCACATAGGTAGTAACGGACCAAACCTGGATTCGAACCTCTGAATCCAAAAATGTGGCCCAATTCTCTATAGAGTTCCTGGGACTTTTTCATACCTATCCCTACTTAAGACTTAAAATGCTTTTAAGTGTTTAGGAAGACATTAAAGCCACTTGGAATAACTTCTTTTTTTTTTCCCAATTCTGAGACTACAGACAAATCTAGGGGTCTTCTGGTCAGTTTGTGTGTGTGTGTGTGTGTGTGTGTGTGTGTGTGTGTGTGTGTGTGTTCAAAGCAAATCTAAATAAAAATACCCCAGGAAGCCTTTCAAGTCTCCTCCATAACACTACTTTTAGGAAAAGAATACATGGAAAACAGAAAGGCCCCCATTGAACTTCCCTCAAAAATCACATGGGGCTTAAAAAACAAAGTGCTCAGCAAAAAATAGAATTTGGAATTTATTAAATGGAAAACATGTATGAGAAGGGTTGGAGACATTAGAGGGAACTGGATTCCACATCTGCATAACAACCTCACCACTTGAATGCAACACACAATTACTGGCTCACTGAGCAGAAATAATTCATCCAAATGACCCATGAGAAGAAGAAAAAGTTGGAGGACCATATACAATCATCCCATAACCCAGAGCATTCCCAAGGACAGGCATCCTGGTGGGATTGGGTGGGTATATTGCTGGGGGTCAAGTTGTGTTTGTAACTTTGGCAAATGGAGAATTGACTTAAGGTCAACTGTAGTGGGCATTCCAAATGTCAAAGCCAAAATGAAGGTACAGCCCCTCTGGCCTGTTCTCCACTGATCATCTTGATGGAAACTTAGAAAATGAATCTATGGCTCGTGTTGCTCATTTCCCTGATGAAACATGGGCACAAGGACAAGTTCAGGCGAAGTTAAGCCAAGATGGGTTAAGAAGACAAAGTGTGTCCTTAGCAAACCCCAAATCTCCTATAAGGGCTGTAAAGAAGTATGGGTCAGTCCATAAGCATTTTAAAAGTATCTACTATGTGTCAGGCATTGCATTCAGCACTGGGGATATAAAAAAAGGCAAAAGACAGTCGCTGCCCTCAAGGAGCTTACAGTCTAATGGGGGAGATGACCATGTACCCACATGCTATATAATCAATAGAGGGAAAGCAGTAGAATTAAGAGGGATTGGGAAAGATTTCCTTGAAGAAGCTGGGATTTTAAATATATACCTCAAGCAGGAAGGGAACTTCAAAAAGGGATTTCTCACTTGCTGTTTCAGAATTTTATTTTTTCTTTTTATTAAAAGGATACTTGTTTTTACATCTATGTAGCCATCTACATATGTATACAATACACTTATGTATTTTGTTCTACTTGTTGTTCAGTCATGCCCAACTCTTTGGGGCCCCATTTGGAGTTTTCTTAGCAAAGATACTGGAGTGGCTCATTTTACAGATAAATAAACTGAGCCAGACAGGATTAAGTGACTTACCCAGACAGCTAGCAAATGCCTGAGGCCAGATTTGAATTCAGAAACATGAGCCTTCCTATCTCCAGGTCTGGCACCACCTAGCTGTCCCTCGTCCCCGGCATATATTCCCCAATATATTCCTTTCTTCCCCCACCATTAGAGTCATCCCTTACACCAAAACCTAAAAACACCCAGTCCAATAAATCTCACCACCACACCAACACACTTGATCGCATAGACAGCATTCTGTACCTGTCCTCCTTCTGTTCTTGAAAGAGTGGGAGGGAGGTACATCATTATACCTTATATTTGGGGCCGAGCTCAGGAACTATAATTACAAAGCATTATTTCTATTTTTATTGTCAACATTGTTTTTTTGTCCATTTATATTGCTGTTGTCATTGTTTATATTGCTTTTCTCCTTCTGCATGCTTCACTTTGCATCAATTCTTAGAAGTCATCTAATGCCTCCTGAAACCTTCTTATTCTCTGCTTCTTATAGGACAGTGATTATCCATTGTATTCATGTACCACCATTCATTTAATCATTCATTTTTTTAAAAACAAGCATTAATTAAGTACCTAGCATGTGCCAGGTATTGTGCAAAGTACTTTACAGTTATGATCTGATTTGATCCTCCCAACAACCCTGGGAGGTAGGTGCTATTATTACCCCCATTTTACAGATGAGGAAACTGAGGCAGGCATTAATATAGACCAGCACTTGATTTGCAATTAAAAGTGTTTAGGGCACTGATGGATTAAGTTATGTACCCAGGGTCACACAGTCAGTATACCTGGGGTTGGAAGGGTGGGGGGATAGGGAGACTTGAATCTATTTCATTCTGACTTGAAAGTCATACTTGGCTCCATTTCAGTTTAATAGCATTAATTTTGAGCTAAGGTGTGGTGCTGAATACCTATTTCGCATTTACTTAAAAAAAATTCTTAGTCCTGGCTTTGCCGTAAGCTAATTGTATGACCTTGGATAAACTACTTACCTTTTCTGCTCTACAGAGTCCTTATCTGTGGGAGGAAAAAATATAGAGTTGGATTAGAGGATGTCTAAGGGCCATTTAAACTTTGACACAGTCATAGAATCAAAGTTTTAGAGCTCAAAGGGATCTTAGAAGTCATTAAATCTATTCTTATTTCACAGGGATGGGATAATTGAAGCACAGACTGTGACTTGCCCAGGGTCACATAGCTAGTAAGTTTCTAAGGCGATATGTCTCCCAGAGTGAGGCATTTAGAATAGAATTACATAAGATTAGAAGGGACCAATGAGGTCATCTAGTCTAACCCTCTTCTTTTACAGGTGAAAAAAAATAGGCAAAGAGAGTTAAAGTGAACTACTTATGATCTCATAGTTAATGAAATGGCCGGGTTCAGATCTGAATCCAGGTCTTCTACCTCTAAGACCAGTGCACTTTTCATAATACCACATAGCTTCTCTTTATGAAACTAAAAGGTAGTATAGGAATATTGAGTGTGGGGATAAGAGGAGGTGAGACCTTCTCTCCTGCTTCCCCATAGGAATCCTAGAGGAAGGGCTCTTTAAAAAATTTTGTTTATTTTTACTTTTCAACCTTTGCTTTTATAAGATTTTGAGTTCTAAATTTACCCTCTCCCTTCACTCCCCCCTTCTGAAGACAGCATGCAATCTGATATAGGCTATACATGTACAATCATATTAAACATATTAAACATATTTCCACATTAGTCATGTTGTAAAAAAGGAATCAGAACAAAAGGGAAAAACCATGAGAAAGAAAAAAAAAGAAAAAAGTATGCTTTGATCTGCATCCAGACTTCGTAGTTCTTTCCCTTGATGTGGATAGCATTTTTCATCACGAGTCTTTTGGAATTGTCTTAGATCATTGCATTACTGAGGAGAGCTAAGTGTATCAAAGTTGGGCATCGCACAATGTTGCTGTTACCATGTACAATGTTCTCCTGGTTCTGTTCACTTCACTCAGCATTGGTTCATGTAAGTTGGAAAGGCTGTTTCTTAGGTAGGAGGAGATCTCTCTAAGCCCCCAGTTTGGAATACAGGCTATAAAAGGAGACATATTGTTAAGGATGGAGTGCAATGGGCAGGGAGAAGGGTGACAATGAAGTATTATCACTCTGGAATCTCTTTCTGAAGAATGTGTATGCTGGGAAACAGAATATTTCTTCCTCACTCACAGTGTTATTGGAAATTTTGATAGGCATTGAGTGGGAGTAGGGGAATGGTGTGAGTGGGTTGAAGGAATGGAGTAGTTCTGGCTATCTATGTGATTTTAACTATTTAAATTGTGGCTCATTGAGTTTGTATATCAGTACACAAATCTTAAATAGGTATCTTGGTTGAATAAGCAGAATCCAGAAGAGGAGAGTGGATTGCATTGCTTTTAAGAAATTATACAATGCTTTGATAGTATCAGAGATATTATGTATGCTAGTACTATATATGGTGTGTGTGTGCGTATGTATATGTGTGTATATATAATGAATAGTATCATAGATCTAGAGCTGGTAGAGACTTATAAACCACCTAGTCCAACTCCATCTTACAGAGAAGGAAACTGAGACCCAGGCAGGTCATGTAACTTGCCCAAGGTCACAAATGTAGAAAGCATCAAAAGTGGGATTTGAACCCAGGCCCTCTGACTGCTAAGCCATTGAGTACACTTTCCATTGTTTATCATGCTCCCAAAGTAATCTTTGATGCAGAATTCCATTTTGTAAAGCCTCAGTGTTCTCTCCACCAAGATTTATGGCCTTATGTAATGGAACAGTATGATCTCTGAAGAATCAAAATGGCAGATAAGCAAAAGGATAATGGCGAGTTTCAGAGTCAATGTAAATAGACCTGAGGCATGATTCTGATTTGCATGCAGGAAGTAGCATGAGAGATATCACCAAGGGGTTTTGCAATTGGAAAAGGGGGTGGGCTCATTATTAGTCAAGAGGGAGGGATAAATGGTGACACTCTGACATCCATGAAACGCTAAAAGACAGAAAGACATCCTGTGCATTGGGCAGATCCATTAGGGAGAATTTGTGAGAGAACATAGGCAAGGATTACAAAGGATCAAAAGGTAAAGATAGGGTGTGATGGGCACTGCTGGAAAGAAGGGATTCTCACCCTGGTGAGATCATGAGTCCACTGGCAGATAGAAGAAAGGGATATTTGTCTCCCATTTCTCATCCCTTGTGAGACAATGATGCTTATTTCACCTCCTTGACTTCAAAACCACAGAAAATTTGGAAAACTAGCTGGAGATCCAGTTTTATCTCAAGAAAACATCCTTAATTAGGAAAACATATTCTTCTTCCCTCCCACACCCTCAACTCTCTCCCTGAGGTCATTTTATATTCAGTAACTCTAGTTGAACGCTGGCATCTTGACAAAAGGGGCCTTTGGTCTGGTTTAAGGGAATGAGACAAAAGCCTAAAATAACACTTTTCCCATGTCCAACGTGGGGTGGGTGTATTTCCTCCATTCGAATGCATTTGTTAATAGCAACATATGGCGTTAATAAAATTTCACTTCTATGAGATCCAATAAATTTGGATATACAGGGTGTCCCAAAAATATTAGTGAAGTCTTGTGGTAAGATTTTTGGGTCACCCTGTATATATATCGAGTGAGATCTGCAATGTTCTCCAGCAACAGCTGTGGCATCTGTGGGAAGATCGGGTGCTACACTGGAAATTATGCTAACTTGGGAGTCAGAGGATATGATTTCAGTCATTCAATCAACACGTGTTTATTAAATGCCAGGCACTGCGCTAGGCTCTAGAGATACAAAGATAAAAATGAAAGAGTCCCTGCCCTCAAAGAGCTTCCATTCTGCCAGGGGAGAGACATGCACATAACTAAATATATGCCGAAAATATTATAACCTAGACTTGAGGCATCTTTGAGAGGGAAGGTTCAAATCCTGGTTCTGCTGCTAAATACCTTTGTGACCGTGGGCAGATCACCTTCCTCTCTTGGGTTCTGGCTTCTTCCTCTATTAAAAAACAAACACAAAAACAAATAAAAAACAAGTAGGGACTTCTTTGCTCTTTCCTGCTTTAAATCTAAAGTCCACGGGTCTTAGGTCCTTTATCTGTAAAATGAGGTGGGACCAGATGGTATCTGAAGTCCTTTCCAGCTTTAAATTTATGACCCCTTTTCTATATATTCTTTGTTTTCTATTGCCAGAGGCACCACCCAGATTTAGTCCCTGATTACCTCTTGCCAGGACCATTGAAATTGCTCCTGATTGGTCTCTCTGCCTCCAGGTTCTCAAAACCATTCCCCTATATCGTTATCAAATACGTCTGTGTATGTATGTACGTATATGTACATGGATGTATATATGTGTGTATATACATGATGTTGTCGTGTTCAGTCATGTCTAACTCTTTGTGACCCTGGTGGGAGTTATCTTGGTAAAGATACTGGAGTGCTTTGCCATTTCCTTCTCCAGCTCATTTTACAGATAAGGAAACTGAGGCAAACAGGGTGAAGTGATTTGCCCAGAAACACACAGCTAGGAAGAATCTGAGGTCACATTTGAACTCAGGTCTTCCTAATTCCGGGTCCTATGCTCTATCCACAGAGCCATCTAGTTGCCCATACAAAAACACACACATATCACCTATGTGTTTATATTGCATAGAATATATATGTGTGGTATATACACACATTGTATTCACATACAATGCTTGCAATGTAATACACACATGCCTACATATATACACACATAACACATATACATACATGCAAATACATTTACAATATACATATACATAAACAGATATAAATACCAGTTCAGATATTTTAACTAGACCCTCGGAAAGTCACTTAACCTCTGATTGCCTCAGTTTCCTCAACTATAAAATAATAAAGTACCTACCTTCCTGAGATTGTCGTGAGGATCAAATGAAGTAATAATGTACAGTGTCTAGCACATAGTAGGAAATATATATATATGTATATGTATGTGCTAGTTATTATTAATGGTTATGAATGACTTTAATAATAATTTATTATTGTTGTTGTTGTTATTCTAGATGGCATAGGACCTGGAGACAAGAAGACCTGAGTGTGTGTATGCATGCAGCCTTGCACATAGTAAGTGATTAATAATTGCTTATTGGATATAAATTTTTTCCCTTTTTTTTGGCAGGGGGGGGAGGCCATTGGGGTTAAGTGACTTGCCCAGAATCACACAGCTGGTAAGTGTTATGTGTCTGAGGTCACATTTGAACTCAGGTCCTCCTGACTCCAGGACTGGTGCTCTATTTACTGCACCACCTAGCGGACCCAATTGGATATAAATTTGAATTGTAAAGACTGCTGCTTGGTTCAAGCAGACGTTCAGCTGCGACTTATTTTAGATATGAAAGGGAACCTTATAAAGTTATTCTCTTCCACGTATCCTGGGTGTCCTCAGAGTCAGGTTGACTTGAATTGAAATCTTTCCTCTGGCCCATTTTGGGTGAGTGATCCTGGGCAAGGGAAAGTCACTTACCCTCAGTGCTCTGGGGTGGAGGTGTCAAAGTTAAATAGAAACAGGAGGCCATTGATCCATACATACTTAAGGATCCCTGTAGACTCTATATTGCCTTAGAAAACCACACATTAACATTATCTATGTTCTGTTGTATTTGTATTTCCCTATACCAATGAAATCTCAGGTCTGGTCCCTATAATCATCACTTTAACTTCTCAAAGAGTTAATTAGTGCCTGAACTAGTAAATATCTAAGACCAGATTGAACTCAGAAAGACAATCAAATAGCATCTCATACAATTACAAGCTGCAAGCTGCCTACCAGTTAGGCATCTAACCTCTCTCTGAGCCTCAGTTTCCACATATGTAAAATGAGATGGCTTCTCTGGTCCCTTTTAGATTGAAATCTAGATCATAGCCTGTTATCTTTTTTGGGAAAAAGAAGGGGAAGGAGGAAGCTGGAAGATTGACCAGAGGGAGAAGTATAACAAAGATCCTTTTTTGAGGGTCATTGAATACTAGGCCTGCTCTTAGTGGAGCAAGGCTAAATTCACCCTAGATAAGCCTGCTCCTCCAGGCAGAACTCTAATAGTTTTCTGAAGAAATCTCAAAGGAGCAGAGGGAGAATTGAATGTGGCATAGTAAAGAAGGGAAGGGGAAAGGGATTGGGGGGAGGGGGATTGTGGGTGGAAGAACAGTTTTTAAAGTTATGTGATTTAAAAAAAAGATTTGTCATCATTTTCTTTATGACTTTGAAGAAGCTGGTTAAGAATAGGAAAGCATGGAGCCATTTGGAATCTGGAAGCTTTCACAGCAGTCACTTCTGTCTTGGCATGTTGGTTCATACATTACAAAGGGTATTTTGTTAGTAATCTATCATAGCATTAATGTTACAAATACATGCCCTCTTTTTTTTCACTTGGGTTTCTGAAGACCCAAGACAGATGATTTACTCTGCCCAAAGATATTAATACAGAGAATGTAATTACTCCCCAACTTCTGGCTGGTGAGGCTAGATAAAAATAGATATGGATCATACATATTAGATGCTAATATTAGTAGTGGCCTAAGACACTCAGGCAGGGATTCTAGTCACTTGGGGAATTCTGCCTTTCTTAGGAGCCAGTTTCCACTCTCCATAATTATGCCTAGTTTTTATTTCAAGAATAAATTTATGTCATTCAGCCTACTCTTCATGAGCCTTCTAAATCCCCTTCAAGGGAGCTTAAAAATACAATGCCCTTGACTTTATCCTAGTAGTGTTTGAAGACTAAAGTATATTTCAGAGTTAACTCTTCAAACTATGGTGCTTGGTCCATTGAATGTAAGGATAATGGGAATACAGGCTGGCCCTGTGATTTCGTTAGTATGAAGAACTCCCAAACGAGGAAATGCTCTCTACAGATGCTAATCATTACCTTGTCTGAAGCTTACAATTTCAGAAAGTTGCCTAGGGCACTGAGGGGTTAAGTAACTTGCCCAGAGTCACAGAGCCAGTAGGATTCAAATTCAGATCTTCTAGGTTCAGAGGTCAGCCCAGTATCCACTGCTTCTCATAAGGATACTGAAAATCCTGGCTCATGTTTCTGGAGTAAATGATAGTTATAAGGTAGACTGGTACAGTGGGAAAAGCACTATGTCTGAAGTCAGAGGGCAGGGAGTCAAATCTCCCACCTTGAGCCACTTTGGGCAAATCACTATACTTCCCAGGAGCTCAGTTTTCCCAGTTGTAAAATGAGGGTGTGGTCATAGAAGGCTGATGAGGTTCCTTCACTCTCCAGGTTTAATATCCTATTGCCACCCATTTATGAGCACTTTGCTCATGCAAAGTCTATAAAGGAGGGAGCACAAACTTGATCCTCATTCTATATATCGGGAAACCGAAGGACTGACTTAGCTACAATCCCATAGTCCCACAGTGAGCAGACCAGGTCTTAGGATGCCAATCTGAATGCTGTAATAATTGATTTGATGCATCTATCAGATCAAAAGGTAGTAGCATGAGCACTGGAACTCTGTTTTAGGTTACAAAGTAGCAGTGATCATTAGTTCCGTTGTTTCTCTGTGTTCTCCTTCCTACTCTAACCAGAGTTATAACTAAGGGGGGGAAGTTAGTGCTTTGGCCCAAGGAACTGGAACTTCAGATAGCTGAACTCAGCTTAGTATCAAATCAGCCAGAATAATAAGTTTAAATATGAAGTTATCAGATTGTATGATTTCTTCCCCACTTCCTATGGCCATACGCCAGATGGAGATCCAGCCCTGTCCTGCACCCTCCCCTTCAGATAACCTCCTCAGCAGGGACATTTTAGTGTCTCAGAGTCACTAGCCCTTTCCCAAACCTTCCCCCATCCCGACTCCAGAACTTTGTCTCTTGAAGCTTTCATAGTGTTTGCCCTGGAAAAGCAGCATTGTTAACTACAGCTGTACTTCTAGATACCTAGTGCCATGGTAGGAAGAGAATTAAGAATGCTGAGATAAAGGAGTGGCTCAAAGTTCCAAGATAGCATTACAAAGGAAATTAGGCTGCTTAGAGGTCCTTCACAGACCCCTCAATGTCACCTTTAGAGGCAGGACGTCAGACCAGATGTTTGACGCGTAGGTTTGTTTGACTCAGAGTGGTATTGCCTTATTTCCAATAGCCTATTCTTGTCGAGGCTACCACCACATTTAATCCCTTCAGTTGACCTTCTTGGAGTCACCCTCAGCCCCTCACTCCCTTTGCCAGATATATCCAATCAGTTACCAAGAACTGTCAAGTCTACTTTTCCCACATGTCAGCTACCACCTTTGTTGAAAGCTCTCACTGAAGGATAGATCCTTCAAACAGAGTGGCTGCACACTGAAACTCTATTTTAGGTGACAAAATAGTAGTGATCATAGTTTCAGTTCTTTCTGGGTACCTCATTCCCTGGATACTTTTTTTTTTTAGGTAAAGTCCATCAGAACTTGACTCTAATCTGCTATTTAAGCCTTATTACATATTATTCCCTTTCACCTATCCTCTGATCCCACCAAAATGAACTACTTGCTGTTTCTTACATAAAACATTCAACTCTCATCTCCATGCCTTTGCCTCATGCCAGGAATGTACTCTCACCCCATCTCTGCCTTTTAGAATCCCATATTACTGTTCGGAAACCCTTGTTATAATTTTCAGTCACGTCCAACTTTTCATGACCCCGTACTGGGGGTTGTCTTGGCAGAAATTCTGGAGTGGTTTGCTATTTCATTCTCCAGCTCATTATATAGATGAGGAAACTGAGACAGGGTGAAGTGCCCAGGGTCACACAGCTAGCAAGTTCCTGAGCTGGATTTCAACTCAGATCTTCCTGACTCCAGGTCTGGTGCTCTATCCACTGTGCCACCTAGCTGCCCTAGTTTCCTTCAAAGCTTAGCTTGAGTGATAGTTCTAATTCAAGATCTTTCTTGATCTCTTCCTACCTCCACCTCACCTACTAGATGCTAGTACCCATCCTCCCTCTCATATCACTTTATATTTTTTGTGTGTAAACTTATACATGAACAGATCATCCCTTAATATCATGTAAACATCTTGAGAGAAGGAATTATGTCACTTTCTTCTTTCTGTCTGGCATCTCATAGAGTATCTAACATATTGACTCGTATATTCAGAGCTGTAAGGGACTTTAGAAGTAAAAGATCTAACATCTAAAGGTTCTAGGTGTTTTGCCAAGGATCACACAGCCAGTAAGTGTCTGAAACACACCCAGAACCCAGCCCTCAATCCACTAGACTGCCCGGCTGCCACTCAAATAAGGATTTAAGATTTCCCATGTTGGTGCCCCCTCCCACTATGTGCTCAATCCCCTCCTGCTACCCCCTGGCTGCTGAGGAGGCATTTTAAAAGGTCTGAACTAGACCTACTTAGCTTTCCCTCCCCCCATCAAAATGCACCTGTCCTGAATCCCACTCCCAGCTTATCTGCTTCTGGGCTAATGGTTTAATCTAGTGTCTGGAAACCAAGCCTTAACTCAGCATTTCATAAAGTATATTCTGTAGAATGTTGATTGTGTTCTGAGAAGAAAATGAATAGGGGAATAGAAAATTGTTAAGCATTTAGGAAGATTTCTTCCCTCTTAAAATATTAAAAAATTTTAAAAATAGGTTAAAAAATATTAAATGTGAAATTATGAATTCATAAAAAAATTGCTATACCATTTGAATGTAGGCTATCACATTGAATACTGCACTCTAAAATGAGAGCTCTTTAAAAGCAATATACATGTGAGTATATACATACATATGTAAAATAATGAATACATTTATTTGTATATGTGTGCATACATGCACACACACACACACACACACACACACACACACACACACACTGAAGAAATAAAACCAATTCTAGGCCATGTTCCAATTTTATCCACATAAGATTTGTAGGTTGTAGGTATAGAAAGAAGGCATAATATATGTTCAATTTAATTCATTAATAATTGAGTGCTTACTAAGTACCAGGAATCTGTGATAAAAGTAGGCACACAAAGACAAAAACAAAGTAGTCCTCAGTTAATCTGTCAATCAGTCAATGAACAAGCATTTGCTTAGTACGTGCCAGATACTGTGTTAAGTGCTAGGGATACAAAGAGAGGCAAGAATCACCCCTGCCCTCAACGAGGTTCTCATGGGAGAGCTAACAGGGACATAATCAGCTACAGGGCAAGTTCCCCCAAGGAGCTGACGTTCTACTGGGGGCGTACTTCAGTACATAGATAATGTAATGGATAGATTGACCAATGAGCTCAGGCCCTCCAAGGCTGTGCAGAGTGCATCAGTGTATTCAGCTGATGAAATTTCCCGTTTGGAAAAGTCTGGGGAGCCTGTTTTCAAGAGAGTTGTGATGATATGTAATAGAAATGCCTTCTGGAGACTTTGGAGCACGTATAGATATTCTGTGACTGGTTCTGGTTTGCTAACCATGCAGCGACAGTAGCCTATAGTTGCAGAACCAGAACTGAGGATGCCTTTGAAAGGTTTTATTTGACCGCAGCCCTTTCTTTCTCTTGGTTTGATTTTTCTTCAGCTGACTTCTTCCTAATAGACAGAGTCTGGTGAGAGATAAGGCTATAAAGGGAGAGGCCTCAGGCCAAATAGATGGCCCTAAGACTACTACACGTGGTGCTTCATTTTAGGTGGAGGAGATTAATTTGGAGGCTATAACCCTGCAAGTTTCAAAAAATCAGTTAAGTAAGCCATCCAGGAGTCCAGGAGTCTGGGAATCTAGTAATCTGGGGAGCGAGTCCATGTTGAATTTTGCAGCCAGCTGGGACATCCGTGTCCTAAGGAACAAGGAGTAACCTTTATACTTAGCTGTAGAAGTAGCCGAGAAGAGGTCTCATCCAGCTGTGGTGCTGCTTTGGAGTTGAACTTGATGGGACTAATGCTATGTAAAAACTGTTCAAAGTCTGAGCCCACTCTCCCCACTGACCAAGGTGATGATATATGAGAGAATATGCCTCTAAAGTATTAAAGGAGGGGGAGAAATGTCTGTACTTTTGTTCTCACAGTATCTTTGAGGTAAATATCCCTTTGAAAAAGCTCATTGATATTAATCTGTTAAACAAAACAGGGTACTAGTCACTCACTGATAGATAGCAATGGTGAACAGCTTCTGATGGAAGGTTAACCCAATAATAATAGAGAAGAGACATTCAGATTTCCTCAGGGTTGCCCCTAGAATCCCGAGGGAGCAATGTAGTCAAACTGACTCTGGGATAGTAAGCCATCCTTGCTACATAAATAAATACATAGGATATAGAAAGTAAAAAGAGAGTAAAGAATACATACGGTGTATATCTAAATTAACAAGAGGTAATTTTGAATAGTGAGCAGAGAGCTGGAATCTTGAAATTAAGAAGTCCTGGGCTCAGGTTCTAATTCTGACACACACTGATTGTATGACTCTGGGCAAATCACTTAATTTCTCAGAGAGTTAGTCAATGAGTATTTTTTAAGCACTGGTGATATAAAGAAAGGCAAAAGACCCTTCTGGCCCTCAAAGGAGCTCACAATTTAATGGAGGAGATAACAAGCAAAGAAATACATACAAGTGAGTTTTGTAGAACCTGTTCTCAGTCTGACTCCACTCTCCCTAGAGACCAAGGTAGTAAATGAAAGAATGTGCCCCTCAAGTACTGGGATACATAAAGAGCTCTAGGAAACTCCCTACCACTCTAACTTGGAGAGAAGGTATATATTTGCATTGGTAAAGGGAGTTTCCATAGATGGGTGTTCCCAATACCAATGAAGTCACATCTCCACTCCCTGAATATAATAAACACAAAGTAATTCTGGAAGGTGGAAAGTAGGAGGAGAGCACAACCAGCTAAGGGAACCAGGAAAATTTTTCTGTAGTAGGTGGAATCAGAGCTAAGACTTGAAAGGAATTAGGGATTCTAGAGAGAGGAGGGACAGCATTTCAAGTACTATCGATGGCACAGAAGCAAGAGCTGTATAAGGATCATCTTGTATAAGAAACAGCAAGTAGACCAGTTTTCCTGGCTCATGGAGTACAGGAGGGGACATGATGTGAAACAGACGTGGAAAGATAGGCTGGAACCAAGGCACAAAGGGCTTCAACTGTCAAATGATGGAACCCATATTTTATCCTAATGGAAAGAAAGAGGCACTAGAGCTTCTTAATGAGGAGAGTGCTGTGATCAGACTTGTGTCTTCTGAATATCAATTTGTGGGAAAATCAATCAGTGGGGGAAATGGGCTGGAGAGGAAAGAGGCTCAAATTAGAAAAACAAATTACAAAGATATTCCAACAGTCTAGCATAGCATGAAGTACAGAATTTTTTCAGCTAACATTATCTCAAGGACATTCCATTATAGGTCTTATCAACACATTTCAAGATTAAAGATGTTGCACGGCCAAATCAGTTTGGGGAATATGACCTTACTTCAATGGAGTTAGATGAGTGGAAGGATTTTTCAACAATGGCAGGCCAGTGCAGGTATCATTTAAGGAGCTGGAAGTCCCTTCCCTAAACCTGACCTCGAATATAAACTGGCTGCATATTCTACTTTCACTTTGGGCCATCCCTGACCCCAGATGTTCCCTATTTCCCCAGTGTGCATTGTAAATAATGATGAAATGGTAGCTTAGATGGAAAACAATCCTCCTCCTTTCCCATCCTTCATCAAGAGACCAAAAGGATTCTTGAATCACCCTTATATGGTTTTACAATCAATAAACCGATTTACCCCATGTTGACAAGAAGGATAGATCTGGTAGACCAATTCAACCAGATGGATGTTTCATAGCAAAATTCAAGGCTGTCATTCTCTCTTTCAGATTCTCTTGCTCAGTAGGTTTGTGGACCATGAGCAGCAATTATTATATGTTTAGGGAACATTTTTTATTAGACTAGACCCGTGATTTCGTTGGTGTAGGGAATTCCCAAGGAGAACATTTCTTCTACCAATGCAAATCAATATCTTCTTTGCAATTTGTGGTCCTTAATAGAGCCTAGGGGCATTGAGAGCACTTAGCATGTGGTAAACACTTAATAAATGCTTGTTGGCTGACTGAATGACTGAATGAGATGTCAGGTCCCTTGGACATATCTTCCTCCCTCTGAGGCCAGCTCTCCATCCACTATTCCACACTGCCTCTCGGGGATCATGAGATTATTTTAATATTATCCCAAGCCAAATGACAATGATAAAAGTAAACTTGTTGGTGCTACAAACAGGAAGAAGCACTTACGAATTAAACAAGTTTTGTTCTTGTTTTTTTTTTAATGTTTTCCTCCTTTGGATAAGGAGAAGGACATATGATGGAAAAAGTACTGGTGTTAGACATGTGACATTGTGCCCCACTTACCAGTTGGGTAGGTCACCTCTCTTAGACTGTTTCCTCATCTGTAAGATGGGGATGACATCTGTACTATCTTCCTTGTAGGACAGATGAACCAATTGCTTTTAAAATTAAAGTACTACATGAATACAAGCTCTCATCCATAACAGATCTTTTCCATTCACCCTGGCCTTGGATTAATCCAAGGAGAAGGAATACATGAAAAGGCTCATAACACTCTCCTCACTGTAAAAGTCCTGTCTTTTCCACAAGTACCTCTCTTGCCACACATATAATTCTTGACTTTTCTTCCCTGCACTTGGCACAGGACCCAGCACACAATAGGTGCTTAGTAAAGGCTTATTGACCAACTGACTTCCTTGATTCTTCAGAGACACATCAACTTGTTTTGAATTTAGGAAGACCCCCTGGTCTGAGGAAACCAGTTGCTTCTCTCAATTTTTTGAGGTCTAACAGGTGGATCTTTTGGTTTTTTGCATAATGATAATATCACCAAAAGGAAAGAAATGTGTGTATGCATGTATGTGTGTATGGATATATACACACATATATAGACATACACAAACACACATATATACATATATCTCTGTGTATATGTGTGCATATGTATGTATACATACATATACATTTTGAGTTTATAAGGTAAGCTATAGTAAGACAGACTGATGTAGGGAATAGAGGGCTTGTCCTAGACTCAAGGTTGTTAGACTGGGTTCAAGTCCTGCCTCTGATCCATGCTAGCTGTGTGACCCTAGGCAGTCACTCAACCTTTTGGAGTTCTAGGCAATTCTGTCTACAGACAAGATGACTTCTTGCTCCCTGACCTTCAGGGAAGCTTTCTCACATGATAGCTGGCCACATTAGTGAAATCACAGATCTAGATTCCACCCCAACACTCACATCTCACCAAAAAAAAAAAGATACATCTTTAAACCTAGTAATAAGAAGACGCATGATTGCTTAATAAAAATACATGATTGCTCAATAAGATAGGGAAATTGTAAATAACAAAAATGTCCAGAAACAAAAGGTAGAAGGGAAAGCAAATGTAGAAAATTGCTTGCCTCTTCTCCTAGGACTTCTTCTGGAACTACTATAATATTAATCATATTTTCCTAAAAGCCATAATGCAATTTCTAGGAGACAGGCATTTGGCAATGGGATTCCATTTTCCAATGTACTTAGGCATCAAAGGAGAGAAACTATGAACGTGTGTGGGACAGAAATGCTGATAAAGGTGTTTATTAGCAGCATTATTTGAAACAAGAAAAAAAGCAAAACATTTTACGTAGACTTGGGGAATTTTAGATCTGGAAGGCACCCTAGGAATTGTCTATTCCAATCCACTTATTTTGCAAATGAGTGAAACTAAGTCCTGAAAAAGGGGGGTAACATTCCCAAGGTCCCAAATGTAGTAAGCAGAAAAGACAAGATGACGCAGCTCCTCACCACCCTCAATCCAGGGCTCTCTCCAGCTTCTCCCCATGCTTCTTTGTCTAAAAGTTTATTAATTCAGGCATATGAGAAAGCTTATGCAATGACATGGAGATGGAAGAGGGAATATTGTGTCCAGAGAATAGCACACTGGCCAGAGTGGCTGGAGTATAGAATTCATGAAGGAAAGGAAAGAGCAAACAGTCTGGGAAAGATAGATTGTGAAGGGCTTTAAGTGCCAAACAAAGGAGGTTTTGTTATTGTTTATTTGAAGTTTTTTTTTTGAGGCAATCCAGGTTAAGTGACTTGCCCAAGGTCATACAGCTAGTATGTATCTGAGGCAGGAGGACCTGACTCCAGGGCTAGTGGTCTCTCTACTGCACCACCTACCTGCCCCAAGGTTTTTTTTTTTTTTTTAAGATATAATAGGGAGTCACTAAAGCTTTTTGAGCAGGAGAGTAACATGGACAGACCTATGCTTTCAGAGTATCAATATGGCAGCTGTGTGTAGAATGGATTGGAGAGTAGAAAAACATGGAGGAGAAAAACCAATAAGAAGGCTATGGCAATAATATAGGTGAAAGTCCTGAACTAGGGTGATGGGAAAGGAGAAGACATACATGGGATATGCTATGGAAGTAGAATTGACAAGGCATGGAAGGTGATTGGATATGATAGTGGGAAGAGCTTGTGAGTGGGAGTTAAGAGTCAGGAACAACTCCAAAGTCATAAATCTGAGTGACTAGAAGAATTCTAGTACCCTAAAGAGATATAGAGAAGTTAAGAAGACTGGTGGATTTAGGTGGGGAAAAGAATGAGTTCCATTTTGGACTCGTTGAGTTTAAGATGCCTATAGGATATCTGGGTGGGGATGTCCAACACATGTTCAGGACCGAAGCTCAGGAAAGACATGAGGACTGGGCATGTAGATTCAGATGTGAATTTGAAGAGCGATGATAACTGAACCAACAGAAACTGATGTCATTGCCAAGAAATAGGATGTCAAAAGAGAAGAAGAAAGGGTCCAAGTGATCTTTAGGGTGCAGTCATGCATATGTGATTGGGATATGGGTACAAAGAAGACTCACAGGTAGGAGAACCGCAACAGGGCAATGTCATGAAAACTCAACAAGAAGGCAGGTAATATGTAGTAGAAAGAGCTCTCAACTTTCCTACCTAACTTGGAGTCCTGGGACAAGAGATTGATTCCCAGATTTGCTACTAATTACTTACAGTCTTAAGTTGGTCACCTCTGTTTGCTTCTCAGTTTCCTCATCTGGAAAGTGAAGGTTGGACTCTATGGCCTCTGAGACTTTTGTCCTTCCTCAATGTATCTTCCACTCAGCTGCCATGATTTTCCTAAAGCACAGGTCTTACAATGTTCCCTACCTCCCTTCCATCTAAGGAGCTTCAGTGGCTCCCTGTTACTTCCAGGACCAAATGTAAATGCCTCTGTTCAGCATTTCAAGCTCTCTTCTTAACCTGGCCCCTTCCTCCCTTCCCAGTTTTCTAATGCTTTATTCCCCTCCATCCATTGTACAGTCCAGGTAAACTGACCTCATTGATGTTTCTGCCACATGATTCTCCATCTCTCATCTCCATACCTTTGCACTGGCTGCCCTCCATGTCTGGATTTCCTTGCCCCCCTCATTGTAGCTCTTAGAACTTCTACTTTCCTTCAAAGCTCTGCTCCCATGCCACCTCCTACACAAGACCTCCTGATTCTCCCAGCTGAAATTGCTTCCCCTCTGATTTTACCTTCTATCTACTCTGTCTATAAAATGAGATAATATTTCTAAAGAGCTTAACATAGAGCCTGGAACATAGTAGGTGCTTAATAAATATTTTTCCCTTCCCCTTCCATACATATTTTATATGTAGCTAGTTATCTATATGTCATCTGGCCATTAGAATGTAGGCTCTTTGAGAGCAGGAACTATGTTTGCCTTTCTTTATATTTTGGTCTATTTTTATGATGCTCATATTTAGCAAAATGGTTCATTTACTCCTGTTGTTTTTAATCGGCTAGTGAGCCAAAAGACTCAGTCCTTGACTGAGTTAGAGGCAAAAACACAGATTAATTTTGTTCTGTGGCCATGTACCATCCCTGAATCTCTCAGCATCCTGTTATCCTGGCTCTGGAGTCAGAAGGATCTGAGCTCAGAACCCAACTCTGACATTCTCTATGTGACCATGGGCAAAATCACTTAGCCCACCCCTCCTTCAGCTTCTCTTATGTAAAGTAAGAGGGTTGGCTGTTGAGGTCTCTATCAGCTCTAGATATGAGTCTGGGAGTTCTTTTGATCATGTATTTTCTCATGTAATCTCTCACTATTAACATTGGGGGGGGAGGAATAAGCTATATTTTTTTGAGAATTGAAAAAAAAATTATAAGTATGTCAAAGTAGCAACACATTGAAGAGTTGATCACTGAAGATCATCCCTCTCCCACAAAGCAATTCTTGATGTCTCAGAAGCTGCACCTGCATATATAAAGGGCAATGTATTATGGATCATTTCATTTGGTATTGGCTTGTTCCTGATTCAGCCCAACTTTAGTTTTTACTCTATAAAGCCCAGAATTGCAAGTTTCCTCCAATCTAAGTTTTTGAGGTCATGCCATATGCCACTGATTGCATTTTTTAAAGCAAGGGGGAAATCACCATGGAATCAAAGCATTTGAGAGCTGGAAGGCACCCTAAAGATCACCCACCTCTTCCATTTCACATTGCCTGTTATCTGATAAAGTGGCAAAGGATTGGTACTTAATGCCAGATTTCTGCCACCTTATCTTACAATGTATTCAATGTATGGGGAGGGACTTAGCAGCAATCTCCTGGTGCCCTCCTGTCTGCCACATGCTATCAAGCTCAGGCAAAGATAAGAAGCAGGGCATTTTAGAGAAGTCACATAATAGACATCCTGTCCCTTTCATCAAGTCCATGAAAGGAAGAACTGGGTGACTGATAGTGATGGTTAAAACATCACCTATTCACCAAGTGCCTCTGATCCAACATGAATTGCTTCTCTTCATGATATATCAGACATTTTAAGGAAGAAGGAATTTTGAACACAAGAAAGTAATTGGAAGGAAGCACTTTATAAGATATCTCAGTTTAAAATATACAAAAGGATATATTGTTGAGGTTGGGGAAATATTGCAAATGTAATACCTTCTGCTGTTCCAATTTCTACTCACACAGGTAGGCTAGATCTCCCAGAGGGAGGCTGCTATCTTAGCTTCTGGGGTACAGGGGTGGGTCTATGCTCCTAATACTACAGCTCATATGTTTCTACCAGTGTGCTTTTTATTGATAATCAGAGAGTATATGTAATTTTTGCTTAGCAAAGGTGGCAACATAAAAACAAATAAAACAAGCTTCCTCACCAGATAAAAATGGAGCACGTCTTCCATAAATGCACACAACATTTGTAGGAAAAGTGAGCATGATAGTTGCGGGATAACTATATAAAGAACCTACATGTACCAATGCAGCTTCCAGCTCTAGAACTGCTGGAAAAGGGAGTCCTTGCTTTCTCTCTATCTTTTTTTTTTTTAGGCAATTGGGGTTAAGTGACTTGCCCAGAGTCACACAGCTAGTAAGTGTTAAGTGTTTGGTCTGAGGCCGAATTTGAACTCAGGTCCTCCTGACTTCAGGGCCGGTGCTCTATCCACTGCGCCACCTAGCTGCCCCAAGTCCTTGCTTTCTGTCGATTGACTCTTGATTTCCAAGTTTGGCTCTTTCTTGAGCCCATAGGAAGCTCTCTTCCTATGTGGGATCCCGCACCTGGGGGCTGCTTCCTCTCTTGAGTGATTATCTCTTTCCATTTGTATCTTTCTGGAGCATGTTTCTCTGTTCTCTCAACTTTGCTTCAAAATGATGCTATAGCGACTAAATGAGGTGGTCTTTTTCTGGGGGAACAGCATGTTTTGGATGGTGGGGAGAGAAGAGACCTAGATTCTTCCCTGATTACTGACTCCTGCCTCTGCTTTTTCCAACTTCTGGAACTCTTGTTTTTACACACACACACACACACACACACAACACACACACACACACACGTGTGTGTGTGTGTACGTATACATATATAATTGTATAGATACTTGCATACATATTATTGTTGTTCAGTCACATCCGACTCTTTGTGATCCCATTTGGGATTTTCTTGACAGAGATACTGGAGTAATTTGCCATTTCCTTTTCTAGCTCATTTTTCAGGTAAGGAAACTGAGGTAAACAGAGTTAAGTGACGTCTTGCCCAGAGACACACAGCTAGTAAGTGTCTGATACCAGATTTGAACTCATGAAGATGTCTTCCTGATTCCGAACCTAGTGCTCTATTCACCGTGCCACCTAGCTTGCCCATTTGCATAAATATATGTACATATACACATGTATACACACACACACATATATATGTATATATGTGTGTGTGCGTATACATACATATATTATATCTATACATATATATACACATACTATATATGATGCTGCTTAGGGGTACAGGGAGGCTTACTTAACTAGGAGAGGACTTGAGACCTCAGACTTGCCACATGTTGGGTGCCATTAAATGATGCCATTTTAGGGGTCCAGGGACCCCAAAATACCAAGGTTCAAGGTGAAGTTGTCTGGAAAGAATTTGCAGACTCAAGCAGTCTTCCAGTCAAGTGGCTAAAAATTTATATTAATGCTAATATGGCAGGTGAAGCTCCTTAGGCAACTCACAACCTAACAAGAGTGATGCTAAAGCTTATGCAGGAAAGGTACAGTGAATTGTGTGGCAAGTATACTAGTTAGGTGGGAGGGATAGAATCAAGGAGCTCCTAAAGGAACATAGTTTTTGTACCTTGGGTGCAGATGTCATTCACCACTGGCAACGCTGGGAGTGTGGGAGGCTTCTAAGGGGTGTGTTTTTGATCTGCTCAGTCTGTAACAAGATAGCCTCAGGAGTAGATGTCTACGGCTTCATTACAGGATAATTGTATCTGTGCAGGGAAGTTCTACATGGTCAGCTTGTTCTTGTAACAGGGAGAGATAGTTTGCCTCATTGGTGCCCACTCATGAGTTATTGCCAGAGATAAGGTTTTTGGGCTGGGGAGAGATATGGCCCTAGGGCTGTGGTATGAGCACCCCATCATATACACACATATCTATAAATGCACTGTGTTTGTGCATAAGCATGGATATATGTCCAAGGGATGTGATTGATTTTTCTCAGCCAAATCACTAGCTGTTTCCTATGTGATGTCACTTGCCTTCATCCAATAACCAAGATCTTATCCTCTCAAGTTGATTAAGGCTACTAGTTTTCACAGTGTATAAAGTGCTAGACTTGATGTCAAGAATACCTGAGTTTGTGGTTTGTCCTGTTTGTTCTTGAAGAGGACCATGACATCAGGAAGATGATGCTATGATTTGCAAGTAAATTGGACTGACGTGAAGGAGGGCTGTGGAGAGGAGAGGAGAAACTGAGTTGCCCAGCTGGAACTAGCCAGTTGGGTTGCCAGTGGGGCAGCTTAGACAACTCACAGGTTGTGCTTTGTCCTTTGCTCTCAAAGAGTACCATGGCATCAGGAAAATGATGCCATGACTTGTAAGTAAATTGGATTTAAGTGAGATTTAAACCTGAATTTGAATCCTACCTCAGACACAGCAGCTGTGTGAACCTGGACAAATCACTTAACTTTTCTGAGCCTCAGTTATTTCATCTATAAAATGGGGATAATAATAGTACCTAACTCATAAGGTCATTGTGAAGATCAAAAGGATATATTTATAAATATATATACACATATATATATATATATATATATATATATATATACATACACATATATATGTATGTGTATGTATGTATGTATATGTGTGTGTATACATATATATATATGTATATACTTTGTAAACTTTAAAGTGCTGTATAAATTTTAGCTATTATTTTTCCTTAAGGAAGTTCTTCATGTCTTATTTTGGGGTTGTAGGAAAATTCCTTAACATCTCCTTTAACAAGGCAAAGTTTCAGCTAGCTCCCCACTTCCTTTCTGCCTTCACATGGAGTCCAACATTGGTTTGGAGTGGAAATCTCCAGGCTGTATTCCACAGTACATATCGAAAGCATCCTCAGGACAATTATCTTCACTGTTCTGAGAATGACGTTGCCACTGTTTCATGTTGATGCCTAAATACACACTCTTGGGGTTCAAGGACATCGAAATTCAGGTTGCACAGAAATTTGAAGGCTGAGTAAGGAGGAGGAAGCCATCTTCCCTCCCCTTCTTTCTCAAGAGGGAGCATAATTATATTCAGTGTCCTTGGTCTCTTTGAGATAAGATCTCCCATATCATCCAGGACATTTGGGAACACTTGTATTATGTGAAGGTAATCCGATTGGAAGTGTTTGGATAGCTGAAGTGATAAGAAGGATATGTTGGAGTGCTCCAACTCCTCTCTCAAGCCAAAGTTATATTCCTGATACTATTTAATTTAAAGGTTTATCATCCTAGGTAGTAATAACTACCCTCAAAGGTCTGGATTTTATTTGAGTTGCTTTCTTTACTCAGTGGCTAGATTGGAATAGGCTCAGCATTTTAACAGAGCTAACAATCAATCAATCAATCAGCAAGCATCGATTAAGTAACTATTATAAGGCAAGTGCTAAACTGCTGTGGATATGAACACAGAAATGAAGCCGGGTTGTTAAAAACTGTTCATTAAATAAAAAAAAATAACAAAAACTGTTGATGGGCTGAATTTTTTATTTTTTGTATCCTCAGTGTGAGGAGGATAAGACCTGATGATTGTAGACACAATCTGATTTGCCCAGCTGTATACACCAAGTCAACAAGCATTTATTTGGTGCCTACTTTATGCTGGCTCCTGTGCTAGCCATTGGAGTTACAAAGAAAAGCAAAAAAAGACAGTCCCTACCCTCAAGGAACTCCTAACAGAGGAGACAACATACAAACAACTATGCACAAACAAGATATATACAGGATAAAGTGGAGCTAACATTAAAGAGAACTGGGGAAAGGTAAAGAAGGTGAGACTTTAGCTGAGACTTGAAAGATGTTAAGGAAGCCAAGAGATGAAGGTGAGGAGATGTATAGCCACATACAGTACATACATTTTGCATTCCACAAACCAAATAGAGACAACTAATCAAGGTTTGTTTCCATACTAGGAAGATCTAGGGGTATTTGTGGACTGCAAACCCAAGGTGAATCAACTGTGTCGTGTGGTGGCAAAGGATTCCAACCCTATTATAGACTTCACTATGAGAGACATAATGTCCAGGAATAAGGAGGTGACTTGATAGAAAGTATTTGAAAGGGTGTCAGTTAGAAAAGGGATTAGGGTTGTTTTGCCTAAGAAAGCAGAACTAGGAGCCCTGAATGGAAACGGCAAAGAAGAAAACTTAGGAATAATGTCAGAGAAAACTCCAAAAATTGAAGCATAGAATGTTTCAAGGGGCAGTGAGCTTTCCTTCATTAGAGGCACTCAAACAAAGGTTAGATGGCTGCTTATTGGGTGTGTGGAATTCTTTGTTCAGGTTTAGGTTACACTGGAAGACTAAATTCTGTTATTCATTTCCATTATTGATGAATCAAAGGAACCTTGGATTTTCTTTACTGGGCTTAGCACAGTGCCTGCACATACGAAGTGCTTAGTAAATTCTCTATGTATCTATCTCTCCATCTATCTATCTATCTATCTATCTATCTATCTATCTATCTATCTATCATCTATCTATCTATCTATCCATCCATCTATCTATATATCATTCTATCCATTTAGCTCTCTATCAACCTATCTCCATCTATCTCTACATCTTTCTATCTTCCTCTGTCTCTGTATCTATCTATCCATCTATCTGCCTATCCTTATTTTTATCTCTCTAACTTTTCTATCTGTCTATCTATCTATCTATCTATCTATCTATCTATCTATCTATCTATCTATCTGTCTATCTATCATCTATCTATCTATCTATCATATATCTATCTATCTATCTATCTCCACATCTTTGAATTTATCTCTGTATCTATCTAACTATTCATCTATCTTCACTAGTAAGAATCAAATGGATTGTGAGACATTACCTTCCTAGAAACTAAATGTCTCTTTTCATGTATTGGGTGCAAGGAACATGGAAAGAATGTTCTCCAAGGCAGTGTGGTGCAGTGGAGAGAACATTCCATTTGAAATGTTGGCATATCCAGAATTGAATGTGAATCCTGAATCTGTCACTCACTACCTGTGTGACTTTGGACAAGCTATTTCACTGCTCTGAGACTCAGTTTTCCTATTTACCAAATGAGAAAGTTGGACAAGATGGCCAGTGAGGTAATTTTCTTCTCTAGCTTTAGGATTCTCATATGGTGGTGGTGCTACTTCTTCAAGACTTCTGAAGACCTATAACTTTGGTTATATGGATGCTCCTTCCGTCATGGAAGATAAAAATTCTTCCATACCTTCACCTCTCGGCTGACCTGCCAACAGTGAGCTTTGAGGCTCTTAGCTAAGCTAATCCTTGGATAACAGGCACACAGTCCATCCCTGACCAGCCTAAGAAG
Source organism: Phascolarctos cinereus (assembly GCF_003287225.1). Taxonomy (NCBI): domain Eukaryota; kingdom Metazoa; phylum Chordata; class Mammalia; order Diprotodontia; family Phascolarctidae; genus Phascolarctos; species Phascolarctos cinereus. The sequence goes on along the minus strand of NW_027555514.1, from coordinate 261,276,352 downwards.
CCTTTGCAGCTTGCTCTCTGACAGTATATGGGCATGATCCCATTTATCTCAAGAACTCAGGCTGTCCTCCATACCATCAGAAGATGACTTTAATGTGAAGAAAAAAATAATCATAGGATTAAACAATCAGAGTTCTAGAACTGGAGGGTACATTTCCCCCCAGAGAGCCTATTGTTAAACACAGCCCACTCACTACTGATCACACAGCCAGTATCTGAGAGAGGAAGGATATAGGTCTTCCTAACTCCCAGGTCAGCTCTCTAGCCACTGCGTGTTATTGGTGCATTTCCCCAGGGACCGACATCTGATCTCAATTGTTGTACAATTTCATCAATTCAATAAGCATTTACCAAGCACCTACAACATGACAGACCTCTGGGGGTAGATGCTGGAGATACTAAGACAGAAACAAAGAAGGGCATGCCCTCAGGGAGGGTACCTTCCACAACATGGAGCAGGGGCAGACAATATGTACGCAGACAAGTAAGTCATTTAACATATGGAAATGAGCAGAACCAAGAGAACATTGTTTACAGTAACAGCAATATTGTTTGAGGAACAACTTTGAGCAACTAAGTCAATTTGACTATACTCAAATTAACTACAAAGGACATATGAAGAAAGACACCATTTGCAACCAGAGAAAGAACTGATAAATAGAAGTTTGTATGGAATGATTTTACATATCTATATCTATCTAGCTATCTATATATCTATACGCACACATACACACACACTTGTTTAGTGATGGCTATCTGTAGGGCAGAGGGTGGGGAAGAAAAAAGGGGAAAAAAGAAATTTACATAATAACTTTATTATATATTTAAAAGGGATAGCAAGTTGCACATAATAGACTTGTAGTTTCATGTGCAATCATTTTTAAAAATTCTACTATGTCATAGAAATGCTTGTTTATTCCATAAATTAAAAATAAAATAAATAAAAATTTTAAAAGTAAATATAAAGCAGGTTTGCAAGGGTGCTAACAATTGGGGAGATAGATAAAGGCCTCATATAGGACATGTCTCTTGAGCTGAGCCTTAAAGCATGCTCAGGATTCCAGGAGGCAGAGTGGAAGAAAGAAGAACCCACCAGACATGGAGGAGAACTCTCCAAAAGGCAGAAGTTGGTGAATGGAATTCTGGGTAGAGGAAGTAGCAATTAGGATGGTCTGGCTGGAATACAGAATGCATGAGGGGGAGTATCAGAAAATAAGTCTGGAAGGATAGGTTTGATGTAGCTTAGGGGTGCAGGGGCCCCAAAACTATCAAGGTACATCTGGAAAGAATTCACAGACTCAAGTAATCTTCCAGTCAAGTGGCAAAAGTTTATTATAACACTAATAAAGCTAGCAAAGTTCTTTTTAGGAAATCTGCAACTTAATGGAGGTGATACTAAAACTTATATAGAAAAAGCTCAGTAAATAGTGTGCCAACTATGCTAATTCGGTGGTGCAATGGCAGGATCAAGGAATGGTCAGCTCTTAAAACAACATACAGTTTCTATATCTTGGGCACAGGTATCATTCATTACTGGAAACCCTGGGGAGTTGACATCTATAGCTTGACCTCTGGATTGTATACAGTAACAGTAGGAATCTGTACATGATCGTTCTGCTGGTATAAGATAGTCCTGTTCATACAAGGGAAATTCTACAGAGGTCAGCTTGTTCTTGTAACAGGGAGAGAGAGTTTGCCTTACTAGGTCCACTCATGAGTTATTGCCAGAGACAGGGTCTTTGGGCTGGGGAGAGATGTGGTCCTAGGACTGGGATCTGAGCACAAGCACCCCATCAGTTTGAGCCAGATTTTGAAGGGCTTTAAATGACAAACTGAAGATTTCATATTTTATCCAATAGGACCTGGAGAGCCACTGAAGTTTTTTTTTGTTTTGTTTTTTGCTTTTTACATTTATCATGTATGTGGAGAATAGATTTCAGAAGGGAGAGACTGGAAGGAGGGAGACTGATGGAAATGGAAGGGAATAAACATCTATGAAGTACCTACTATGTGCTAAGTGCTTTGAAGCACCACTATGAGCTAAGTGATTTACAAATATTATCTCATTTGGTTTTCACAATAACCCTGGGAGGTAGATGCTATTATTATCTCTATTTTGTAGTTGAGGAGACTGAGGCAGACAAAGTTTCAATGACTTACTCAGGGTCACACAGCTAATGAGTATCTGAAGTTGAATTTGAACTCAGGTCTTCGTAACTCAAAGTCCTTTGAATTGATCAAAAACACAATGAAGGTCCAAAGAGAAGATATGATCCTTTAATCTTGTTAATATGCCCAGGCTTTCTCCTAGTTACCACACCACACGTATCAGTCTTGCCTACACAGCTCTCTTTTTTTTTTTACAGTAGGTAATTTCATACCATCTACACCCCTACTTTGTTCTTAAAGGGACTTGCCTGTCCAAAGTCAGGATCTTGAAATCAATCTAGATGATCTTTCCAGTTCTATAATTTAATGATTGTTCTTCCAAGTTCTACCCTCCCCCTCAAATCATTAAGACATGACATGGCAGTGTAATCATATCTAAGGCTTCTTATAACCCCATCACTGAGAGACTAGTCAAGAACCTTGGCAGATTATTTATTCATTCTTTTAACCAAGATTCTAGAGGCGCATATATTACAAATATAATAGAGATGGAAGAAAAAATAAACAAAAACACAATCAATTGTACTTAACATACCCGAAAAACATTCTAGAATTGTGGCTTAGATTTCAGAAAGTGGAGGCAGGAAGAGCTGTATTCAAATCCTACAGTGACAACTTACTAGCTGTGTCACTATGGGCAAGTCAATCACCTCAATGAGCCTCCCTTTTCTTATCTGCAAAATGAGAGGGAGGTGAATCCATCTGCAGTACATATCTCACAGGATTTTGGGGAGGATCTAGTTAAATAATATTTGTCAGTCAATTTGTAAATTGTAAAGCATTATATAAATGTCAGTTATTATTATTAATGTTATTGAAATGGGAGGAAGCATGATGTAGAAGCAAGCAGAAAAATTGTACTTGCAGTCAAAAGACCTGGCTTTGACCTTAAATTAATCATTTCAACTCTCTGGGACTCAATCTCTCACCTCTAAAAGGAGGAAATTAGATTGGATGGCCTCTAAGATCATCTTGAGAGATGTTACCCTAATGGGTAAATGAAGAAGAGGGATTGGAGGATCTCTCAAATGATTTCCACCTGTAGTTAATAAATCACTCCCATCTCCTTCACTTAAGGTTCACCACCAGGGGTTAAGTGGGAAGTGCGCATCCTTTGGTAGTAGCAACTAGCTACTGTCAGGCTGAAAGACAGTTGATAGAAGTCACTGCAGAAAAGACTAATTCAAGGTTGGTGCTTATAGGTTGATCATAGTTTGCTAAAGGGCTCCTATCAACTTCTGGGGGTGGATTAGTTGGTTTTGGTCTGGCTTCTTTGACATTGAAAAACTATGGAAACTACGTAGTCACAGTTTCTGTGCCCTTTGTTGGCTATGTCAGATTTCCTCAGGAGTCAAGGGACCCTTGAAAATGATGCCACTTTTCAAACATAGCACTAATATGTGAAATCTGCAAATGGTAAAATCTTTCTCTACTGTTTCAGAAAAAAAAAACAGACTCATCATGGACTTTTAAAGGGAGGTAACTACAAGTTCAAAATAAGACTAGGATTCAATTGTTAGAAAGAATTTTACATTGCATTGGATGTGGTAATGGAAAGAATGCAAGGACTGAAAGCCATTTGCAAAACTCCATAAAATGTTCCACTCAACTCCTGAATTAAGCCTCGGTTCCCAAGAACACTTTCTTAGATATGTTACTTTCTTAGCATATTCAGTCCATCCATTTTACTGTCTTCATGACAAATGTTGATTGTCATAGTCATAGAATGCTTGAGTGACTTCTGCATTGCAGGGAGAATACAAGAACCTTCACGGTTGGGAATATATTTATTTTGCAATGAATGAATAGTAGGGGACGAGAGACCCATCTTTTTTAGTACCAATAACCTGCCAGGGTACCTAGTGGCTATGAGTCACAGAACTCTCACGTTAAATCTTATGAAGTAACTATGAGAGTCACTTAGAGGGCAACAGGGAGGCCTACAGTGTGTCTGAACAAGTTGTCATACATAACATATGTTGGGCAGACCAAGACTTTGCCTGCCATTGCCTCCTTACCAAGTCTCTGATTTATCAAGCAGTGACTTCTATTCAGCCTACTGGTTGCCAGTTCTGGAAGCTGGTACAGTTGCTACCACCAAAGAATGAACACTTCTCACTTAATCTGTTGTAGTGAACCTTAAATAAAGGAGATGGAGGGATTTATTAGCTACAGTTGGAAATAAGAAAGAGTAAAGAAGTAGCTGAGAGATGTCAGCTAGGGGAATGTATGATCGGAAAAAAGAAGATGGACTGTTCCCATGGCAAGAAAGGTAATATTCATCACTAGTAGAGAGAAGCTGGGCATAATGGATGAACCCAGTGCTAATATGCTCATAGTACTACAAAAAATAATGCTATAGGGAGTAACATTGATGGCCACCATCCTCCTGATAAAGGTGGCCCACTTCCTATTTTGAATATTTGTCTTCTCTATAGTACAAAGAAGATGGGCATTTGCAATATTCAACAGGTATCTTATAGATAACAAGAGATAGTGAGAAAACCCCTCAGCATGATGCAGAGGGAAAACGATTGGTAAACTGCAAATTAAAGGGCTGCCCTTCTGTTGAGGAATGACTAAACAAATTGTGACATATAAATATTACTGGGCAATACAAAATGATGAAATGGATAGTTTCAGAGAAAATCAGGAAGACTTCTGTGAAATGATGCTGAGTAAAGTGAACAGAACTAGGAGAATAATTTATATGATGACAATATTTTAGAGGAAAAAAAAACAATTTTAAAAGACTTTAAAACTCTGATTAATGCAATGATAAACCTGCTAACTCCAGAAGACTGGAGATGAAATGTGCCAGTCACCTCTTTCCAAAGAAGTGATGAACTTAAAATGGAGAATGAGCCACATAGCCAATGTGAGAATTAGATTTGCTGGACCATATAAGTTATAATGAGGGTTTTGTTTGCTTCTTTCCTTCCCTTTTTTTCTTCCCTTCCTTCCTTCCCTTCTCTTTCCTTCCTTCCTTCCTTCCTTCCTTCCTTCCTTCCTTCCTTCCTTCCTTCCTTCCTTCCTTCCTTCCTTCCTTCCTTCCTTCCTTCCTTCCTTCCTTCTTTCTTTCTTTTTTTCCTCTCCCAGACTGGAAGTGTAGCAGCCTCTCATAAGGTCAACCCCAACACCAAGGTTATCAAAGAGGACTTTTGACTTGCTCTATTTCTGACCCAGGCCTCTTCAGCTCTCCTTAGGCAGGCTGGTAGCCCTCCAGTCCATAGGCTCAGTAAATTGCTGCTAGATTTAGTATAGATTCCTAATCAACTTCAGCCCTACCTACTACACTGTAGGCAGCTAGGTGGTACAGTGAGAACACCAGGCTTGAAGTCAGGAAGACCAGAGTTCAAATCCAGCCCCAGATGCTTACTAGTTGTGTAACCCTGGGCAAGTCACTTAACCCTATTTGCCTCAGTTTCCTCATCTGTAAAATGAGCTGGAGAAAAAACTGACAAACTGCTCCAGTATCTTTGTCCAGAAAACCTCAAGTGGGGTGAGAAAGAGTTGGACATGACTGGCGTGACTGAATAAGAACAACAACAGTGACAACTACACAGTAGCTTAAAATTTCCAAGCTCAAACCATCCAGAAGCCTCAGCCTGACAAGAAGCAAGGATTACAGGGATGTGCCACCACACCCCACCCCACAATAACCCAGATTTCTGGAGCACTTGAAGGGTTTATAAGGTGCTTTCCCACACAGCACTGTTGGGCAAGTAGCAAAATCTATTGGCTCCATTTTACAGATAAGGAAGCTCCAAGAGCTAAATAATTTATGGTCATTGTCACTCAATGCTAAGCATCAGCATTGGGAAATTTACCCCAGGTCTTTCCTGAATCCACCCTAGCGCTGTTGACATTACTTCACATTCTCTTTCAAAAGTGAATTTATGATCCTGGCCATGCTCAGATAATTCAACAGTGAGTCTAAAACATTTAAGTCAAAGGTTCTTAAACTCTTTGGTGATCATTAACCCTTTGGCAGTCTCATAACGCCTGTGGACTCTCTTCTCACAAGAGTAGTTTGAGTAACATAGGCTGCTTTGCTGGGTATTTTTACACTTTTCACCATAGGGATGAGCCCATGGTCACCATGGTGGTGAGTGTCGGAGGCAGGATCCCAACACACATCGCCTCTGAGACCAGCATACTTTCAATTCCTCTACAAAATCTCTCTACAAAATGTTCCTTCTTAGTGTGTGGTGTTATAACCACCATTACTACTGGAGACTGAGGACTCCCTCTTCCTCGGGAGAAAGTATTTAAGAAATCAGTGAAGTCGAGGAAAACCTGTCTCAAAGCCTCTTTTGAACTCACTTTTCAACATTCTATTGAATAATGAAATGATTGTTATGTTGTAACTGGCTGAGGCTCTTTGGAAATAATGTGTTACCACCTGGTTCCATTTGCTCCATAGTTAAGTGTACAGGAAGTCTAAGGTCTGTGAACAAGAGAAAGCACCCGTTGGGTCCCTCTAGTGAAGTCCTCATTCATGGACCCTGTATTTATCATCAGATAATCCTTATGCTTTAACCTGTGCCAAGTCTTGCTGGATGAAAGTCAGCAAGCCCAGCTGAGAACAGCAATGGAGATGTAGGGTCACCCTCTGGGATGAATGGTACCCATTATTTCTCTTGATTTTTAAAGGCTCTCCTTTTTCATGACTTTTTTTTTTCTAACAGCGAGTGCTCAAAAAGCCTTTCCTGATGGAGATACCCATGAAGGGTCAGTTTCAAAAGAGAGGCAGACTGCATTAGGTAACACAATTTGCTTTTAACGAGGGCATTTTAGGGAACATATCAGCGGTGCTTTGCCAATCAGAAAGCCCATCACCCAAACCCAGAACAGAGTTGGTTAATGCTTAAGAAAGTCTTACCTCCTCCCCTTCAATTCAGAGGCAGGGATATCTCTGGGGTCAAATTTCCACCACCCTCTCCAAAAAAAGAACAAAAACCTGAGATCAGCATGTGCAGACCCACAGTCTTCTGTTTATATGACAACTGTAGCTAGATGGAATATACAGGTACCAGGCTCAAAACCAGCAGAACCTGTGTTCAAATATTACCTCTGACCCTGTGTGACCCTGGGTAAATCACTTAACTACTCAGTATTGTAGGTGGTTCTTTAGGTCTATAAGTTGTGAGGAAGGAGCTAACCTGGGCAGAGGGAATTCCTTGAGAATTTAATTCTCAAAGGTCCAATCATTATTGCTATCAGAGGCAGGGTATCCCAAAAGTCTTAGGCCAGTTTTAAGCTTTAGTAGCTTAAAACTGCCCTAAGATATTTGGGACACCCTATATAATGTTTTATGACAGACAGAATGGTGTGTCAGATAAGGAGACAGTCTCAGAGCCAGAAAGACCTGAGTTCGAGTCTTACTACTGACACATATTGCCTATGTGACCCAAGGTAATCACTTAACCATTCAGCACTCTAAAAATAAGTTGAGGAAGGTGTCGCTTTGAATTGGTAAAATAAATTTCCTCCCCTGGGAGTTCCTTCTGCCAATGCAATCCCAAATCTAGTCCCAACCACCCATCCCCTTACTACATCAGAGACGATCTGGATCTTGGTCTTTTTTTTTCCTCTCTGTTATTTATTGGGGATTGATTTAGTATTCATTTTGGGAGAGCTATCTTCCTGACCTGGACCTATATGATAGAAGGTCTTTACTGGAATTGTTTTTCAATAATATCAGTGTCTGTTGCTCATATTGAAATACCAAAGATTTTTCTACTTGATTAGCCAGAAAGAATTTCAGACTGTTTAATTCAACCCCCTTCATTTTACAGTTGAGGAAATTGAGGCCCAGAAAAATGAAATGACCTCCCTAAGGTCACTACCCAGGTAGTAAATAGGAGAGGTAGGATTTGAACCCAGGTCCTCTGACCCCAGAGTCGTGACCTTCCCACTGTGTCCCACTGCCTCTTCTTTCTTAACAACAGCATCATATCAGATCTACACTTAACAGAGATCACTTTGGCATTTGTTTGGGAAATGGATTGAATTGAGGAGAGACTACAGCTAGGTTGTCCAGTTAAGAGACCACTACAAGAGTACAAAAACATAGGTGAATATGGAACTACCTACAGAGAAGGCCCAACTCATGTAGGCCAGTCTGGCTAGAACATTGAGTGCATGATGAAATGATGAAGATGAGGAAATCAGAGACACTTGAGAAGACACATTGGAGAGCAGAGCAAAGTATGCAGAACCAACAGAAAAATAGATACAATGGCAGCAACACTAAGAAACATCAGGATCTTCCTTGTTTAATATCATTATCACTGTCCCTAAACCTTTCGAGGCAGCTACACAGAGCAGCAGACAAAGCATAGGGCTTGGGAGTCAGAAAGACCCAAATTTGAATCCTGTCTTGGACGTTTATTAGTTGTGTGACTCTGGGCAAGTCAGTTTTCTCATCTAAAATGGATGTAATTACAGCACCTGTTTCCTAGGGTGGTTGTGAAGATCAAACACAGCAATATATGTAAAGCATTTGCAAACTTTAACATGCTATATAAGTAATCATCGACATCATCAGTATTATTATCACCATCATTATCATTATCATCATCTTTCTACTTAGCCACATACCCTACAGAGATCTGAGAAAGAGAGAAAGGCCTCGTAGATACAAAAATATTTATAGCATCTTTTTTTTTGTCATAGCAAAGAAAAATGAGGGGACATTCGTCAAATATGAGATAGCTGAGTAAATTGTTGCATATGAATGGAATGGAATGGTAAGGCCTTCTAAAATTGATGAAAGAGCCAGATTCAGAGAAACCTGTGAAGATTTATATGAACTGATGCAGAGTGAAGTGAGCTGAACAAGGAGACCAGTTTTTACAGTGACCATAATATCTCAAAGGAAAACAGCTTTGAAGCATCGAAGAACTATGACCTTTGCTGTGGATCAGTCACAACTCTAGAACACTGAGGATGAATGCTTCCCATCTCTTGGCTGAGAGGAGATGGACTAGAAGAGCAGAATTCATCTTCTGACCTAGCCAGTGTGTGGGTCTGTTTTGTCTGTACTTACGTCTTACAAGAAAAGGCTTTTATTTGGTGGAGGGGTGGGGTGGGTATTGAGGAACCTTATAGGGAAGAGATAAGGGTAGCGATGGTGATCTCCAAAAAAAAAGAAAAAAGAAAAAAAAAGAAAGAAAGAAAGAAAGAAAGAAAGAAAGAAAGAAAGAAAGAAAGAAAGAAAGAAAAAGGCATCAATGAAATATTTTAAAAATACAGAGATGAGAACAGAAGGAATTTCAAAGAGGAACACAAATGTAGAACAACATGACTACCATGTAAAATTTAATAGATATTTATGACAGCAAGCTGTACTGAGATATTTTCAAAATTTCACATGTGACCCTATTTTTCTGTTCTTCTTTGTTATAAACAAATATTCATGTCAGTTTATATTTGTTCAATTCATGGTAATAGAAAGGAATTTTTATAAAAAGAAACATATGGCATATTCCTCATCTTATATATTAAATAATCAGTAACTAAATTCAAAATATAGCCAAGAGCAGGATATTTCCAAACTCCATTCTGTCTAACAAAAAAATTTGGAATTGAGATTTTGAAATATATACATTGAATTTGCATTAGAATTGTATTTCTTTTTTTAAAGGAAAACAACTCTTAGCTACAGACAGTAGAGATCCTGGTTGCTTCAATTCCATTAAAATGAATGTTAAAAAACAACTTAATACTAATGACAAAAAAATTATGGCATGTATTGTTCAGTCATTTTCCAGTTGTGTTTGACCCTTCATGACCTCATTTGGGGTTTTCTTGGCAGAGACACTAGAGTGGTTTGTCATTTCCTTCTCCAGCTTATTCTGTAGGTGAGGAAACTGAGGCAAATAGGGGTAAGTGACTTGCCCAGGGTCACACAGCTAGGAAATGTCTGAGGCCAGATTTGAACTCACTAAGATGAGTTTTCCTGACTCCAGGTACTCTATCCACTATGGCTCCACCTAGCACATATAGAAGACTATAACACAAATTAGAGTGTGGAAGGTACATGAGACAACTTTCAAGAGCAAAGACGGGACCCATGCGAGGAGGTTTTCATAGAGGACAGGGCACGTCAGAGGAATCTTGGAGAACAGTTGTATTTCAAAAAGCAAAAGTAATGGAGAAGTTATTTGAAAAGGTATGAGGGGATAGGGGCAAGGATGGGTCTGGAACACTGTGTATGTTGTCAGACAGTTGATGTCTTGGTTAGTTTTACTGTATTTTCCTTTCTTTGTTATGAGGGACCTTCCTCTCTATAGGTGAGGGGGGAGAATGTGTTTGGAAATGAAGATGCTATAAAAAGAAGACATATCCAAAATGAAAAAAAAATGAAAGCAATAGGGAGATTATTCCAGATGTCAATTAAGGCATGAACAAAGATGCAGAGAAGGGAGAATGGATGATATGTTCAGAGAGTGGCTGGTAGTACATTTGGACTGAAGCATAAGGTTCACGAAGGGGAGTGGTAAGAAATATGGTGGAGCTTGATTCAACTTTGCACAAACAGACTGGTTTTCTGGTATGGTGAAGATCAAACAGTCAGAAGGCTGGATTTTTCACTTTTTAACTCTTTCTTGTCTTGTTGTCATGGAGACAAAGTCATGGGGTGATGAGAGATCCAATAAGATTGTGTATGGAAAGTGCTTTATAACCAACCCCTCAAGTGTTATATAAATGTCAGCTATGATTACTGTGCTTTTGCAAGTTGCAAAGATTTGCATGATGATTTGTGCCAGCATTAGGTTTTTCTGAGGTAGTAGGGTAGTCACAAAGGATGTCAGCCTATAACTTTACCCAAAACCAATGGAGAACGAAGGAAGAAGGAAGGGGCAGGGGGAAAAAACTGAACACTAGAAAAATGACCCAGAGCCACTGGAAGATTGTGAATTGCCTACTAGATCAGGGAAGAGGGAGTACATTATATTCGAGAGAGAATAATGGGGGGCAGCTAGGTGGCACAGTGGATAGAGCACAGGCCCTGAAGTCAGGAGGATCTGAGTTCAAATCCACCCTCAGACACTTACTAGCTGGGTGACTCTGGGCAAGTCACTTAACCCTGATTGAGATAAATAGGGGAGAGAGAGAGAGGAGAGGAGAGAGAGAGAGAGAGAGAGAGAGAGAGAGAGAGAGAGAGGAGAGAGATAAGAGAAAAGAGGGAGAGAGAAGAAGTGGAAGGAGGAGGGAGAGAGAGAGAGAGAGAGAGAGAGAGAGAGAGAGAGAGAGAGAGAGAGAGAGAGAGATAAGAGAAAAGGGGAGAGAAAGTGGGAAGGAGGGAGGGAGAGAGAGAGAGAGGAGAGAGAGAGAGAGAGAGAGAGAGAGAGAGAGAGAGAAGAGAGGGACAGAGAAAGAGAGAGAAGAGAGAGAGAGAGAGAAAGAGAAAGAGAGAGAGAAGAGAGAGAAGAGAAGAGAGAGAGAGAGAGAGAGAGAGAGAGAGAGAGAGAATAATAGAAAGCATGACGAAAAAAGAAAAAGGCTGGTTTGATTTCTGCCTTTGACCCTTACCTAGCTTTGTGATCCCAAGCCTGTCCCTTCATTTCTCTGTACCTCAGTTTCCTTCTCTACAAATGAGAACTTGGACTCAATGACCTCTAAAGTCACTTCAAGCTCCAAATCTATGATCTATGATCTGTGACTATCATTTAATTTCTTTAAACTAGTTGCTTTACTTGTAAAAAAAAAATGGGGATGATACCTACTTCATGGGGTAGATGTGAGGACCAAATGATGTAATGTGTGTATACATACATATACATGCATGTTTATGTATATGTGGATATACATACATATATAGACATATGCCTACATATATAGTATACATATATACAAACACATACATACTTTGAAAACCTTGAAGATTTGTAAAAAATGTCAGTTACTGTTGATGTTGTTGTTATTGAAGTATCATGGTTTAATGAGTATAGAGAACCAGAGGTATAATATATAATATAAATGTGGATTCAAGTCTCACTATCCTGCCTGTGAGACCCTGGGCAAGTCATTTAGCCTCTAAGCAATTCTCCAAGTTTCTAGGTTGCAGAGAAGGTGCTGACCTGAATTGATACAGGAAGGTTTCTCACCTGGGACCTCCCCATACTAATTAAATCACAGTTCTAGTCACTCTCTCCCATACTTATTATAAAGCATATTTTACCGTAGCCTAAATCTTTGGAGACTGATAAACTACGTACGGTGTATTTAATAACTTTGCATTAGCACAAATATTTCATTAATCTAAACACAGGCTTCTGGGGCCTTGCCACATAAACAGAATCTACAGTAGTTGGCAACAAATTGTTACTTTGGCTCTGGGCAGGTCACTGCACTAGAATTGGAGGCTCACCCCTTTGTCCTAATTGGTGAGCCAGCTTACTAAGGTTTCCAGCTGCCATTATCCCTAGAGGTTCCTGGTGTGTGGAAATCCAGCTTGATTCAGCATTCCATTCAACTCAGTCTGCACTTATTGGGATACTTAGAATGTGTAGACTCTATACTGAAAAGTAGTCTGCTGGGTGCAAAAACAGAAAAGAAATGGTCACTGACCTGAAGGCATTTACCTTCTACCAATTCATGCTGAGATACTCACATGTGAAATGTCCTTCTTAAATCATCTGGACCAAATCTCTAAGTTCCTGTTCAAAAGACCTAGAGTTAGGAAGACCTGAGTTCTTCTTACTAGCTGTATGACCTTGGGCAAGTCACTCAACCTTAGTTTCACCATCTGTAAAATGGGGATATTAATAGCACCTCTATCTCCCAGGGGTTGCTGTGAAGATCAAAAATGTGTAAAGCACTTTGATAATATTTCCATAGCACTTTTAAAGAAAGGCTAGCTAGTTGTTACTATTGTATAAACTTTTCAGCACCTGAGAGATTCAGGCTTCAGGAAAAGAAAATAGCTTATCTGTTATATGAATGTTGAACCTTTACTAGCTGAGAGAATTGGGTCGACCAGCAGTGTCCGAGATGTAGGGAAAAAAATAGCTACTTTAGATTCTCATTTGGTTGTTATGTCGTTAATTGCCTTCATCAGAGAATTCCATTCATTACTGATTAAAAAACAGACAACGATTAAGCCCCTGCCAGGTTCTGGCCACTGTGCTATAAGTGGTAGAGATACAAAGACAAAAAAAAAGTCTCTGTCCTCAAGGAAACCACATTTTTCTGGAAGATATTCATATATACAGATAAGTAAATATAAGGTAGTCTGGTTAGTGAGAGAACTCTAACTGTAAAGGTCAGGACAATCTTCCTGGAAGAGATGGAACCTAAGCTAAGCCTAGAAGGCATGTAAGGATTGTGAAATATGGAGATGAGGTGGGAGAACATTCCAGGTGTGGGGGATAGTTTATGGGAAGGCAGGGAGGGAGGAAACATTGTCAAATTTAAGAAATAGCTACTAGGTAATCCAGTTTTTCTAGAACAGAAAGTGTTGGAGGCAGATTATGAAAGGTTCAAAAAGCCTTTGTATTTTATCCTAGAAGCAATGGGATTAAAGCAATTCCATAGGCACAACTATGTTTTAGGAAGATTATTTTAGATACCTCTGTAGAGGATATGTTAGAGAAGGGGGGAAAAAAGGGATCAAGAAGACCAATTAGGAGGTTATTAAAATAACTCATTTAAGAGGTGGTGAGGGTCTAAGTTAATGTAGTGACTATCCTTTTAAAAATATTACAACTTTGATGTGAGAATAGTCAATGTTGGCAGGAAAGATAGGCACACTAGTGCATTGCTGGTGGAGCTGTGAATTAGTAGAACCATGCTAAAAAGCAGTTTGGAATTGTACAAATAAAGTGGCTAAAGTGTCCATGCCTTCACATCAGAGAGTCTACTGCTAGGCATATATTCAGAGAGATCACTGATTAAAAGAAAAATTCCACATAGCACCAAAATATTTGTAGCAGCACTTTTGGGAGGTAGCAAAGCACTTCAGACAAAGTAAATGTCCAGTGATTGGATAATGGTTAACCAAATTGTGCTACATTAATATAATGGCATTGGGCAGATAGGTGGCACAGTAGATAGAGTGCTGGGCCTGGAATCAGGAAGACCTGAGTTCAAATTATCAAGACATTTACTAGCCTGTGACCTTGGGTAGGTCACTTAACCCTATTTGCCTCACTTTCCTCGTCTGTAAAATGAGCTGGAGAAGGAAATGGCAAACCACTCCAGTATCTCTGCCAAGAAAACCTCGAATGGGGTCATGAAGAGCTGGACATGACTGGAAATGACTGAACAAAAACGACATAATGGATTATTATTGTGCTGTAAGAAATGACAAACATGACTAATACAGAAAGCGTGGAAACACTTCTATAAGCTGATGCAAGAAGAAGTAAGTAGAGCCAGAAAAACAATGTGCATAATGATTACATCAGTGGGGATGGAAGCAATAGCCACTGTACCATAATAGAAGATAAATTTGGAAAAATTATAAAAATAAGTTTGGCCCCAAAGAAGAGATATGAGAAGACACCTCCCCACAGTGCTCTGCAGAGGTGGATGGGTCCACGGGTGGGAGAATTGCCCATGTGACTGAATTTTTTCAATATATTGATCAGTTTTGCTGATTTTTAAAAAAATTTCTCTTTTTCTTTTTTCTCTTTTAGATTCTTTGTTATAAGGGATGACTTTCTGGGGTGGGAGAAGGATATAGCATGAAATCTAGATAATATTAAAACAAAAGATATTAGTAAATAAATTTTTAAATAGTAGAACTTTTAAAGAACAAAAAGTCCAGTAGTTTCCTGTTGCCTCTAGCAGAACCTACAACTCTTCAATCTGACACGTACAACCTTTTCTGCTCTGGCTTTTGTTTGCTTCCGTTACTTTGAATCATTCATGCTCTCTGCCAGCAAACTGAGCTAATTCCTGTTTCCCACATGGGCCAGTTTATCTCTCCCCTCCATGACTCTGTACAGGCTATCCACAATGTCTGGCATGTTCTTTGTTCTCACTTCTGTTTCTTGGAATCCCTATATGGTTCCCTTCATGGACTCATTTCAAATACCACCTCCCATATTTTGCCTTTTCCTAATCTCCCTACCCCTTCTAGCTACAGAAATCAGGTGGTATCTAAGCAGATAGAGCACTGACTGCGCTTAGAGTCAGGAAGACCTGAGATCAAATCCAGCCTCAGACGCTTACTATGTGACCTTGGGCAAGTCACTTAACCTCTGCCTGCCTCAGTTTCCTCAACTGTAAAATGGGAACCATAATAGCACCTACCTCTCAGGGTTGTTGTGAAGATCAAATGGGATAATATTTGTGAAGTGCTTAGCACAATGATTCATACCTAGTGGGTGTTTAATTAGTGCTTGTTCCCTTCCCCCCTCTAGATATGAATGCCTTTCCCCTCCCCAAATTACTTTATTTTCTATATACTTTTTATTTACTTAACTATAAATATCTATGTTGATGTAAGTGTAGATAGATATACAATGTATCTATATATAGATCTACATATATACACATACATGTGGATATACATACACACATATATGTGTATACACACACACACATACACATATATATGCCTTGTCTTCCTATTAACAAACTGGTAATATGTGTGCATATCTATATATATACATATATAGATAGCTATACACACATATAGCTATATGTGTGTATATATCTATATATCTATGTATATATATATAGATGTATGTATATATGTATATCTATCTATCTATGTCTATATATAGACATACACTGATAGATGTATGTATATATGTATATCTATCTATGTCTATATATAGACATACATAGATAGATGTGAGCATATATGTATATCTATGTCTACATATAGACATAGATACATATATAGATAGCTATACACACATACATCTATACGTGTGTATGTCTTTATGTATATGTGTATCCATGTCTATATATAGACATATGTAGATATTGGTATACATATATACATACATCTATCTATCTGTGTATCTACACAGATACATACATAGATAGATAGCTATACACACATACTTCGATATGTACATGTAGATATAAATATGCAGATAGATATAGCTATACCCACCTGTAGATGTTTGTCTGTAACTATCTATAGATATATAAACATGTTACCAGTTTGTTCATGGGAAGACATGGCATATGTATGTGTGTGCGTGTGTGTGTTGTGGTGTGTATATTACTCCAGTTAAAATGTAAGCTCCTTGAGGGCAGGGACTTTTGTTGTTGTATCCTCAGCACCTAGCACAGTTCTGAGAGTCAATAAGGTAGGTGCTGGTTGAATTTAATTGAGTTGAATTGAAGATTGTGGTTGGAGGCCAATCACTTCACCTTGCTAGAGGCAATCATAGCCTGACTGTTAGCAGTTGATATACTGAAGGTGAGAAGAGGAAGACCATGAGTAAAACTCAAGGTCTGAAAGTTGGGACTAAGGTTGAGGATGGGGAATGAATGATGGAGAAAAGAAGAAGTCCTAGATCTGTCCATAGACCACAGATTTAATGCTGGATGGGATTTTGGGGTCCATTTCCTGCACCCTTCTCACTTTACAGATGGGGAAACTGAGACCCAGAAAGATTCCTTGACTTGCCTAAGGTCACACAGTCAATGAACGACAGAGCCAGGGTTTGTGTCCATCCTCTGTCTCCAAATTTCCACTGACTTTCGCATAAACACGCTGGCAATATGTTCTGATAAAGGAAGAGATAATAGATTACACCACAGGTTAAATGTTCTTAATAAAATGACAGGATCTTATTAATAAACAGATGCCTTGTTTAGGTGAAACCAAGGGGAAAATGATGAGTGCTCAAAAGACCTTGGCGCTGCTATTGTTGCTGTTTTTCTTATTTTCCAATGTCTGGAATGTATTACTTAAACTCATGTCAGTGTCTCTGTATTATAGCCTAGGGCCTCTATTACTTAAGATATACAATGAGTTGTCACAACATGTATTTCCCCCAACACTGCAGCTGCCCAGCTGTTGTGAGAATGCCTGAACAATGGGACAGACCACTTTCCATCTAATTGGGTGTGGATTTTCTTTCCCTCACACTCTGAGCCCACAAATTGGGTTCCTCTAAAGGCTGGGAATTAATCACAGGTGAAAGGTAGCCTGGTTGATGTTGACATAGTAAAGACAGTGAGCTCAGAAGAGAAACTGCGGTCTGGATTATATTTTCCCAAGAGTGGATAAAAAGATAGCTTTACATTGAGGCCATTTATCCACACCCTTGCTCCGTAGTACCTTATAAGGGTATGGGAAGAAGACCATAGTGGATGGTTGATGTAAAATCATCAGGGGAGAGACTAGTCCTCTAAGCCCTTGGCCTTCTCTAAACTCTTACACTCTACGATCCCTAGAATGACAGATTATCATAGTTGGAAAGTGCTCTTAGAGAATGTCTTGTTCAGGGATGTTTTAACTGTTTCTGGGGCAGCTCAGTAGCACAGTGGTTAGGGGCTGGACCTCAAGTCAGGAAGATCTGAGGTTGAATGTTGCCTCAGAAACTTACTGGCTATATGATTCTGGGGAAATAACTTAATTTCTTCATACCTCAGTCTCCTTATTTATAAAATGGGGCAATAATAAGTACTTCGTTGAGTCATTTTAAGAATAAAATGAGAAAAATGTATGTAAAGCACTTTGCAAACCTTAAGACACTATAAAATGCTAGTTTTTGTGACTGGTGTTATTGACATCATCATTGTCATTACTGTTGTTATGTTATGGGTGCCTCTGCTGGTGTGGTGAAGTTTACAGACCCCATTTCAGAATTGCTTTTAAGTGCATTCAAAAAATATGTAGGAATACCAACAGCTAGGTGGAATAGTAAATAGAGTGTTGACCCTGGAGTCAGGAGGACCTGAGTTCAACCCTTATTAGCTGTGGGACCCTGGGCAAGTCACTTTACTTGTTTGCCTCAGTTTCCTCATCTGTAAAATGAGATGGAGAAAGAAATGGCAAACCACTTGAGTATCTTTGCCGAGAAAACCTCAGATGGGGGGGTCATGAAGAGTTGGACATGATTAATTGACAAAGCAACAATAGTTATTAAAAGATTAAAAACTCAAATAAATTCAGGGGCCCCAGGTGAAGAACGCCTGAGCCTAATCCCCTCATAGAAGAGGTGGTACAGTGAATGGAGAGGCAGGTCTTGGATCAAGAATCCATCACTCATGCAAAACCTGCAAGCACTTGGTAAATGCTTGCTCCAGACATTAGGGAGGTAAAAAATCATCTCCTGCCCACACTCCTGCCTCTGATATGTACTACGTATATGACCGTCAGTCATCAAATCACTTGACTTCTCAGAGAGGATGAGTCTGTACGTTACCAATGAGTGGTTCCTCTGCATTGTGAGGAGTTCCCACTCCAGGAAGCACCCTTGAACCAAGAGGATCAATGATCTGACTCATAACAAGACACATTCTTCAGAGTGGCGTCCCCAGAGTCATGCGGCACTTGGTCTAGGTCCTTGACTCCCGGGGGAATGTTGCTTCTAACACACCATGAAGCTCATTCATTTGCAAAGCCCTCTAATCATCACCATCATCCTAAACATGGCTTCTGTAGTGGGTGGCAAGCTGTAGAAAGTAATGATTTAGACTTTCTTCCCAGTTCTTTTTTAACACCTAAATTTAACAAATTCAACTCAATTATTTTAAATATATATATATGCATGTGTGTGTGTGTGTATACATATTTTCAAAATGTAATAATCATTTATTGAGCATCTGAGAATCAGATGGCTGAATTTAGAATCAGAATCCTTGGGGTCAAATCCCTCTTCCACTTCTATGTGACCTAGTTTAAGTCACTTACCTGCTCTGGGCCTCAGTTTCCTTCCCTGTAAAATGACACAGTTAAACTAGATGGCCTTTGAGGTCTAAACCTTCCAGCTCTAATTCTACAATATAACATCCTGGGCACTGTACTGCATTGCAGAGATGATGACAATGGAAGTACTTTCTCCCAAGATTGCATTCTACATGCTCCTCCCCTCTCCTTACCCCTGTATTTCTATAAGGAGGCTAAGTACTCAGAAACTCACCTGCCTATTGTCAAGGCTGAATGTGACTAAAACTATCTCAGGGAGTCCAGGAAAGGAATGGAAAATATCCCTGTGTGCCTACAAGTTGATAGACAGATAGATAGATAGATAGATAGATAGATAGATAGATAGATAGATAGATAGATGTTATTTATGAGTGGTAGATGAATATCTTAGATAAAATAATGATAGATATAATAGATAATGCTAGATGGATATAATAAATAATACAGATGATTGATAAATATGATAATTATAGATATGATAGACAGATGGACATATGAACAGATAGATGGATGATGGATAGATAGATAATAAATAGGTAGGTAGATAAAAAGAGAAGTAGATAGATCAATAGATTGGTAAACATGTAGATAGGATAGATAAACAGATGATGGAGGCAGACAGAAGAAAAGGGAGGAAGGAAGGAAGGCAGGAAGGAAGGAAGGAAAGAAAGAAAAAAGGAAGGAAGAAAAATTCAAATTCCACCTGTGACACTTAGCCAAGTCACTTATATCTGGGCCTCAGTTTCCTTACTGTAAAATTAGAGGATTAGACTAGATCAGACTTATAACCCTGTCTATGACAATGCTGGTGATATCTGGGTTGGGAAGTCCATCTGGAGGGAATGGAGAGCTACCCTTGTGGTCAGGAAGACCTAATTTCAGGTCCTGCTTCTAACAAACACTGGTTATGTAACTCTTGGCCCATCTCTTAACTTCTCAATGCCTCAAGCAGCCCTCTAGGACTCAGTGGTAGAGATAGAAGTAGCTTGCAATATAGCCCAAGACATCACCAGCTTTCTTACCTGCGACATATCAAGCTTGGAGGCCACCAAAGTGAGAGGTTAGACTAGGTAGATTCTAAGGTCCCTCCTATGATCTTATTACAATATCCCTTCCACCTTAGTGATAATATTAATGATATACGAGCAGGATAATTAGCTTGGTATAGTTGATAGAAAGCTGGACTTGGAATCAGGAAGACCTGGGCTCAAATCTCACCTTAGATACTTACTAATCATTTGACCCCTCCATGCCCCATTTTCCTCATCTACAAAACAAAGACGTTGGACTTGATAACCTCTGTGATCCCTTCATCTTTCTAGGCTTAGTTTACTCAGTTATAAAATGGGAGAGTTATACTCACTTGACCCTTCTGCCTCAAAAATCTGTAACTATTTCTATTCATGTTAATTGTGAGAGCTGTAGGCAGAGGAAAGCTGTATGCATCTTCCAAGAAGCAAGCATTAGGAAGAATTGGAAGTGGGAAAATTAGTTAAAATGGGAAGAATGAGTGTACCCTAGGCTGCGTCCTATCATCTATCATATTAGGAAATGTTTTAGAAATTTCCATTATGCTAATAGAAGACAGGAGATACTAAATTCAATAAAACTTTAGAGTAACATTAAGGCTGAAACACATCCTCACTATAGACTCCAAGTCCTCATGTGTAAATTTTATTGAAGCGATCTTAATTCAGTCACACTTGGAAGATGGCTGCTCATTTTTATTAAATATATACATATAGCAAGAAAGGTGAGAAAAATAAGTGTAATATGGTTTTCACATGTTAAGTGTGGAGGGAAAACTATTCCTTTTTGTTGATTGATTATGAGGCCCCCCCCTTTTTCATGCAGACTAACACTTGAACATATGTCCACTTATAGATGATAATTAGAATATCATTCCTTTCTCTTGTCTCACATCATCTTTGTCTTTCTTACATTCTTTGTAAGGGCTCTCAGAGATTCCAGACAGGAAGCAGAGGTTGCAGCAAGGCCAAGCTAACCATCACCCCAAATCCTATCACCAAGAACCCCAAACCTGGTAGCAACACAGTGTAATAGAAAATGTTTTAGAGAGGAGCCAAAGGATCTGAATTCGAATCTCACCTCCACTACTTACTATTTTTGTGGCCTTGGGCAAGTCACAATCTCCCTGGGTCTTCATTTCCTCAACCAGGTTGAGAGTCGTTAACCTGCTTTGTTTCACAGACTCCTTTGACTGTCTCATGAAGTCTAGGGACCTCTGTTTTTAATTTAAAGATTTCAAGTTTAATCTGCGTTTTTACCATTTTATCCATCATTTTCCTAAGTCTAGACAATCAACTAGACAAGGTCATGTTCTAAATGGCAGTGTTGGCTACATCCAGGGAGTACAGTGAATAGTGTTAATCCTGGAGTCAGGAGGACCTGAGTTCAAATCTGGCCTCAGGTACTTAGCTATGTGACCCTGGGAAAGTCACTAA
>NW_027555514.1:261052364-261252364 GCF_003287225.1 Phascolarctos cinereus | reverse complement strand
TAGTGGACTTACAGTCAAGAGGAAGTGAGTTTAAATGCTGCCTCAGATACTTTCTAGCTATGAGCCTGGACAAATCACTTAGCTTTTCTCAACCTGTTTTCCTGATGGTAAAATGAAGATGACAATAACAGCCACCTTACAGGGCTGTTTCTTCATCTCTTTTGCCTCTTCATCAACCGTAACACTGCCCCTAATTGTACATGTTCCCCAATGCTCTGTCCTTGGCTCTCTCCTCTCTCTACATTCTCAGTGTAATCTCTTCAGCGTCCATGGGTTTAACTATCACCTCAGTGCATGTGGCTCTCAGATCTCCATATTCATCCCCAGCCTACTCTTTGAGCTTCAGATTATTCGGTCTTTCAAACTGGATGTCCAGAAGGCATCTTAAACACAACATGTCCCCAGCTGAACTCATTATTTCCCCCTGAAGCCCTCACCTCTTACAAATCTCCCCATTTCTGTAGAAGGCATGACCCTCTTATCCCTTCAATCTCTCTCTCCACTTATCCAATCACATGCTGGATCTTGCTGTTTCTACTTTTACAACATCTCTCAAATCTTATCCTTTCTATCCACTCTCATAGTTCAGGTCCTAATCGCTTCTCACCTAGATCACTGCAATAGCCCCCTAATTGGACTCCCTGCCACATGTTTCTCACCACTACAGTCTATCTTACCTACTATGGCCAAAATCGTTTTCCTTGTCCCTACTCAGTCAACTCAAGTGGCTTCCTATTACCTCTAGCATAAAATACGAACTCTTCTGTTTAACTTTGAAAGTCCTACACTATCTGGCCCCAACTCTTTCCAGCCTCATTTGGACATTCCTCCTTCCTCTGCTCTCTGTAATCCAACCAAACAGGCCTCCTCTCTGATCTTCACACACAACACTCCATCTCCTCTCTCTGTTCCTTTGTATTGGCTATACCAGATGCCTAGAATGCACTCCCTCTTCACCTTCACCTTACAGCATTCCTCTTTTCCTTTACAACACATAAAATTTACATAAAGTATTTCCTGATTCCCTTATTAATGCCCTCCTTTAAAAAATTCCTTAGATTTAATCATTTGTACATATTTGTACTCATTAACTTCATATTTATGCTATATATATTTATATTAACTTATCTCCCTAATTAGTGTAAGCTCTTTGAAAAGGACCCAGATACATACACACACACACACACACACACACATACATTGTGTCACCATTTTGTGGTGACAAAGAGCTGGGAATGAAAGGCATGCCCATCATGGCTGAACAAATTATGGCATTTGAATGTAACAGAATGTAATAAAGGTAATAGAATATTATTGTGTTATAAGAAATGGTAAAAGGGAAAGTTTCAGAAACTGTCCAGAGAAACTTCCCAGAGAAACCTAGGAAGATTTTGTGAACTGATACATAATGAGATAGGCAGAATCTGGAGGACAACTTACACAATAACAACAGACAAAGACAAAACATTTTGAGACTTCATAATCCTGATAATGCAAAGACTAATACTGAAGTCAAGGGATCAATGATAGAGCATGCTTTCCTTGAAGAGAGGTAATGGACTATGAGCACAGAAAGAGAAGTATGTATGTTAATATATATTATGTATGTTAATATATAACAAATATGGCCAATGAGGGAATTTGTTTTACTTAACTATGTGTATTATTATAAGGGTTTTTTTTCTACAAAAGGAGTGGAGTAGGAGGGACAGAAAACAGATCTTTGTTGATTGAAAAAATTTAAAAAAAAAGAATGTAAACTCTTTGTAAGTAGGGATTATTTTGTTCTTTATCCTTGTGTCCTCAGAGCCTAGCACAGTTCTGGGAACAAATTAGGAGTTTAAGAAATTCTTGTTGATTGATTAATTGTGAGGATCAAATGAGATAATATGTGGAAATGTTCTTTAAACCTTAGCACACTATACGATGATAGCTATTATTTTTATTACAGTACAATAATACTCTATTAAATTCACATACCACAGTTTGTCTAGCCACTCCCCAATCAATGGGCACCCACTTTGTTTCCAGTTCTTTCCCAACTCTCTTTTTCCAAGTGGGTGGTGATGTTGTTTTGAGGCATATATGGACTCTAGCTTCTTAAGGCTGGTTTTGCTTTATCATGTTGGTCTCCATACTTAAAATTATGAAGGCCTTCAACTCTTTATTCTTTCTTGAGTCCCCTGACCACACTCTTATCTGACTCAATTTCAATGTAGAGACTCCTTTTTGAAAAGCAAACCACTCCATTCCTTAAATTAAAATGTAAATAGAAAGAGATATAAAATGGACAGTGCTGAAGTATAATTCTAGGAATCCTGCCATCATATCCACCCAGTCAAAAATGATCTTATCATGTAGGTTTGAACTGAAGGTATGCTAATAGAAAACATAATATTTTTTGAACATTGAGAAAAACAGTCACAACAAAGTTTGTGGTAATATCTATATTACAATAAGTGCTGGATTTTAACTAATACCTAATCTTATCCAAGAATAATTTAACCAGGGAAGGAATTACTGTGTGGTATAGAGATACAAATGGTACAGGGCATCGTAGAGAGAACATTAGTCCTGGAGTCAAAAAGATCTGGGTTCCAAATCTACATCAGATATTTACGGGCTGTGTAATCCTGGGAAAGTCACCTAAACATCTCAGAGCCTCAATTTCCCCAACTGTAAGATGAGGGGATTGGTCTTGATGACCTCGAAGGTCCTTTCTGGCCCTAACTCTATAATCCTAAGAAATTTTCTTTACACAACATTCCTATCATTAATCATATGCCAAACAGAATACCTTCCATCAGGTATAACTGAGAGGATCTTGAGTCATCAGGGGAGAAAGAAAATGTAAGAGGCTGAAATTATCATGCATCTCTTTGTTTAGCCTCTAAAAAAGTAAATTTAGCCTTTGTATCCATGGAAGTCCTGTTTTAGGAGGAACTGGCCATGCACATGTCTAGGTGATGCAGTAGATAGAGTGCTGGCCCTGGAGTCAGAAGACCTGAATTCAAATCCAGCCTCAGATACTTGCTAGTTGTGTGACTTTGGGCAAGTCATTTAACCCTGCTTGCCTCAGTTTCCTCATTTGTAAAATGAGCTGGAGAAGGAAATGGCAAACCACTCTGCCATCTTTGCCAAGAAAACTCCAAAAGGAGTCACAAAGAGTTGGACACCACTGAAAATGACTTAAACAAACAAAAAAAAATCAAATATAATGAATATTATATATTATGTGTAAACAGAAGTGGCCTTAAGAAGAGTAATGACAAATTTGTTATAGAAATGGATACATGTTTGTTAGAGACTTACATTGAAGAGGAAGGATGGTGTGGTGGATAGAGCCTCAAAGATAAGAGATGCTGGGTTCAAATCCTGCCCTTGACACAAACTGGCTGTATTATCCCAAGTAGGTGATTGTCTAGGTTACCTATAGTTTACTCTAAGACTAAATTTCACAGAAGATGCTGACCTGTCTTGGTACAAGGAGTTTATTCACCTGTTCCCTCTGCTACAGAAAGCATATACCCAATCCCTGTTCCCATAGGATATAACTTGTTCACACGGATTTTGCTTTTTTTAATTAAACTTTGTTCTTGCCAGTGGTGAGTTTATCCATTATTTTTTGTGCCAAATATCTTCTTGGGTTTCCATGTGGTTGGCATTAGCATTTTGGCTTCAAAAGTAAATCTAATAAAGCATTTTAAAGAGTACTCAAAAAGTTAGCTTGCAACTATTATCCAAAATATCATTTGATATACTTTTTAATTATTTAATGGTCTGTTTAAAAATGTAAGTGTTTCTTATGGGTTCATTGGTGGCACACTAAGAGGAAAGCAGGTTAGAAGTTCGTTAAAGTGAGAATCATATTCTGGTCTCTCATGTCCAGGCTGATAAGTTAGGTTGTATTTTAAAAAAGTGTTGGCTCAAAAATGCCTCTTTCAGTTTAAAAAATCATTTCAAAGTACAACAAATGGCAGTTTGAATTTTTCTGAAATTGGTCATTAAGCTGAGGAAGCCCTTTTATTTCCTTTTTAGTAAGTGCTTTTGATTATTTTTATTTATGATTTAAGTTATTTCGTGGTTTCTTTTACATACACTGCACACGTAAGCCAGAGAGTTTGAACAGTAGACAGAGACAGACTCAAAGTCAGGAAGATACAGGTTCCAGAATCGCCTTTGCTGCAAGTCGCAAAGTCACTGACTTTGTGACCATGTCAAATCACTTAACCTCTGAGTCCCCAGGTAACTCTAAGACTGTAAGTTTCACAGAAGATGTTGGACTAAACTGACAGGTATTTTCTTTACTGGAAGTTCCCTATACAAAAAAAAAATCACAAATCCAGGCCAAAAAAAATGAAAATCTATATTTGTATAAACATTATGTTATAGGACCATATATTTTGAGATGTTGTTCATCCATTTCAATCATGTCTGACTCTTTGTGACCCCATTTGGGGTTTTCTTAGCAGAAATCCTGGAGTAGTTTACCATTTCCTTCTCCAGCTCATTTTACAGACGAGAAACTGAGGCAAACAGGGTTAAGTGACTTGCCCAGGGTCACACAGCTAGGAAGTGTCTGAGGCCAGATTTTAACTCAGATCTTCCTGTCTCCAGGCCCAGCACTCTATTCACTGAGCTACCTAGGGGCCCCACATTTTTTTTTTGTGAAAGTACCTTAAAAGCCACCATGTTCAACTTCTGATTGACAGATGTGAAAACTGAGACTCAAAGCAGTTAATGGGTATGTATATACATGTAATGACACACTATATGTAGTGTGTAAGGGAATGTCAGTGACTTCTATTAGGGTGTCAATAAGTCATACTCAGGAGAACCTTAAAGCTATCAAGGATCTTAGAAATTACCTAGTCTAACTTCCATTTTTATGGCTGAGGAAACTGAGGTCTAAGTCATTGACACAAGGGAAACTGTGTTCATCTACCTGTATCTCTGGTTAGAGAGATGTGTCTATCTGTGTAAATGTTCACATGCAAACATATCACGTCACCTGAGAGTGTTGCTTGGAACAGTGCAAAGGTAAGTGACTTGTCCACAGTCATATAACTTGCCTTGGGAGATACTGATGTATGTATATAGCTGTAATGAATATGTGTATATAAGGATATGAACTGTATCTGTGATTCCATTGGTATAGAGATCTCCTGGATAGAGAACTCACTCTATCAATGTAAGTAGGTACCTTTTCTTTATCTTTAAGTCTTAGAAAGGCACCTAGAAAAGGGAGAGGGTCATTGACTTGCCCAGGGTCACCTAGCCAATATGTGTCAGAGGCAAAGCTTAAACTCAGGTCTTCCTGGCTCTGAGGTCAGTTCTTTATCCACTATGACAAACTGATTTACAAGGTGTCTAATCTGCAGGATCAAATATAAACTCTCTTGTTTGGTATTTCAAGCCTATCATAACCTGGCCCTTCCCAGTTTTCAAGTTATCCAACATTTTGCTTTCCTCCAGATACCATATGATCTACCTACACTGACTTGCTTGCAGTCCCCCACCACGCAAACATGCCATTCCAAATCCATCTCTGCTGCTTAGCACTGCTGTCTCCCACATCTGGAATGTCTTTCCCTTTGAATGCCACCACTTAGGCTGCCTGACTTCCTTCAAGAGTCGGCTCCAATTCAGCCTTTTGAAGGAGGCCTTTCCTAAGCACCTCAGTTGTTAATGCCTTGCCTTTTCAGATTACTTTCAATATGTTAGATAGATAGATAGATGATAGATAGATAGATAGATAGATAGATAGATAGATAGATAGATAGATAGATAGATGGATGGATGGATGGATGGATGGATGGATGGATGGATGGATGGATGGATAAATAGATAAATGGATGGATATATGGATGGATGAATAGATATATGGATAGATGAATGGATGGATAACTAGATGGGTGGACAGATAAGTGTAAGATGGTGGATAGACAGATAGATGGAAAGATAGATAGATGGATGGATGGATGGATGGATGATAGATAGGGTAAATGGATGGATAAATAGATAAATGAATGGATAGATGGATGGATGGCTAGATGGATGATAGATAAGTAAATGGATGAGTAGATGGATAGATGAATGGATGGATAACTAGATGGGTAGATGGATAAGTATAAGATGGTAGATAGATAGATGGATAGATAGATTGGCAGATGGATAAATGGATACATAGGTAGATATTAGATAGATGATGGATTATGTATACATATATATATATATATATATATATATAGGTAATATATATTATCTCTATGTATATATTAGAGATAAAGAAATATGTAGCTAGCTATCTTGTATGTACCTGGTTGTTTGTGTCTTGTCCCTCCCATTAGTATAGAAGTCCCCTGAGAGCAGGGATTATGTCTTTGCCTTCCTTTTTATCCCCAGTGCTTAGCACAAAGCCCAGAATACAGTGTATGCTTGCTAGATGTTTGTTGACTTGACTTAAAAATAAACAAGACATTTTATTTTCTTGGACTGGAACCATTCATGTGGAGACACAAGTCATCCTCAGGCAATCTATGATGTTGGCAATAAGGAAGCAGCAGAGTTGATAAAAGTCCAAAAATTCCCAGCAGTCAAGGACAGAGCTCATTGTCAAGAAACAGCTGGTTGGTGTTTTGACTTGATCTGTACAACCCACTACCAAAAAAAAAATGCCTTTGTTTTTGGTTTCCATTGGAAAACCAGACCTGAACAGCAGCTGGGTAGCTCTGAGCCTGGATTCTGCAGCTAATTCAGGTTCAGAACAGGAAATACTCAGTGACCTTGGCAGTCAGTGCAAAGCATTCCCTGAAGAGAGCCAAAGAAAGTAAGACTGGAGGAACTTCCCGATTAGGTGGCAAAGTGGGTGTCTAAGAGGTAGGGGGAGAAGTCAGAGCAGCAACTTGACTAGATAAGCCAGAGATGCTTCTTAGATCAGAGCTGGAAGTCAATAGGAAGCTACTGCCCAGGTGATTTTAAACTTTTTGGCCAAATAATATGAATTCAGAAAAGTTTTATATTTATGGAGTATACATGTATGTGTTTGTCTAAAAGGACATTAAATAACTGGGGGGAAAGGAATTCTTATGAGGAACTCCAAAGTTGGAAATTCCCTCCACCAATGCACATCAGTAATTCATTCACAATTTACCTTCTTGGAAAGTTACCTGGTAGAGAGACAAAAATCAACTCAGGCTATTAGTTACAATCTTTTTTTTTTCTTTCTTTCTTTCTTTTTTTTTTGGTGAGGCAATTGGGGTTAAGTGACTTGTCCAAGGTCACACAGCTAATAAGTGTCATGTGTCTGAGGCCAGATTTGAACTCAGGTCCTCCTGACTTCAGGCCTGGTGCTCTATCCACTGCACCACCCAGTTGTCCCCAGGGATAGATCTATTCTTGAAGAACACCACTATATCATCTGGGAATTATTTTTGAAACCAAATGTAATTTAAGGTAATTTGTGTCAGAAATTATTCTGGTGATGTTGTCCTGGTTAATTAAATAAAGTTTTCAGAAATGGGTTAGTAATGGTGCTACTGTGTGTTGATTTTACTTGTGAAATTTGGTTTTGCTTGATAAATCTAACCCCAAGGTAACAGATCAGAGTTAAAGATTGTAACTAATGGGGGCAGCTAGGTGGTGCAGTGGACAGAGCACCAACCCTGGAGTCAGGAGGATGTGAGTTCAAATTCTAGCCTCAGACCAAACATTTGACACTTACTAGCTGTATGACCCTGGGCAAGTCACTTAACCACAATTGCTCTAAAAAAAAAAGAATAGATCTAACCAAAGATTTGATTTTCTATCTTCCCGGTCCAAATCCAAAGGCCTCCAATCCTTTCTATCTAACAACTACCTACTGTCCCTTCTGAAACTGGTTACAGGGTCTTAGTCTGGGACGCAAAGAGTATTTGATACTTGTCCCTATAGTCAACAATCTGTGAGTATAATTGGTCATAATATGGGTAATATATACATAACACAGAGCCCCATTTTCCTTGTATTTAGTTTTTCTGATGGCCCTATGGAAAGACAAGTTCCTTAATAAATTTCTATCTTCGTAAAGAAAAAAATTACCTGAAGGCACTGAGTTAAGTGAGTTGCCAATGTTCACAAGACTAAAAACCATAATAGCTAACACTTTAAGATTTACAAGGTGCTTTACTAATATTATCTCATTTGAGCCTCCCAACAACCCTGGGAGATAGGTGCTTGCTCATAGTATCCCCATTTGACAGATGAGGAAACTGAGCCCAAGAGTAGCTAAATGACTTGCCTGGGATCACACAACTAGTCAGTGTCTGAGGAAGCACTTGAACTCAGGCCTTCCTGACACCAGGTCCATCACTCTACCCACTCTAACCAGGTAGCTAGCATGAGTCAGAAGAAGAATTTGACCCTAGACTTTCTTGACTCCAAAGATCCTTTTGCTGCCTTGAACGTCTTTTAGACTGTAAGCTCCTCGAGGGCAAAGACTGTCTTTCGACATTCTTTGT
The DNA here is from genome assembly GCF_003287225.1 of Phascolarctos cinereus. NCBI lineage: Eukaryota > Metazoa > Chordata > Mammalia > Diprotodontia > Phascolarctidae > Phascolarctos > Phascolarctos cinereus. The sequence continues at coordinate 261,243,866 of NW_027555514.1, read as the reverse complement.
ATTCCCCAGGCTCAGCACAGTGCCTGATACGTTGTAGGTGCTCATCGACTGATACTAAATGAAATATCCAAATTATATTAATAGATTTGAAAGATAAGAATTTGGTAGCCTCTGAATTTAGGTACAAATTCTCTTGTTGAACCTCATTTTCCTTACTTACAAAATGAAGAGATTTACCTAAATTTTTTCTAAGGTTCCTTCTAGCCCTAGAGTTCTTATGACCCAATGACCAATTGGGACATCAACAGAAACCATTGTCACCCCCCCCCCCCAAAACATGCTTTGGGGAAGGGGGATTTAATGGACAGGTTATTGGGCATAGGGAGGTGTTAATGGACTACTTTAATTTTCTTTAACTGCTTTCTTCTGGAAGAGACACTAGCTCAGAGATCATCTCTGAGGAGTTACACAACAGAAGGGAAATTGTAGGAGACAGAGGTTGCTAAAGGGGAAAATTACGTTGAAATTACAGCAGTACCCACGCCAGCCTCAGAAGGCGAAAACCAAGGGAAAGAGGGGCAATTTCACTGATTTAACTCTGTCCAGGGGAGGGAACAGAGTATTTTAAATGATAGAGTGCAGGATTACATTTGTAGAAATTTGCTTTTGAAAAGCTGCCTGAAATGGAAGCTTGTCTCATGTTCAGTCCAGTATGGTAATTGGTCCTTTATATTTTTGAGTTCTTCACGACTGATGCTGGCTTTGAAAACTAAAAAGCATTTTCATTTTCCCCAAATAAAAAGCAGTCACAGATTTTCCCACTAGGGCTCAGTCAATGGAACTGGGAGGTGGCTGAAACTAGGCTGATGCCCTAGGTGGGGTACAGGAGAAGAGGAAATACATTCTTTAGAGTACGGGAGAAGTCCAAGAAAGAGGACATACGGAATAAGGTGGTCACAAAGCAAGCAACTGGAAGTGATCAACCTCTGCTTTGTTCCCTGGTATGATAGAGTACAAAGACTACTGGATTCTGGAGTAGGAGTAGGCTTGAGTCCTACTTCTAACAGTTAGGTTGGTTAACTAGGGCACAGGAGACTCAACTTTGTTGCCTGTATGATGGGTATAAGAATTCTTTCATTATTTAGTTCACAGTTGCCATGTTTCGTATGCTATAAAGAACTGAAGTGGGAATTGTTTAGAACGTAGCATCAGGTGGGTCCAGCAGCAAGCAGTATACCCAGAGCTCTAGACAGGAAGTTAGCAAGAGGGAAGTCTAGCAGAGCATCAGATTAGGAAGGGCCCTCAGAAGTCATCCATTCCCACCCATACTTGAGCAGGAAACCTGTCCAACAACATCCTCCACAGGAAGTTATTTGGTTTTCATCTAAAGACTTCCAAGGGTGATGGGCGCTTCACATGCTGAAGCAGCTCCTTCCACATTGGACACCTCTAGTTTTTCTGTTCGTCTTCACTTAACCTGCCTTTTGGAACATCCATCAAGTGTTCCTAGCTCTCCCTTTTGGGACCAAACATAGCAAGCCTCTTTCCTCTTCCCTATTAAAACCCATCCAATACTTGGACATCCGTAGATTTCACCTTCTCTTCTCCAGGTAAAACACAAGATGCTAACTTCTAACTACAGGGGACCTTTCATATCATTGAGTGAGATCCATGAGTTTTTCTTGTTTAGCTCTTCATATCTGTTATAAGGGATTTCTATTTCTTCTTTCTGTTGTTGTTCAATTGTGGGCAAGTGGGAGGGAAAGAAGATAAATACGGACTAATTAAAAATGAAATTTAGTTTTTAAAAAATAATACACAGGTAGGACACCAAGGGTAGGTCTTAGGTATAAGGGGATAAGATGGGGCCTGGAGACTGAGATTTAGGAACAAGGTAGGGGTTGGTTTAATCACAAAAGAATAAGGTGATTATCTAGGTAATGGGGCCAAGGTACAATGTCTGGGCAAGATCAGAAACTAGGCTGGCTTGCCAATGAGTCACTGAGGTACTAGCTTAGTACTTCTTATATTCCCCCTGCCCTGTGTCATTGGAAGTCCTAGCTTTTGAAGTGGATTGAACCTACAGGTGGGTGCAGCTGGGTGCTCCACTTAGCAGTGCAGCTAAGTGTGAATGTTAAAAGAATTGAGTAGAATATCCCACTTTCCAGTAACAACAGAATCTAAGACAGCTGGCAGGAATTCTGCTATTGTTAAGGTTCTTGTGATTTTTATTGGAAGTAGGGTTGGCCTGACGAGTGAGCAAAGATGTCTGACATTGATTCATTAAGCAGAGTTCTGCAGCTGGGTGGTGCAGTGGATAGAGCACTGGGTCTCGAATCAAGAAGACTTGGGGTCATATCTGGCCTCAGATACTTTTACTGTACAAGTCATTTAGCCTCTATTTGCCTCAGTTTCCTCAACAGTAAAATGAGAATAACAATAGTAGCAGCCACCTCACAGGGTTGTTGTGAAGATCAAAAGAGGTAACATTTGTTAAAAACATTTGAAACAATAGTGGGCTTATTCTCACCCTCCCCTTCCCAACTCTTTAAGTCTAAGTATTCAAACACCTCTGAATCTTACTAATTTTATGATCATCTAGCCCATGTTTTCCCTTCTTATCCACATAGATATTAGGAGAGAACTTCTCAAATACCCTATAGAATTCTAAGCTTGTCTATGATCTCCAGCTTTGTGACCCTGTTACAAAAGGAAAGGAGGTAGTCTGGCTTTACTTGTCCTTAATGGAGCCATGCTAGCTCTTAGTGATTGGTACTTCCATTTTTAAATGCTCACAAACCATCCCTTTAATAATGAATTTTGGAATTTTGCCAGGATCTGGGAGTTAAACTCATAGACCTTGAGTTTGAAGAATATGTTGGAAAATGGAGACAACAGTTGCCCAGCTCCAATTATGAAGCATCTTTTCCATTCTCTGTGATTTTTAAAAGCTAGCTAACAGAGGCAATACCATCCCATCTGTCCCTTCATATATACTCCTAGATGTAGTTCATCTCCAAACTCATTGAAGTTCATTGAACAGGATTAAGTGACTTGCCCAGGGTCACACAGCTAGTAAATGTCTGAGGCTGGATTTGAACTCATGAAGATGAGTCTTCTTCTTCTTCTTCTTTTTTTAAGGCAATTGGGGTTAAGTGACTTGCCCATGGTCACACAGCTAGTGAGTGCCAAGTGTTTGTTTTGAGACCACATTTGAACTCAGGTCTTCCTGACTATCCACTATGCCACCTAACTGCCCCCAAGATGAGTCTTCGTGACTTCAGGCCCAGCACTCTATCCACTGTGCCACTTATCTGCCCTTCACATACGGATGATTGAAAACTACTCAACAGCAACATGCATGTATATAAACACATGGATATGCAAATTTAATGTAACATAATATAGCAATGATGTGATAGAATATAATACAATATGATATATGATACAATGTAACAATGTAATATAAGAGTAAATGCAACACAATATATAAAAGTCCTGGTGCAATTTTAAACTTCAATACTTACATATATACATGCACATATAATGCATGTATATATATATATATATTTGTATTGTGTGTAGCTATGTTTACAATACATGTATATATGTGTACACCCATGTATAGCTACATGTACATGTGTGTATGCACACACACATGTATACTACATGGATAATAAAATTTTCCTGACTGTGCATATTTATTTACAAAGCTTTTGTTTTCCTTTGTTTTCCCCTTAGAGGGAGGGTGGGTAGGGAGATGAGAGGATGAAAAAAATAAATGTTTATTCATTGAAAAGAATAAGATCACATTTTTTAAAAAGTATTTTTTTAATGGGACTGAAAGTGGCAGCTTGCTCAGAATCCATACAGCAGACCTGGGTTGAAGTATTGCTTTTAAGATATAAAGTCTTTACAACCCCAGGATTGTCACTTAACCTCTCAGAACCCTGGGAAACTCTGTTAAGACTCTTCAATTGAAAAGCAGGTGCTGATCTGCATTGGTAAAGCGAGTTTCCCCAAGGGGAGTTTCCTACACCAATAAAATAACAGATCTCATCCCAAAATAAGGGAAGGGGAGCCATCCTTGTACCATCTGCCAATGCCAGTTGTATCTTGGCAGCAGATCAGTGCAATGTAGGCAGAACAGTTTTAAAAAGTCAGCAGCTCAAAGTGCTTGGAGAAGGACCAAAACACTACCCGCTTCTGGGTCCCAGAATCCCTCCAAGACCCTGCTGAATTCCCATGCTTCAGAGGATCATAGACTTATAGCCGGAAAGCACCTTGGAAGTCATTTAGTATAATTGTCTTGTTTTACAGGTAAGGAAACAGAGGTCCAAAGACAATTTGAACCCAGGTCTTTTGATTATAATATTAGCACCCCTCCTGTTTCCTTTCTGGGACCTTTGCTTGACTAATTGGATCCATCATTAGATGCTCCTTACTCAGCCCTTTTCACCCATATTCCCTCCCCTGGATCGTCACAAATCCACGGTTGGGTTTGCTGTTACTTTTCACTCCTATTCTCCCTGCCAGCATGAACTGATCTAGCCCAGACTTAGTCTAGAACCCTCATCACCACCATCCCTACCCCTCCTCTATCTGGGCACAATATCCAGGCAAAACCAGCCATGCAAGGTTGTTGTGACCCAAGTGAGTTAATGATTGCGAAATCATTTTGAAAGCAACTCATGCAGAGAAATTATTCTCACTGTTATCGCTCTCCATTTTCCCTCATTGAGGAGCTGGGCATCTTCACTGCCATTCTCTCAGCAATATGATTTTTATCCAGACCCTCTGTTGATGTCAAAGTAAGCACTGGAACCAGATGGTCCCCATTCTGGAGCTCCAGAAGTGACATTAAAAAAGGAGTGGGCAGAAAGATTTTATTAGTCACTTGTTGACTTTGAAGCAGTCGCCTTGTTTTCCCCTAAAATTTACAAGACTGATAGAACATTGAACCAACTTATACTAAGGTTTGGACAACAGGGCCCAAATTGACACAAGCTCATAGGTAAGGAATGTGGGGAGGCTACTGTCAAAGGGAGGGCTGGTGCTCCTATCTCCTGATTTGAGAAGTCAAGAGCTTTCAATGACAATGTACTTTAAAAAAAAATAGGACAGGAGAGTAGGGATGGGGATTGAGGGTGTGGATATTGACATAACGAATAAAGACTGGTATATTTCATCAGCCTGATGAGCTCCATTCCCTCGAATGAAGGAAACCACTTAGTGACAGTCTGTTTGCAAATTGGAACCATGAATATAATCCATTTGTTGTTAATGGACAGGGAAGGCCTGGGTGGGACTCAAAATCCTGGCATTTAAAGCAAACCCATATAGGCTGGATACTTTGTCAAGGCTTCCCTGGCATACCACTCCTCTCCCCATCTGCTCTTGAATGGCAGATTATTTAGGTCCTTTATTACATGTGGTATAAGGATGAGAGAGCTGGATTCATATCTAGAGGACCTATGTTTGAATTCCTGCTCTATCGCTTACATGATCCTAGTCAAGTGACTTCTCTCTTTCTGGGACTCGGTTTTCTAACCTGCAAAGTAGAGTTAGATATAGTTAGGTAGAGTTAATTAAAATGGGTTCCCTTCCAATTTTAAATCTATAATCTGTGATCTTTTGATTCTATTAGAAATTACATATCTTCACTCAGTGGCCTGGTTGGAAAATCAAGCAGACAAAAGTTTCTATATTCACTCATCAAAAGTCCTTTAAATTCACTCTCTCTTTAGCACTGGCAATGGTGGGTACTGCCTTTAGTCCAATCAACAAACAATGATTAAGAGACAAGTAGGTGATGTGAAGGATGGAATGCTGGGCTTGGAGTCAAGAACATATATGAATTACAATCTTGCCTCAGATGCTAGCTGTGTGACTCTGGGCAAGTCATCTAACCTTTCCCAGGATTAGTTTTTTCACTTGTATAAATGAGAGGTTGGCCTCAATGGCTTCCGATGGTCCCATCTTGCTCTAAATGTATGATCTGATGATAAGTTTATTGGAAAGGAAAATTTTGGCGGCCTTGGAGAAACCCTGTATTTCTAGGAGTTAAGAGGTAAGGAGAGCTTTTAAGCCCTCATCTGACATTTGGCTGATCTATGCCCAGAGCTAATCTAGATCTGTTTAGGGGAGATATAAGTGGTCATTGAAATGTCCTTGAATTCAAAAAAACCATTTCAAGTTAGTGTTTAATCAGTAGCCTTCATCCCTGGACAACAAATAGCCTTTTCTCTTTTTAGATCCATTTAAAGTAACAATGAGAAGAAGAAAAGATCCCTATTTCAATCAAGTAGCTTAAACAATAACAATAACAAGTATTTATTAAGCAAATACTATGTGCCAGGCACTCTGCTAAGCACTAGTGATAGGAAGAATGGCAAAAGATAGTCCCTGTTCTCAAGGAGCTCACAGTCTAATGGGGGACAGATGCAAATATATGCAAATGACTATAGTCAAACAAGAAATATGCAGAAGAGAAGAGAGACAATCAACAGAGGGAAGACACTAGTCAATAGACAACCATAACCAAAAAGATCAAAGCCACCCAACTCCTGTTTTCATCAGGGAGAATCATCCCAATATTAGAAAATCTAGAACAAATATGGTCACATTCATTCATTCAACAAACATGTATTTGCAAATACATAAACAGATATATGCAAGTAGAAAATAAATTTGATTCCCTTTGACCCAGCAATAGCACTTTTACGGCTATATCCTGAAGAGATCATACAAATGGGAAAAGGACCCACATGTACAAAAATATTTATAGCAGCTCTTTTTTGTGGTGCAAAGAATTGGAAATTGAGGGGATGCCCATCTCTTGGGGAATGGCTGAACGAGCTATGGTGTATGAATGTAATGGAATACTATTGTGCTATAAGAAATGATGAACAGGCTGACTTCAGAAAAACCTGGAAAGACTTGAATTGTCTGATGCTGAGTGAAGTGAGCAGAACCAGGAGAATGTTGTACACAGTAACAGTGATGTTGTGTGATGACTAATGTTGATAGACTTAGCCCTTCTCAGCAATACAAGGATCTAAGACATCTCCAAAGGCCTCGTGATAGAAAATGCTATCCACAAAGAAGGAAGAACTATACAGTTTGAATGCAGATTGAAGCATACTATTTGTTATTTTTTTTTCTTCTATTGTGTTTTGTTTCCTCTCTCTGGTGGTTCCTCCTATTGGTTCTAATTCTTACTTACAACATAACTAATGTGAAAATATGTTTAATAGGAATATACATGTATAACCTATATCAGATTGCGTGCCGTCTTGGGGAGAGAGGTGGGAAAGGAAGGGGAGAAAAGTTTTAAACTCAAAAGCTTATGCAAGTGATTGTTAATAATTCAAAATAAATTAATAAAAGAAAGAAATAAACTTGACTTAGAGTTGTACAATAGAAGAAGATGGTCTATATCCCTTTTGAGAACTTATGCAGCACTTTCAACAATTCCAGGTTGCTTCTAGAAGCAAAAAATACCTCTTTTTAATAACGATATTTTTCTTTGCTTTGTAGCTATGAATCATGAAATACCATAATTTTAAAAGAATCAAAATTATGAATCAACCAAAGAAAAATGGAGAGATGTATGATGAGTGTAGGGAGATGCCACTTTTGATGTGTAAACAAAAACTAGTGTAAAAGATAACATCCAAGGGATGGAAAAGTAGAAAAAAGTGGACTAGAATGTACCAGTACTCAGATAATATTTTAAAAAGACTTAGAAGAAGGCCTCTATCACATTGGATGGACCTTTAATGGATGACTTTTGGATCAAACATAGGCAAGAGTCACAAAAGATTATAAGGCATGAAAAGAGAACCTAACAATGAAAACAGAAATTCACTGAAGCATTGAAGTAGGACAAGATATGATGTTGATAACTTAAGACCCAAGATAATATAGGAGGCATTAAAAGACATTACCTCCTTGTCCTAAATGAATTCATTTCTCTTGGTCCTGACGAGCTTTTTCCCAATACACTGAAAGAATCATGACAAAATCTGTAGTATTATTAAAAGTAATTTAGTAATTTTGTGTATGGGTGATTTTCAGGAAGACTCATCATCCTGAGTTCAAATCTGACCTCAGACACTTACTACCTGTGTGACCCTTTGCTAACCCTGTTTGCCTCAGTTTCTTCATCTGTAAAATGAGCTAGAGAAACAAATAGCAAACCACTCCAGTATCTTTGCCAAGAAAACCCCAGAATGGGACCATGAAGAGTTAGACATGACTGAAAAATGACTGAACAACAACAAAAGGTAGAATGAAATATTTTATGTTTGTTAAGCTAAAAATTAATTTAAAAATAAGAAAGAGAAACAACTTGCTAGCCTAAAAGCACACTCCTTCTCTTTGTCCTATTATTGTGTGCTCACAAAATATATGCTGTATCAGCAAAATGATGGGCATTGCCAATATTATAATTAAATCACAGAAATACATTGTAATCACAACTGCATATGTTCCTGGGAAATGAGGAACTAGGAACTATAAAGTATGATGAAAGAGTTGGAGGTAAAGCAGAGGTTAGAAGTTCCAGAGCCTAAGGATGATTCCAGATGTTTCCAAGACAGAGAAGGTAAGGGAATATAGGAACTACATAGTACAGGAATATAAACATCTTAAGCTCAGGAACTTCAAGGACTATTTCATTTTTGTCTCCGTATCTCCATTTTCTGGTACCTGGCAATCAACCAATAAGCATTTATTAAGCACCTACTATATGTCAGCTGGTCTTGCGCTATGTGCTAGGGATACAAACATAAAGTATGAAATAGTTCCTACTCTCAAAAGAGAATAAATACCAACTAATGAAATCCAAGGTAGTTTGAGAGGGAGGGAAGAATAATAAATCATTGATTGGTCGATTGAACAATTTCATGGAATCTCAGACCTGGGAGTCCAACTCTTGCTTTCAATCTGAATACTCTCTCCAATATCCTCAAAAGTGGCCATCTAGCCTATCTGGTGACCTCTTGTGAGGGGGAGCTCACTAGAAAATATGACAAAAAAAAGGTCTAGTGCCCTGGGAATATTATAAAAATAATAACATGCCATTAAAAGTTAGAAAAAAATTATACAGAATAGATACATGACTTCCTTATCACTTGGGAATGGAAAGCCAGGGAAATATCAAGACTCAAACAAAATGGCTAACATGAAGAAATTGGCCAAGTTAGAAAATGATGTGTGGGGGCAAGGAAGAAGGGAGAAGGGCACAATATTAGAAAGGGTAAAGTGATGTGAGAACATTGACTAACCAATCATAGAAGCAAAGATTTGGAACAAGAAGGACCCTTAAAGGTCATCTAGTTCATAGCCCTCATTTTACAGATGAGGAACTGAGTCTCAAAGAAGTTAAAGGCTTACTTAGGGCCACACAGCTAGTAAGTCGCTCAGGCAGGATTTGAATCTATGTATTTCTGACTCTAAGTTAAGTATTCCATCCGTTACTCCATGTTACCTATCAGATATCCATTTTATCCATTTCATGGCAAAAATAACAATTATGATGGTGATGATGATGAAGTAATAGCAATTTGGGCGATAGTATACATTTGAAGGACTTTTGATCACCAAGGAGGAAGTGGCTTCATTAAATCAATAAATGGCTTCATTATATTTTTAAATTTGCCACCACTCTGAGCAGACATACTCTTATGTTCTTATCAATCCTGCCATTGTCCTAGGACTTCTAGGGACAAAATGCTTCCCAATAACTTGGCACTGAACTGGTAAAACTAAGCTGTTTCTAATTAGTAACTTGTAACCCAAACTCCATGGTGACATTGATTAGAGCAGCCACCCAAGCAGTAGGGTATGCTGACCCTGGAAGTATTTCAGAGTGTGGGGCCATATGATACAAGTGCTCCTATTCATGTGGGATGGTACATACCGACTCACTTCTTAGTGTATCTTTAGGTCTTCTCATCTGCAGAGATACCAAAATGATTTTCCTGAAACAGGCCTGACTATATCACTCCTCTGCTGAAGCAGCTTCATTAAAAGGCATCATGGGAAATGGTAGAACATTAGGAGCTAGAGGTATCCAGATCCCTTATAAAGACCCCTTGTAAAGCTCTGAAAATGTGCCAGAAGGAATAATTAAAAGGTAAAACAAAGATAATCTACTATAAATTTCTTGAGCCAGTCCAGGACTATATTAAAATATTTTCAGAATCCTGAGGAAGCATAAGGTGAAACAGTCCAGTTGCACAAGATAGAGGGACAGAATAGCATGGATAACCAACAGGAGATAGGTGTAGACTAACACCCAGACCTAGTATAAGGTAGCTCAGAGGCCCTATATGTGTCAAGAGACTGACTTAAACCAGCATCTAAGCAGTATGAACCTAAGCCGGCATCCAGCCAGCCTGGGCCTGAACCACAACAGAAAACAAGGTCAAACAATCCCCAAAGAAGTTAAAGATTAGTCTTAGTTTTAGCCACTGAACTCAAGATCAAACAGGAGCCACACATATCATCCAAGAAGAATTAATAACCTAGAATGGATGGTGATAAACTCTACTTAAGAATTGAACTCCTTGAAAATTGGAATGAACCAAACATAAAACAATAACTCCCTGGAACAAAAAGAAATATTAGAATACAATTAAAAGATTGGAAAAAAAGAATATAATGTAAAATATATATTATCAAAACAACTAATCTGAAAAGATGTGAGGAACATTATATTCTCTGAAAATTGTGGTGAAAAAAATCATAACTTCAATATCATATTTTAGGAAAACATAAATGAAAAGTGTACAGATTTCCTAGAAAAAGAAGACAAAGTAAAAATAAAAATAAAATGGAAAGTATCTAATATTTCCCTGATGAAAAAGGAAGAAAAAGAAAGAATGAAAGAAAGAAAAGAAATGAAAACTCCCAGGAAGATAATAGACAAAATCCTTAGCTTCTACAGCAAAGAAAAACTCTTGTAAACAGCCAAAAGAAACTAAACTCTTTTGTTACCAAGAAACTACTGTTAGTATCATACAAGACTTTAAAGCTACCACCTAAAAGAAGAGATCTTGAAATACGGTATTTCAAAAAGCAAAAGATAAAGGCTTATAGTCAAGAGTAACCTTTCCAGAAAAGCTGAGTATAATCCTACAGGAGATAAATTAACCTTTAATTACATAGAAGATTTCAAAATATTCCTAATGAAAAAATTAGAACTTAAAGACACTTTGAAATGGAAACACAAGAAATAGGAAGCTTCAGTTGCTCCCTATTAGACTTTAAATAAAACAATAACTCCTCAGTTTGGCCTTTAAGATCTTTCACAACCTGACTCCAGTCTACTTCTGTTGACTGAATAAACACATCATCCCTTTCCACAATCTCTATCTTCTAGCCAAACTGACCTGTTTTCTGTTCTGCATAATACATCACCTGTCCCTGTGACTTTGCATGGGAAGAATCCCATGCTTGGAATATAGTCTCTCCTCATCTCTGCCTCTTTACCTCTAGCTCTTACCCTGCTTCCCACTGCTAATGCCCTTTCCTACCAAAAAATAGCTTTGTGATTACTATGTTTATATTTTATATTTGCTTATATGTGTCCATACATATTGTTTTCTCATGATAAAATGTAAATTCTTTTAAGATAAGGATTGGGGTTTTTTTTGGTTTTTGTATCCCTAGCACCTAGAATTATAGAGAAAAAGCTGGGAGGGACCAGTAGTCCAACCCTTAATTTAACAGATTAAAAAAACAAAAAACAAAAAACTGAGGCCCTAAATAAGCCTTAGTCATTTGAAAGCTAACATCATTTCCAGTTGTATCTCACTTCTTCAGGACAGCTGAAAAACTTGGTGCACACAAGCTAGCAGTCTTGTTCATTATATCACAAATGCATAATATACATGTAACTGTCATAACTATTTATTAAAGCTGGTGTGAACTGACATACTCATTTTGCTGTATAATGCATTTTTCTGAGTCAAATAGGAAGACTGCTATGTGAGAAAAATGAGTAAACCATTGACCCAGAAGTTCACTTCTAGACATATATCCCAAGCAAGTCTACAAGTCTATGACAGAAAGAAAAGATATATATATGTGTGTGTGTGTGTGTGTGTGTGTGTGTGTGTATGTGTATGTATATTTATATATGTATATATACACTATATATACATATACACATGAGCTCATATGCATATAAATTATCTAAAATAAATAGAAATAATATTTACATTATTATATAATATATTCACACATAGTCATATGTATCATATGTAGTACTGTAATATGCTATATATTGATACATATATATTTAACCTTTCTATATATTTATACATCTATACAGTCTATTTGTTGTTGTTATTGAGTCATTTTTCATTCATACCTGACTCTTTGTGACCCCATTTGGGGTTTTCTTGGCAAAGATACTCATGTGGTTTGCCATTTCCTTCTCCAGCTCATTGGACAGATAAGGAAACTGAAGTGAACAAGGTTAAATGACTCACCCAGGATCACACAGCTAGTAAATGTCTGAGGCTGAATTTGAACTCAAGTCTTCTGAACACCAGACCCATTACTCTATTCATTGTGCCACCTAGCTGCCCTGTATAGTCTATACATCTAATTCAGGAGCGGGGAACCTGTGGCCTTGAAGCCACATGTGGCTTTCTAGGTTCTTGGGTGTGGCCTTTTGACTGAGTCCAATTTTTACAGAGCAAATCCTTTTATTAAAGGGGATTTGTTCTATGAAGTTTGGATTTAGTGAAAAGGCTACACCCGGAGCAGCTAGATGGTGCAGTGGATACAGCACTGGCCCTGAAGTCAGGAGGACCTGAGTTCAAATCCAGCCTCAGACAAAATACTTTACACTAGCTGTGTGGCCCTGGGTAAGTCACTTAACCCAAATTGTCTAAAAAAATTTAAATTAAAAAAAACAATGCCTTGTTAATTGTCAAGTATTAGTTCCCCTATTTTAGGGGGCAGCTAGGTGGTGCAGTAGATTGAGCACTGGCCCTGAAGTCAGGAGGACCTGAGTTCAAATCTGACCTCAGACTAAACACCTCACCCTTACTAGCTGTGTGACCCTGGACAAGGCACTTAACCCCAATTGCCTCACCAAAAAAAAAAAAAAAAAGCCACACCCAAGGACCTAGAAGGCCACATGTGGCCTCGAGGCCCCAGGTTCCCCACCCCTGATCTAACCATTCACACGGGTGTGTGTGTGTGTGTGTGTGTATACATATATATGCAAGATATTCATGAGTAGCACTCTTCCTAGCAACAAAAAACTAGGCTTTATCAATTTGAGATTGATTGAAGTCCAATATTATTATTGTGTAAAAATATGTGATAAGAGATTCAGAAAAAACATGGAACACAACATTTAGAATTAGAAGGATCCTAGAGGTCATTGAGGCCAACCTCCTGATTTTACAGATGAGGAAACTGAGGTAAACAGAGTGAAATGACTTGCCCAGAGTCATACAGCTAGTAAGAGTCTAGTCAGAAATCAAACCCATGTCTTCGTGGTTCCAAGTTCAGCACTCTCTGAGAAGACTTGTATGAGCTGGTACAGAGTAAAAAAAGTCAGCCCTATCATTACCATCAACATCATCCTTGTTCTAACTGATGCTGACATGTATGTCTACACCTAGTTGTGCTCAGGAAAATTGAACCTAAGCTTCTGCCTACTCACCTGCAATCCTTTTGCCAGTACTTTCAATCTTAACTATAAACAAAATTCAGAAAGTATTCATTGGTAGGCAGTCACCAAGCACTCAGACCTTAGACTCTAATATAAGTATGTCTAAGGAGAAAAATAAACCTCCACAGGTCAAACTTGCCTTATTTAAGGCTGGAGCTCCAGTCAAAACTTAATCTCCCGGTCGTCTGATCTCTGCAGTGCATTTGAAACAAGGATTTCCCATGGTCTGGATTACAGTTGTTCCCTGGTTCTCATGCTTCAGAGGGCAGTTCATACATGACAGCACATGTAATCTGCTGAAGAAGTTTGACAAAAACACGGAAATGACATCGGCATGCCTAGCAATCTTTCCAGCCCACAGCCAGTTTCCGAAAGGGAGAAGAGAGAACTTTCTTCTGGTCCCACATTAAAATCCTGGCAATGTTCACATGAAATATTTGTGCTGCTTTACTTCCCTCTCCTATGAATTTTCCTGGCTCAGAGTCAGTGACCTGATTCTCTTCATTCCCCTCCATCACAGAGTGTACTTTTCTTCCCCTAAAGTTCCCTTTTCATCCTGCTACTCCTCCCTTTCTCTTCTGGTTTCTAATTCCTTGTGAAAACTACCTCGGTGTTTGCAATTAGTATGAATGCTTGAGGAAGGTAGAGGGATATTCCCGATAAACAGCTTGAAGAAAGGAAGAGTTCTTCTTTGACCTGGCCTGTGAAAAGTGACTAAGACCTTTCTTTCTTTTTCATCTCTTGTAAGATTCCACTGGGGTCCTGCCCTTGAGGTGATTCTGTGCGCATCAATTACCCCCAAACCACAAATTCTTTGAACCTGCTACTTCTGGTTGTATTGGAGAAATTTCACAATCAGGTCAATTAAACTCTCTGTTTGAAAGTAACTCTTATTTGGGGAAAGTGAAAGAAAAACATAAGCAAAATCAGGGATTATCTGAGTTTTTTCTGTCCTACTCTGATGTCTGACTGTCTGGAACTGGGTGAAATGCAGTAGATAGAGACATCATATTCCTGAGTTGGAAAGTCAGATTTTGCCCAGAGGTCTAAGTGGAGTTATTCCATGATGTCCTTATTAGTAGCCTCATAACTAGGCCAGGGCAGGGCTATCGATGACACTCAGGAATCCCTGCAAATCTTTTTTTTCCCCAAAGAATTATTACATTTCCTGTATTGTTTGAACTTGATAGATATGGTTTGTCTGCTTAAATACATTGGTTCTAAATAAAAAGGTATTGTTTTGATCATTGAAGAAGAAAAGAGAGGAGGAAGGGAAAGGGAGAGGAGAGGGAATATGTGGGAGAATAAAGGAAAGAAAAGAAAGAAAAAGAAGAGAGGAAGAGAAAATATGGAGCAAAAAATGAAGAAATAAAAAGAGGAAAGAGAGGGAGAAAAGAATCAAAGAAAGAAAAGGGAGCGAAGGATGGGAGAAGAGGGAAGGAAGAGAGAAAGGATATGGAGTGAAAGAAGAGAAAGAGGGGCAGCTAGGTGGCACAGTGAATTAGATAGAGCTCAGACCTTGGAGTCAGGAGGACCTGAGTTCAAATCCAGCCTCAGACACTTTATACTTACTAGCTGTGTGACCCTGGGCAAGTCACCTAACCCCAATCACCTTACCAAAAAAAAAATCCTCGGGGAAAAAAAAAAGAAGAGAAAGAGGAAAGAAAGAAAGAAAGAGGGAAGAAGGGATGCAGGCAGAAAAAAGAGGGAATAAAGAAAAGAAAGAGGAATAAGAGGGAAGGAGGGAACTGAGGATATGGAAAGAATGAAAGAGAAAATAAGAAAGAGAAAGAGAGGAAGGAAGGAAGGAAAGAAAGAAGGAAAGAAAGAAAGAAAGAAAGAAAGAAAGAAAGAAAGAAAGAAAGAAAGAAAGAAAGAAAGAAAGAAAGAAAGAAGGAAAAAAGGAAAGGAGAGAGGGAGGAAAGGAGGGAAGAGAGAATGAGGAAAGAAGGGAGGGAGAAAGGAAAGGAGGGGGAAGAAGGAGAAAAAGGAAGAAGGGGAAGAGGAGTCCTCTACTTTGTTTTTGTATTTGAGCACTATGATAGTGTTTTCCTTTCTTGAGTTCCTGATGGTGTGTTGTTTACTCTGAGTTCCAGGACTTTGCTACAGTGTTTTCAAGATGGAGCCTTGCCCAGAATTGTTTTATATCAATAAAGGATTGTCATGTTGAAGGACTACTTGTTCTTACCTGTTGACCAACAGTTGAGTCAATATGTTTTTCTGACAATAAGGATGGAATCTTCCTGCGAACGCTGATCATCTACAACCAATCTAATAACTCCATTCTCAATTACTAGAGGAAAACAATTGACTGTGGTGTGAATCCTGGAACCTTAGAAGGTTAAGATTTGCCCAGGGTCACACAGCTAGTAAGTGTCAGAAGCTGAATTTGAACTCAGATCTTCCTGACTCCAGGACCAGTGCTTTATCCACTGTACCACCAAGCAGCCTCTCTATAAATTAAATTAATTAATCAGAGTGAATTAATTAAAAATAAATGACAGGATCATAATTGAGATAAAGTGAGACCAAACACCTATAATATGAAAATGTGATACTTTCACAGGAGAGAGACAGATTGTCTATGAGAGAACCAAAGAAGGAGAAATTAATGCTAATGAAAGAGAGCAGAAACGGCATCTAGATTGAGCCTTGAAGGATGGGCAGTATTTAAGGAAGGAAAGATAGGAATGTATGTATTCTAGATGTAGGAGATGGTTTAAATAAAGACTTTGAGGCAGCAAAGTGGTATTGCTCATAAGCTTTCACGTGCAGTATTCCATAATATGGACAGACTAGTTCATGTCATTAGCTTTTATAAAGGGGTAATTAATGAGAGTGTGTAACAAGAACAGCACTTCCCAAACCAAAAGTCATTTCCCTCAAAGAGCCCATATAATAATGAGGGAAATAACATGTACATAGGGGTAAGACATGGGGCAGCTAGGTGGCACCATAGTGCATAGAGAGCTGAGCCTGTAGTCAAGGGGACTTGTCTTCCTGAGTTCAAATCCAGCCTTTCAGACTTCTTAGCTGTCTGACTCTGAGCAAGTCACTTAATCTGTTTGCCTCAGTTTCCTCATCTGTTAAATGAGCTGGAGAAAGAAATGACAAACCACTCCAGTGTCTTTGCCAAGAAAACCTCAAATGGGGTCAGGAAGAGTCAGACATAAGTGAAAAACAACAAAAAATACCACGTATGTTCCAGGCTCTGTATTAATCACTTTCGGGTTTTTTTTTTACAAATATTACCTATTTGATCAAAAAACCTTCTCACATAACATCAGATGAAAATGATCTCTACGTCTTAAAATTTCTCATGCCATTTTATACAAACTTTTCCTATGCTCTAGCCCTATTCTTATAAATATATATTATATAATATATGTGTGTGTATATATGTATTTTATGTGTATATGCATATATTCATTTTGTATATGTATGTATACATACATATTAGTGTATATGAATACACATACATATGTGAGTATATGGATACACACACATATATGTATGATATCTTGTCCTCTCTATTAAATTATAAGTCCCTTAAAGTCAGGGACTATATTCCCAAAGCCCAAGTCAGTGTCTTAGATGCAGTTGGAACTTAATAAATGCTCACTGAATCTGACTTTGAACCTTTAAGTGAATTTAATAGAGGATTCTGAACAGAAATATGGTACTGTGAGTCTGGGCAGCCTAAATGCCGACCGTAATAAGATTCCATATCATTTCTACTTCACTGAAGCCTTAGATGAACTCCTGGAGTTATGAGAAATAAACCTCTCAACCAGAACTTTCAGCTATTGTTCAGAGATTCAAATGATAAATATAAAATTGAGATACAGAAATCAAATGCTTTGTGATGGCATCACTGCCAATATTCTAAAGCTGTGCCATCTGTCTCCACTGAAATGTGGAGGGATTTCATAAGTGACATTGATTGCATCATGGGCCTAGAGCTGAAAAGCACGTCAGTCCAACCCCCTCATTTGAAAGAGAAGGGAATTGAGACCCAACAAGGTTGTGATTTGCCCCAGGTCACATAAATGGTGGCTATCAGAGATGGGAGCTGCTTCTAGGTCTGCTGATTCCTCACTTTGACATCCAAGGTATTCTAAGCAGATGCTGGATAACCAGTTACTGGGAATGTCATAGGATGGGGTGGGAGGAAGCTGAGATGAGTCAGACTAGAAAGTTACCGAAGCCCCTTCCCACTCTGAAATTCTGTGATTTTGAATGTGAAGCTTGTGATGTAACCCTCCAACAACCCCATATCTCTAATCATATTTGACCTAAAACAAAGAAAGCCCTATGCAAGAAGACTGCAGATATTTGAAGGAAGTAGATACTATTTGCATTCACTCTGAGCCAGGAGGACCCAAAAAATAACCGTTAAGTGGTACTTGGGCAGGGACTAAATACCATCCGTGTCACCCACACTCAGAGAGGATCACCAGAACACAGGAAATTATGTTCCATCAGACATGCAGGGTGGCTGGGATACTCTACTTGTATATCCCATGATTCATAGTGCCAATGCTGTGGCTAGAAGGCCTACTTTTGAGAGAGTAAGCCACATAACAGCAATTCACATCACATGATATAAAGTGAACTTCATTACTCACATAGCTGAGGCAATGTGGTACAATGGAAAGATTGATGAATTTAGAGTAAAAAAATTACGAGTTTAATTTCCAACTCCACCATTTACTACTTACATGACCTTAGGCAAGGCAGGTTAATTAACGTTTCTAGGGCTCTGTTTCCTCATCTACCAAATAAAGGAGAGGGGAGAGAACCTAGATGGTCTCAAACTCTATCATCTTAACATCTATCATATTCAGAGCATCAGTGGGAACCCACCTGAGGTACCAAAAATTGTTGCAGAAGAATTCAATTGTGAGTATAAGATGGAAGTCAGCTTCTGAAAGGGTGGAAGATTTCTTATCCAATTGATAAAGATACCTTCCACAGTATTTTCTCATAGTATTTTCTCATGAGGGCTGGTGCCAAAGTAGTTAAGGCCACCACTCATTCTCCAAGCTGGCAATGATTACCCAACTGATGTTACCCGAAGCTGAAAGCTTCCTGGGACTTTCCACTAGTCATTGTAAGAGAGTGGCTTATTCCACTAGCCATCAGTGGGTAAGACATTCATATCATTGGACCAACCCAACTACAGGAAGTTGCCTAAAGATTCCCCAAGCTTCTCTAAGGACCTGGGAAATTATAAAGGGGGAGCCAAGGCCATGTCATCTGGATCCAATCGTTGTAGCAGTTTAGAAATCTGCCTTTGGTTCAAAACTGGAAAAAATTAAGAGCATCAGTATTTAAGTCAAAAAGGTGCCCTGGAACCAGTTTGCATACCCGGTGGGCCACACCGATTGTACAAAAGCACTTATACTTAGAGCCTGTCTCCAATCAGCTCTTTGCTGTTTTGTTAGGAAAGTTCCTAAAACTTGACCTTCGCTAAGATTAATAACAGTTGATTTCAGTTGACAAGGTCAACCTGTTGGACCCAAACAGTGATTAGTAATCAAGGAGAATTATGAGTCAAGTAGCTCTGGCTTACATTTTTGTTGCCACTACAATTTCCTCAGTGTTTCTTAGAATTACAGGCATGTACCGTATTTTGATGATGGGACTGAAAAGTATTAAATCGCTGAAAGACTTTTGGAATTCCCCTGTCATTTCAACATACCAGGAATATGAAGGGGCAGGAAAGAAGAAATATAAAACTCAACTTTCAGAGTCACCAGCTTAGGTTTCTTTATCAGGGCTGCAGGAATTCACTCTACCCCAAGACAAAGAACCTTCCACGTATTCTGTACCGATCTCACACGACTGATTTATCTATGTTGTTTCTCTCGTTAAAAATGTAAGCTCCTTAAGGGCAGGGATTATTTTTGTCTTTTCTTGATTTCTCCCAGTGCCCCGCACAGTTCCTGGCACATGGCATGCACTTAATAAATGTTTGTTGATTGATTGATGATAGATATAAGACATGATGGACCCACACCAAGAACAAAGCAAGCTCTTCAAACCTACCTTCACACAGTGCTTTTAATCTTCACTTTCTACTTTCATTTAAAATCACAGAAATCCTACCATGTTTTCCTTCCATTACCCACAATCTTTTCTGGGTCATTTACTTGTGGGAAGCAGCATTAACTTTGGAGTCATACAACCTGGGTTCAAATCCCCCTTTCTTCCATTTATTAGCTGTGGGAACTTATTTCACCTCTCTGAACCTTAGTTACCTAACTTGTAAAATCAGAGTGTTAGATGAGATAAAGAGGCAAGATGGTGTCATAAATTGAGATCTGTCCTTGGAACTAGACAGACTGGATTCCAATCTTTAACTTGTCCCGGTTGTATGGCCTGGATAAGTCACTTAAACTCTTAGTGTTTTAGGAAACTCTAATATCCCTTCTAGATCTAAATCCTTAACCTCCATTAGGAAAATGATGTTTCCTATAATCTCACAAAGTTGGCTTCTGGAATGTCAAGTAATTCTTGACTTCTATATCTGTGTGTGAATAGCATTACAAATATCAATCATCGTTTCTTATCACGATGTTCTCGTAATGATGTTGGAAGTGTGCACTAACCTCCAAATTTCAGATGATAATCTCAGGTCCAAATAGGATCTTAGTGGCCATCTAGTCTAACCCCTTTATTTGATGAATGAGGAAGCTGAGTCTTGACAGAAAATCTGAAATTTGAACCCAGGACCTCTGATTGTAAGTCTAGAACTCATTGCCCTGAACCACACTCTGATTGCTTGGTACTTAAGAAAAATATAATCTAGAGGATAGAACTGGGCCCCAGCTGATGAAGAATCCCTGGCTGTTAGGGCATTAGAAAGTTTCCTATTCGTCCCTAAGGCCATTAGAGTTGCCAATTGGTTTATATTTGACTGGCTGATTGCAAATAATATCCTAAGACTGGATTAAGTGGAATACTTTTATCACAGATGCTGGTTGTCAATAAGTACCTAAGACTGGATTGAAGTGAAATACTGTAGGTGGTGTGCCATATTGGATGCGAGTAGAGAGGGGGTGGGGCCCTCAATAAAATGTCATATTATGGTTTTGGTAACTCTAATGGTAGAATTTTTAACAACAGGTGAGAGATGAGGACTGAAGCTATAATTTCACTGGTATAGGACATTCCCTGGTGAGGAAACTCCCTTTACCAATGCAAGTCAGCATCCTGTCTACAAGAAAGAGTTGTCTGACATATTGAAAAGTCAAATGATTTGCCCAGGGTCATACAGCTAGTATCAGGAGCCAGGATTCTAACCCAGGTCTTCTTAATGCCAAGTCTAACCCTCTATCTACTATACTCTACTATCTTCTTTCTTTCTTTCTTTCTTTCTTTCTTTCTTTCTTCTTTCTTTCTTTCTTTCTTTCTTTCTTTCTTTCGCAGTCAGGGTTAAGTGACTTGCCCAGGGTCACACAGCTACTAAGTGTCTGAGGCTGGATTTGAACTCAGTTCTTTCTAGTTCTAGGTCTACTGCGCTATCCACTGTGCCACCTAACTACCCCTACTTTACTGACTTCTACCTTCACATACTACTCTAAATCTTCAACACTGGATCATCCCTACTTTCTACTTTCACTTAGAATCACAGAAGCATCAGGATGTCAGAGTTGAAAGGGACCTTAGAAAGCCACAGCTCCCTTCCCAGACATCCAACAAGAGGTTCCTCATCCTTTGCTTGAAGTCCTCCATTGAGAGAGAGCCCACTATATCCCACAGGACTTGCCTCTGGTGAATAATACATTTTCCTTAAAACCAAAACCTAAATGAGGTCCAGTTTCAATATTTCATTATAAGTCTATTTCATAATTCATATTCACTTTAATTTATAAAACTGGCTCTGTGAAGAGAAAGAAAATGCTTTTGTGAGGAGACATAAAGGGCCCAAGGAAGTTGAATTGCTGGCATTCAGGTTTCAGTAAATATCAAAACTGTCACCGATTTTCCATTGTGAATAAGCAAATAATACCTTTCAACCTTTGGAAAAACCACCTGCAGGACTAATCACAGGATTTTCAAACAGGGACAGAATAAATGATCGGTGACCATGGTGAGCCCAGCAACTTGAAAAGGAAGTAATCCTATTTCTGAACCACTGAACACTGCTGAGATGTGAAGAAAGGGAGTTATTTTAAAAAACACGCTGTTTGGGTCCACTATAAATTTATTTTATTTAACTGCAAGAAGGCATTCATGAATATACAGCAAAATACACTTATTTATCTTGGATTGATTTATATTTATAGGTAGCAGAGACCTTAAAGGCTATATGGTACAAACCCCTCATTTTACAGATGAGGAAACTAAGGCAAGATGGCACCTTGAGGACCCTCTCATCCCGATTGTCATTCTTGCATTTTCCTCACGTTGGACCTTCCAGCTCCACAAGATGTCTCTCATGCCTAAAATGTATTCCTTCCTCACCTTTACCACTTAGCATCCCAATCTTCCTTCAAAGCTTAGCTCAAAAGGACCCACACGTACAAAACTATTTATGGTAGCTCTTTCTGTAGTGCCAAAGAACTGGAAATTGAGAGGATGCTCATCAATTTGTGAAGGGCTGAACAAGTTATGGTATATGATTGTGATGGAATATTATCCACCTGGTGAGCAGGTGGATTTCAGAAAAGCCTAAAAAGACTTACATGAACTGATACAAAATGAACTAAGCAGAACCAGGAGAATGTTGTGCACTGTAACAGCAACATTGTGCAGTGATCGCCTTTGTTAGACATAGTTCTTCTCAGCAAGACAAGACAATGATCCACGACAATTCCAGAAGATTCATGGTGGAAAATGCTATCCACATCAAGAGAAAGAACTGATGAAGTCTGAATGCAGATTGAAGCATGCTATTTTCACTTCCTTTATCTTTTTTGTGGTTTTTCCTTTTGGTCAGTTTCTTCTTTCACAACATGACTAATAAGTGAATGTGTCTTACATGGTTGCACATATACAGCCTATTTAAAATTCTTACCTTTTTAGGAAAGGGGGAAGAAAGGGAGAACATTTAAAAAATTTTTAAACGAATGTTAGAAATTGTCTTTACATGTAATTAGAAAAAAATAAAGTACTATTAAAAAAACAAAGTGTAGCTCGAATGATAACCTTCTACATGAGTTCTTTCCTGATGACTTTCCAAAGCCTAATTTCTGTCGATTGGCATGTATAGACATATATTTCATAGGATCAATCGGGTGAGCAAGCAAGCATCTATTAAGTACCTTGTAGGTCCTGGCCACTGTGCTAGGCACCGAGAATACAAATGAAAAAATGGCACAGTGTCCTATATCTGGAGCTGGAAGGGGCCCCGCAGACTTCTTGTGTGACCCCCTTCATTTCACTGATGAGTAAACTGGGGCCAGAGAAATGAAGCTACTTGTCCTGGAGCAGAAAGAAAATGACATAGCCAAGATTCAAAACCAGATTCTCTAACTCCAAATCTATCACCCTTTGTATTACCCCATAAAGTTCTTTCCATGTTTTACATGGAAAGGCAAGCAGGGTTAAGTGACTTGCCCAGGGTCACACAGCTAGTAAGCATCGGAGGCCAGATTTGAACTCAGGTCTTCCTGACTCCAGGCCTAGTGTTCTATCCACTGTACCACCTGGCCCAGGGAGATTAACTTGTCTAAAGTTATACAGATAGTATTTGAACTAGATGCTCTGACACTAGACTCAGCATCCTTTGCCCTGTAGACATGAGAGTATGTGTGCTATTCCTTTTTTGACTTTGTAAGCACTTTTTTTTTTTACTTTTTGGTGAGGCAATTGGGGTAAGTGACTTGCCCAGGGTCATACAGCTAGTAAGTGTCAAGTGTCTGAGTCCACATTTGAACTCAGGTCCTCTTGACTCCAAGACTGGAGCTCTATCCACTGTGCCACCTAGCTGCCCCCTGTGAGTACTTTTACCCTCTCATACCCATAACCCTTGAAAGGAAATTCTTCCATTGATGCCAATGTTCTCTTTTGGCCCTTCCCAGAAAGTATCTGATTTTTCTGCATGTCTGGAATGAAGCCTATGGCATTCCTGTTCCTGTCTGAAACATGGATGACTATCCTGGCATTCACAAGCTCTTCACTCCTTGGGTCACCCTAAACAAGGGGTAAGGCTGCCTGAGTCTTTGATTACTGGCAATTAGAAATTCAGGGATCACCCCAGTAGAAGATGTAGCTTTATTTTCCTTGGGGGTATAATTTGAAAAGATCATAGCTTGAAGTCTGAGACATTTTTTTACTACTACAGTAACCCAATAGTTTGTTTGAATTAGATTTCAAATGTCATTATAGCTTGTTAAATCTTGGCAGGGGGAGGGGAGGAGGTTAAGAATTTAGTAAGCGCCTTAATGAGTCCTTTATAATTGGTCTTTAATGTTTTCCTTATATTTCTTCTGGATCTTATACATCAGATTTTCTACCATGTATGCTAGGCACTGTTAAGTGCTGCACAAATATTATTTCAATCGATCTGTGCTCCACAAGATAGGAAGCAAGATGGACAGAGATAGGTGCATAAGAACAGTTTTCTGCGTAATAGCTGAGATTTATATAGCATCTTGAGGTTTGCAAAGTGTCATGTTCACTTTTAACATTAGTGGCTCTGTAGGTTGGATATGATGGAAAATATTGTCCTGATAATGTCCTCAGAGACATTATGTGGCTTGCCGGCGGTCACACAGCTAATAATTGATAGAAATGGAATACAGTCCCTGTTGATTCTAAATCTAATGCTTTTCTCTGGATGCAGATAGCATCAACTAATAAGTAGTAGTATTTTTTGAATGATGTTACACACACATATGTGTGTGTGTATATATGTATATATATATATATATGTGTGTGTATATATGTATATATATACGTGTGTGTGTGTGTGTGTACACACATACATACATATTTTTGTCTAATGGTAGCCATCTCTAGGGTGGGGGGGGAGAAAAAAAGTTTACATGTTAACTTTGTTATATGTTGTTAAAGGAATAGCAGGTTGTACGTAATAGAGTTGCAGTTTCATTTGCAATCATCTTTTTAAAAATTTTTACTGTGTTATGGAAAAGCTTGTTTCATTCCATAAATTAAAAATAAAATTTAAAAAATTAGAAAAATAAATCTAACGCTTTTTGCCCTGTACTATGTGATGACTGAGACACAGAATAAGGAAGAAATACTATATCAGTTTTGCAATTAATTGCCTCTTCGGGTGTCATAGTTGATTATGTGATGGCAAAGAGTTGAGATTTAATTCGCTGTCACTTTTCTCTTTTGTACGCGTTCTTCCTTCACTAAGGTAAGCCAGTTTTGATCCCTCACAGTGGCATAGATGGCACTCTATTGCTCCAGGCCTGTGCCAGGGAAGCGCAAGTCCTGGCAGTTCCACCAAACTAGAAAGGCTTCCAGTATTAGCCCATATGTGTGTGCCATCTGAGGTCCAGATCAATCAATCAATCATACAATGAGCATGTATAAAGCACCTGCCTTTTCCAGAATTCAGGCAAGTACAGGTCTGCTCATGCCACTGTACTATTCAATAAGCTTCAATGACCCCCTATCACCTCTAGGAGCAAATATAGAAGCCTGCTGGGCTTTTAAAGCCCTATGTAACTGGGTTCCCTTCCATCTTTCCAGTCCTACTACATCTCACTACCCACCAAATACTGGTGACAATTGCTGCCTTGTTGTTCCTTATGTAAGACATTGCAACTCCAGACTCCAGGCGCTTCCCCTGTCCGTTCCTCACACCTGGAATATTCCCCCTCCTTATCTTCACGTCCCGGCTTCCTTTACAAGCCAACTAAAATCCCATCTTCTACAAGAAGCCTTTCCTGATTCCCCTTAATGTTAGTACCTTCCTGTTATTAATTATTTCCATTACATCCTATATGTAGCTTGTTTGTACATGAGTGTTTTTCATGTTGGTTCACTCATTAGTCCGTTAACTACTTGAGAGTAGGAACTGGCTTATTTCCTTTCTTGCATCCCAGCACTTAGCACAGTGCCTGACACATAGGAGGTGCTTAATAAATACGGACCAACAGACTTCTTTAGTAAATTTAATAAATAAATTTTATAAATACTTGCTGACCAAAAGATTTCTTTGACTAGACATAATTTATTCATGCCATGTTTCTGTCATGTGAAATAACTACTTTGATTTCTATAAAAACCTTCTTTGCTGGTAGCATGACCCTGGCAAGTAGTACAACCTCTATGTGCCTCAGTAAGCTTCCTAGGATTTACACTGTGCTGTGGGACAAAATAAAATAATCACATTTACTGCCTTATAAAATAAAGATAGATAGGTGGTGCAGTGGATAGCTCACTGAGACTGGAATCAGGAAGACCTGAGTTCAAATCCAGCCTCAGCCACTTACTACCTATGTGACTCTGGGCTTAATCCTAAATCCTGTTTGCCTCAGTTTCCTCATCTGTAAAATGAGCTGGAGAAGGAAACAGCAAATCACCATAGTATCTTTGTCAAGAAAACCCCAAATACAGTTGTGAAAAGTCAGACGCAACTTAAATGACTGAATGACAACAATAAATCCTAATTTTTTTACAACTTTAACATAAAACCTTCTAATATGTAATGTCTTCATCCTGTAACCCTTTGTTTTATATGATTTGGTATTGAATTTCATCAGTCAATAAATATTTATTAAGCACCTACTATGTGCACTGTGGTACGTGGTAGGGATATAAATATGAAAAAAGAAATATAAATATAAAAAGAGACAGTCTCTGCCCTCAGGGAAGCTGAAAGTATAGGGGAAAGTGAAAAGGGACCCAACTCAGGGGCATTTAAAGTAATTTCTCTGGTGGGAAGTGAGAAGATATCAGTCCTGTTCTTTCTTCAAATGGAGGTTTGAGAATTCATAGTTCCTCCCCCCAATCAGAGGGGCAGAGGGTAGGATGAGACATGAGTACTGAGGCTAATTCAATCTTGTAGGATGCTGAGGTTTCCCAGTGATGAGGTTCCTGGGATATCGTGTAGACATCAGAAAAGTCCTAAATCAGTTCACAAGGTTTTGACATGCATGCATTGATTCCTCATCCTTAAAGCACTTTTATCACGTTGAGTATTAAGTGATCCTTTGACAAATAGTCACTTTTCCAAGTGGAGCCTTGATTATAGCCTATGGATTTTCAGTGGGGTTGAAACATGAATTCCCAGGCCATTGGCATGTTTATCTTTATCTCTTGAAGGAATTTATTTGATTTTCCCAATAAAGTGACATGGTACCGGGTCAGGTTGCTGTATTCCATTTCCATTTGTGGATTGCTATAATACTGCAACAGTTATGTTTCTTAGTAGGTCACTCTACCTGACAGGGTTCTTCTTTCCTTCCACGGTCCACTAAAAATAAAAAAAAAAAAAAAACATTTTTGATGTAGATGTCATATGGTCTGATAAAGATGCTCAGTATTTGAACTTCTGCCAGTGGTCTTAGTGTCGTCTTGAATGAAAAAAGGGAGTTTTATCAATAAAAATTGTTTTCCCCAAGCTTTGGTATTTCAGTCTTTGCTTTGTCTTGCTCATGAAGGCCATTTCTTTTTTTTCTAATTTTTAAAAAATTTTTACATGCATTTTTTATTTCTCCCTCTTATTGACTTCCTTAATTTAACAATTAAAAAAAGAAAGAAGGAAAACCTTCATAACAAATATGCATAGTCTAACAGGGGTAGAGAACCTGAAGCCTTAAAGGCCTCATGTGGCCTGCTGGGTCCTTAAGTGCAGCCTTTTGACCGAATCCAAATTTTACAGTAAAATGTGAATTCAGTCAAAGGGCCGCACTTAAGGACCCAGCAGGCCACATGTGGCCTTAAGGCTGCAGGTTTCCCACCCCTGGTCTAGCAGAACAAATCCCACATTGTC
This sequence comes from Phascolarctos cinereus, assembly GCF_003287225.1. NCBI lineage: Eukaryota > Metazoa > Chordata > Mammalia > Diprotodontia > Phascolarctidae > Phascolarctos > Phascolarctos cinereus. The sequence goes on along the minus strand of NW_027555514.1, from coordinate 261,216,303 downwards.
CATGTCCAAAAATGTGCTTCTTATTCTGATTGAATATGCATCAACTCTCTGGCAAGAGAGGTAGGTGTCATGTTTCATCTTCATTCCTCTGGACTGGTGATTTATCACTGCATGGATCCTGGTTCTAAAATCTTTCAAAGTTGTTTTTCTTAATAATGTTGTTGTCTTTGTAGAAAGTGTTTCCTTAGCTCTGCTCACGTAGCTCCACGTCCATTCACTCTCCCAGTTTCCTCTGAAACTATTCATTTCATAATTTCTCATTGCACAATAACATCCCTTTACATTCATGTACCATAATTTGTGTATCCATTTCCTACAAACACCCTCTTAGTTTACAGTTTGCAAAAGAGCTGATAAATGTAGTTTGGTATGTATGGGTTCTTTTCCTCTTTTTTTGATCTTCTTGGGATACGGGCTTAGCAGGGATATAGTCAGATCAAAGGGTAAGTGCAATTTAACAACTTTTTGGTCCTTGTTCCAGAATGGTCAAACCATGCACAGTTCCATGGACAGTATACCAGTGTAAGCATTTTTTCTTAATAGTAAAAGTTAGCATTTTGGAGAGCAATTTGGAACTATACCCAAAGGGCTACAAGATGTGTATGCCCTTTGACCCAGCCATAGCACTTCTAGGGCTATATCCCAAAGAGATTATACAAAGGGGAAAAGGACCCACACGTACAAAAATATTCATAGCAGCTCTTTTTGTGGTGGCAAGCAATTGGAAATTGAGAAGATGCCCATCAATTGGGGAATGGCTGAGCAAGTTGTGGTATGTGAATTTAATGGAATACTATTGTGCTATAAGAAATGAACAGGCTGACTTCAAAAAAACCTGGAAAGACCTATATGGTCTGATGCTGAGTGAAGTGAGCAGAACCAAGAGGACTTTGTACACAGTAATAGCCATGTTATGCAAAGACTAATGTTGATAGACTTAGCCCTTCTCAGCAATACAAGGATCTAAGACCTCTCCTAAGTAAGGCCTTGTGATGGAAAATGCTATCCACATCCAAAGAAAGAACTATGGAAGTTGAATTGCTATTTTTTTTTCTCTTCTGTTGAGTTTTATTTCCTCTCTCTGATGGTTCCTCCTACTGGTTCTAATTTTTACTTACAACATCACTAATGTGAACTTATGTTTAATAAAAACGTGTATGTATAGCCTATATCAGATTGTGCACCGTCTTAGAGAGGGTGGTGGGGAGGAAGGGGAAGAAAAATTTTAAACTCAAAAGCACATGGAAGTGATTGTTGATAAATCAAAATAAATTAATAAAAAAATTGAAGAAAAAAAAGAAAAAGAAAACAACCCCCGCCCAAATAATAAAGGTTAGCAGCTATTTTATTTTTCTTTGTTTGCTTGTTTGTTTGTTTTTACCTGTTCTTTTTGCTGATCTTCCAGCTTCAAGAAGCCTATACACATTCTAAAGGAATCAGTTACAACTTTTCCAATTTCTAGGTCTCTCTGAAGTTCTTTGCTTATTTTCTGAGGATTAATTAGGCTGCTTTATTGCAATCGTTTGTCAGTTCTCTGCATTGCTTCTATGCCTGTGTGATCAACCACACTTCCCTTTATACTTTGGTGCAAATGACCCTGTTTTATTGTGGATTTGAATTACTCCTGAAATACGTGATGCTAAAATCTGGTTTCATTGGCCTACTTGCTGTTCCTTGTAATGCTCCATTTCCCATCTCTATGCCTTTGGGCTGACTGTCACTTATGCCTAGAATGTTCTCTCTCTCTCTCTCTCTTCAATCAGAGTTAAGTGACTTCCCCAGGGTCACACAGCTATAAATGCCTGAGGCAGGATTTGAATTCCTGACTCCAGAGCCCGTATTCTATCCCCTGCACTATCTAGCTGCCTCTCTCTCTCTTGTCTTTCTTGAGCCAGCTTAAGTCTCACCTTCTGCTATAGATTTTTCCTGCCCTGCTCCCAACTGCTAGTTCTTTCCTCTTTCATATTACTACCACACATTCTGAATAGATATTATATATACCTAGTTATTTGCAAATTGTCTCCTCTGTCTGAATGTATGCTCTTTGAGGGTAGGGATACATTTCTGCCTTTCTTTGTAAAGAAGCCCCACTTAGTGGGGTTGTAGTAAACACACACTAATGTGTTTATTGAAACCCAAACAACATAGTGTGACACATAAGAAGCATTTAATAAATGTTTTCTGATCCACTTTCCCCTGCCAACAACCACTGCAATATCTATAACAGTCATCAAAATGTGCTCTTGAAGACCAACAATCTTTGCACACTTCTTTGGAGTAATAGTCAGTCTTTAAAAAAAAACAACATAAAATTAAAACTACAACAAAAGAGAGCAATGAAACATACAGATAAATCATGAAATCCAGCATTGTTGTTTCATGGTTTCTGGGACCCATGGAAGCCAACATCTGCCATATAAAGGATGTCTCAGGGAGATTCTGGCTTCATAAAGTCATAGGGAAAGGCACTTAACCTCTGTGAGAGTGTTAAGTCAGTGAAATCTCTCATCATCATGATTGCCATCCTTATCATCATCCTTATCATCATCATCATAGCCAGAATTTATATAGCACCTACTGTGTGCTAAGAGCCTTACAGATATGCTCTCCTTTGATCCTCAAAGCTACTTTGGGAGGGAGGTGCTATTATTATTCACATTTTACAGATGAGGAAACTGTCCAGTGCTTAGCATGGTACCTGGCACTTAGCAGGTGCTTAATAAATGTTTATCGAGGATTGATTGAAAAGTGTAAGGAATTTACATTCTGTTGTGGAGGAAGAAGAGAATAACATGTACATAGATAAATATAAAGTATATGCAAAGTAAATACAAAGTGATATGTGGGCACTTGCAATTGGGGGGATCAGGAAAGGCTTCTTGCAGGAGGTAGATCTTGAGCGGAACCTTGAAGGAGGTTAGGGTTGCTAAAAGGTAAAGGGGAGATTGTATGCCAGACGTGGGCCACAGAAGTAGAAGATAAAATGTCATCAATGGACAACACCAAGTACCATAGTTTTGAGGGTCTAAGCTTCTTGATTTCAAGAATCTCTTGGATCATTTCTCTTCAAGGTGACAAGCAAACGTTAGCTCCAAGGCTTGAGAACATATCAGATTTTTGTAAGTTCCCCAAACTCTTCAGTTGGATTGGGGAGGTGGGGAGATTGGGAGAAAGTTGCCAGTTCTGACTGTCACTCAGGCTGGAAATTCAGTGAAAAGGTCAGCCTTTCCCATAGTACTTTTGGCACTTCTGCATCTAGTCCCAGCCAGACCCTAGAAAGGTCAATGGGGAAATGGAAAACAAGATGGGGACTAAATGTGATCCAATCTTCTCAGGACAAAGGGTGGCCTAGGCTGGATTTGCTTCGTGGTTGCCCTCACTGTTTGATTTTCCCTCCTGTTCCCCTGCTAGCCTAGGGGTACAATCTGGTCTGATCTAGTAAAGTTGTGTCGTTTGGAAGGATTCAAATATGACTGGTTGGATTGGGGTTGCAATTTGTGTTTTGGCCCAACTCTTTTTGCCCATCCTTAAAGAGTATATAGGCAGAGGAAGCCAAGTTTCCACTCTGTGTACTGAGTCACTCAACCAGAAATTCCCTGCCATTTGTCTGATTGGCTCACTGCTTTTGCCGTGGAGTCATCCAAAGTGTGTTTCAAGTGAAAATACATGGGTTATCATTGAAAGGCAGGGTGGAATGGAAAGTCCCAAACTGACCACAGACCAGCCTTCTCCTCTAGGAGCCTGTGTTCCTGTTTTCATTCAAATGGAGGAATTGCTGACCTACTCTCTCCCCTAGGATTCTCAACAGAGACAGTACTTTGTTTTTTTTTGAAAAAAAAGGTAGTGATCATATTTTTCTAAGAAGTCAGCTCAAGCTATTCGTGAGTGCACAGACCCAGGACACATTGTACCAAAGGAGCTATTTATCTCCTTTTGTGAGGTTAGGTACAAATGAATGGGGTGCTGGCTCAGCTCTTCAGAAAACCACAGAAGGAAGTGAGCCCCAGTACCTGCAGTGGGACTCTGGTTACAAATCTTGACTATAGGATTTGGACTTTCACTGAATCCAATCTGTCAAGGAGCTTTCAAACTGGGTATCGTGGATTTCTGAAATGAAAGCAAAGGCCAGTTATGCTATGCTTTTGTCCAACTTACTTGGCCCCCTCTGAGTAATTGGACAAGCTTTGTGCTAATGTAGTCAATTGCAGTCCATAATCGGTGGTGGTACTTTCAATGGAACTCTACCTTTGAGTCCCACTGCCCTCTTCACGTCAGTGAGCCGCAAATTGCAAATATCATTTGTGGACTGAACTCAGCAGTTCAGAATCCTCCAGAGCTATGTTTACACTAAGTATACAATAATTGGAACCAAAAAGCTGAACACTTCCCTATAATCAGCTCACCTACTGATCTCCCCAACCACCACACTAACTGCAGATAGAAAATAAAGGAGGAGGGGGAGCGGGGAGTGGGCAGTGGGGAGTGGGGAGTGGGGAAGGGAATAAGCATTTCTATAGCATCTACTATATGCCAGGCACTGGGCTGAGTACATTATAAATCTCATTTAATCCTGACAATGAACCTGGGAGGTAGATGATTGTTATCCCCATTTAACAGTTCAGGAAACTGAGGCAAACAGAGGTTAAATGACTTGCCCAAGGTCACATACCTAGTAAATGTTTGAGGCCAGTACAATAAGCATCAGAGGCAAGACTCAATTCATCAAACATTTATTAAGCCCTTACTATGTAGTAGAAAGAACAGTGGTCAGCCTCATTCCCTACCCTCATGATTAGCTATCTCCCTTTGCCTGTCTTCCATATTCATTCAACAATTGGCTTCTGAAAGTCTTTCCATCTGTTTCCTCTTTTCCCATGTCCATCCCTTTCTGTATGCATCTCTCTCCACCCATGTCTCCATCCGTGTGCTTCCTCTGTGTCTCAGACCAGTCATTGAGTCATCTGTCTGAAGAAATGCATTTTCCATCTCTGGAGTCTCAGCCTGTTTCTTTGAGTCCTTGCACCTGCAATTTCATTCATGTATTGTAACTCCAGCTCTCCATCTGGGACCATCTCCAGCCATCCTGATCTACATCTTGCTACTGAAACCAGATGGCTCCAGTGAGGCTGGTGACTTTGCATAGCCCTTCTTCTCTTAAATCCAATTCACTTGCAAGTCATAGCATCACCTGCCTGACATCATGATCATCTTCAAGAATGAAGGACGAACAACAGCAACCCCAATCCCAATCCTATCTCCTTCATCCTTCTGATGGGATAGAATAAGATAAGAGGAAGAGGTAAAAAAAAAAAAAAAGCAAGGCTGATGGGGAGTAGGATGGGGCTGGGCATTGTACCTAATGTAACATACAAATTATATTGAAGAACCTACTTCAGGAGCCTTGAGGGGCTCCTTAGAGGGTGGAGTGCATGAGTCTTAGGCAAATTGTACCGTCACCCCAGAATCAAAAGGGGTAGGAAACTATCTCCTCTCAATCTCCACCCCATTGAGTAGATGGTCAGTCAAATTTCCATGAAAATATCACTGGAGAACTGACCCTTACAACCCTGCCCCTATGGAAAAAAAAAGAAAAGAAAAGAAAAGAAAAGAAAAGAAAAGAAAAGAAAAGAAAAGAAAAGAAAAGAAAAGAAAAGAAAAGAAAAGAAAAGAAAAGAAAAGAAAAGAAAGATTTTGGAGTCAAAGGACCTGGGTTTGACTCCTGAAGCTCTACCTGTGCTGGAACTATATAGGATAGCTAGTGAGAGCTGAATGTTGATTTTCAGTATAAGTATTTATACCTCATCAGAAACCAGCGAACACTACAAAATGGAGCTTGATTTATTGTTTCATTGGTTATCTAGATTTAAGAAAGTGATGGGGTGGGGGGGGCAAGGATGTTAATAATAAAGATTAAACTTTAAAAGGTGCAATGTGGATATATATTTTCCCCTCAAAGAGCTGGGTGTTAAACATTGACCAGTATACTCACTTGCACAAGTTTTGTTTGTTCTTCTATAGGCTTCAGTTTCCTTATCAAGGAAATGAGGAGGTTGGGCTAAATGACCTCTAAGGTCCCTTATGGCCCTAAATCTTGATTTTATGATTCCAGGTGTACATGTTCCTAGAGAGCCAATATGGAATGATAAAAGGCTAGGCCTCTTGATCGGGAATATCTGGTTTCCCGCCCTGCCTCTGACATTTACCAGCTGTGGAAACCCAGGCAAGGCATTTAATTTCTCAGTACCCCAAACAGCTCTCACAGACACTAAGTTTAAGAGCAGTTACAGTGAGAGTTTCCTTAAAAAGAGTTCCTTATGCCTCGAAGGTCTATACCCCATTGATTCTCATTCCCCTAAAAAAAAAGAAGCATATGTAAGGCATTGTGCTACATGCTAGGACAAATAAAATGCAATATAATCTTTACACTAAAAATTTTTTCACAGTCTAAAAAGGGAGGAATATACAAAATTAAGCAGGGCAAAATGTAAAATGGGATGGGGGCAAAGGAGAGATCCAGAAAATGAACTCTAGAAAAATCTGAACTAGAACTGCAGAGGCTTCATGGAGGAGACAGCAGCCAATCTGGGCATAGAAGGATCAAAGAGATTTTCAGGCAGAGACCAGGAAGGAGTGAATTCCAGGGGTGAGAAATGCAATTCTGCAGGAATGCATAGTCAGTCCATCAGTAAACATTTATAAAGCACCTTCTATGTGCCAGGCACTGTGCTAAACCTTGGGAATAAAAAAAAGGCAAAAGACAGTGCCTGCCTTCAAGGAGTACACAATCTAAAAAGGGAGGCAACACACAAACATATATACAAACAAGCTATATACAGGATAAGTAAGAAATAAGAGAGAAAAGGCATTATATTGTTATAATGGAGGACTGAGGGCAGGTAGGTGGAGAAGTGGATAAAATTCTGGGCCTGGAGTCAGGAAGACTCATATTTCTGAGTTAAAATCTAGCCTCAGACATTTACAAGCTGTGTGACCCTGAGCAAGTCACTTAATTCTGTTTGCCTCAGTTTCCTCATCTGTAAAATGAACTGGAGAAGGAAATGGCAAATCATTCCAGTAGCATTGCCAAGAGAACCCCAAAATGAGGTCACAGAAAGTCAGACACAACTGAAAATGACTGAACAAGAGGAAAGCCATCCTGCAGAAGATGAGGCCTCCTGTATAAGGAAAGAGTTGAGTTGAGTCTTAAACAAAGCCAGGGAAGCCAAGAGGTCAAGGTGAGGAGGGAATATTGTCCAAGCATGTGGTGCAGCAGTGAGAAGGTAGACAGCTGGGAAATGTCATGTCATGTGGGAAGGAACAGCAGGAAAACCAGTGTCACTGGATTCTAGATTAAGGGGAGGAGAATGAAATGGAAGAAGGAAGGAAGAGCAGAAACAAACTTGTGAAGGGCTTTAATGGCAAAAGGGAAAGAAAATGTAGAAAGAAGCCAAACATTTCTAAAGTAGAAAGTCTATTTTCAGGAGGATGCAAGTTCCTTGAGGGCAGGAATCAGTTCATTTTTGGCTTTGTATCTTCCTCATTTAGCAGTGAGAAATTGCTTATAATTTATTATTTAGTTGAATTGAATTGAGTTGAATGAAATGGGATTGAATTGAGTTGAATGAAATTGAATTGGGATCAATGGAATTGAGTTGAGTTGAATGGAATTGAATTGAATTGAGTTGAGTTGAATGAAATGGAATGGAATGGAATGGAATAGAATTTAATGAAATTGAATTGAATTGAGATGAATGGAATTGAGTTGAGTTGAATGGAATGAAATTGAATTGAATTGAGTTAAATGGAATTGAATTAAGTTAAGTGGAATTGAATTGAATGAAATTGAATTGAATTGAGGTGAATGGAATTGAGTTGAGTTGAGTTGAATGGAATAGAATTGAAAATAGTAGCTTACTGAGATGATGTCTTTCCAAATTGTCACTCCTCCATGAAGCTTTTCCAGATCCCCCCCAGCAGGGAGTGAGTGCTCTACTCTTCAGATGAGCTTTCATTTGTTCTTGTATTATATCATCTAGTAAAATGTAAGCACCTTGAGGGCAGAGACTTTTTCTTCTTGGTTTTGTCTTTGTATCTCTGTTCAGTCATTTTCAGTTGTGACCAACTCTTCACAGCCCCATTTTAGGGTTTTCTTGGCAAAGATACTGTAGTGATTTGCCATTTCCTTCTCCAGCTCATTTTACAGATGAGGAAACTGAGGCAAACAGGGTAAGCGACTTGCCCAGGGTCACATAGCTATACATGTCTGAAGCCGGATTTGAACTCATGAAAATTATTTTTCCTGACTCTATGGCTGGTAATCTTTGTAGCTCCAGCAGCTCCTTTAGAGCTTAGCACGTAGTAGGTGCTTAACATGTCAGATTCCTCTGGCGTCTTACAGCTGTTGCTATTTAATATTTCTAAATCCCATTTCACAACTTGAGGGACATGGAGAGAAGTAGGTCACGGGCGTTACCTCCACCCAGTCCTGTTTCTCAGAATTGCCAGACAAAAATCTCTGCATTTAAAACAGTTACTGCTTTGGAAGGATGACTCCAAAACTCCTCTGAGCTGTGACTCGGTAACTCTGTTGGGAATATGGGCTCGTTTGGATTTCATAGGCTCCAGAAGTAGAAAGAGCTGTCAAGACCACTTGTCTCAGCCGCCTCGTTTTATAGATAAGATAACTGAGACCCAGGGAAGGAAACTGGCCTTGCTAAAGATACTAAATAACGTAGTAAAAAAGTCCAGCGGGGATTCAGAGGCAAGTCTTCATTGTCAGTCAATAAGCATTTATTAAGTACTTACTGTAAGAAGCTAGGGTGCAGTGGATAAAGCACTGGGCTTGAAATCAGGGTGACTCATCCTCATGAGTTCAAATCTGGCCTCAGATACTTACTAGCTGTGTGACCCTGGGCAAGTCACTTCACCCTGTTTGCCTCCGTTTCCTCATCTGTAAAATGAGCTGGAGAAGGAAATGGCCAACCACTCCATTATCTTTGCTAAGAAAAGCCCAAATGGGGTCGCGAAGAGTCAGATACAACTGAAAATGACCCAACAACAACAAAATATGAAGCCAAGTTTTCACTGTTAGTCAATAAGCATTTATGAAGCACCTACCACATACCAGACCCTGTGCTCAGTGCTAGGGATGCAAAAAAAAGGACAAAAGACAGTCCCTGCTCTTGAGGAGCTCAGAATCCAGTGGTGGAGACAACATGCAGAGAGCTGTGTATAAAAAGCTGTGTGAGGGATAAACCAGAAATAATCAGCAGAGGGAAGGCACTGGAGCTAAGGCTGATTGGGAAAGGCTTCCTATAGAAGGTAGGATTTTAGCTGGGACTTCAAACAAATCCAAGAAATTAAGAGGAGGAGGTGAGGAGCGAGAGTGTTTAGGCGTGGGGGTCAGCCAGTGCGAATGCCCGGGGTCAGGAGATGGGGTATCTTCTGATTCCCGAACCACTAGTCTCTAGTAACCCATACTGACTTCTTCCATACGTAACTGAAGTAGAATCACAGGATCATAAAATTGGAATGGATTTAAGAGATTACCTAATCTAGAAGGTCTTAACCTTTTTTTTTGTCTTCAACCCTTTGGCAGTTTGCTGATACCTGTGGACCCCTTCTCTGAATAATGTTTTTAAATGGATACGTAGAACAACAAAGGAAACCAAAGGTTAGCAAAAATAGGTAGTGTCCCCTATTCAAGTTTACAGATGCCCTGAAATATATCCATGTACCCAGTGGGGGTCTGTGGGCCCTGGGTTAAGAACTCCAAATTTAATCCAACCTCCTCATTTAACTCCCCTCCCCCCAAAAAAAGTCCAGTTCTCTTCATTGAGCAGGCCAAATTGATCAGGCCAGTCCCCAGGGTGTCAGATCACTGAACAGAATTTCCAAAAGGGGCATCCATACCTGCTAAACTTGTTTCAAGATAAGGGGTTGTGTTTTTCCATTAGAATATTTTTCATGGAGGCCAATACAATGTAGGCACTGAAGGAACATTGCTTTCTGGTTTACCTGCCCCCTTCACACTATCAGTCTAGCTGGTAAGATTCCAGATAAATAGTGCTGGCCCAAGGATTAATAGGTATAACCACTTCTATACATTATGGCATGGAGAAAGTGCCCAAGACATTCCAAATGGTATTGATTTAGAGCTGGAAGAGATAGAACTCAGAGGTCATCTCATCTAGCACCCTTTCTCCCCACCACCAGCCATTTGCAGGTAGGGAAATTGTACATAAGCTATTTAGAAAGTCTATCTTCTTATGAAGGAAGTTTAGCTTAGCCTTGTGTGTGCTGATTGCCTAGAAAGCCAGATAGACCTAAAATCATCACCTTTGCCTGTACTATCACAATGGCTTCTCATGGTTCTCCGTCTCTCCATCCTACCCACCTCTACCCAATCCATCCTCTAATCAGTCAATTTATTTTGTGACAAGCAAGGTCACAGTTATCTTACTTGATTCTCACAACAACCCTGGGAATTAAATGTTATCGTTAGTCTCATTTTACACATGAAGAAACTGAAGTAAACAGAGATTAAGTGATGACCCGAATCACCTAGCCAGGAAGTGGGGCTGGACTGGAACTCAAGTCTTCCTGACTCTGGGCCTAGTGCTCTATCTACTAGGCCACCCAGCTTGCTCCAAGGATTCTACATTCTAATAGGGGATAAAACAAATATATAGGTATATATACATACATATATATATATATACATATATATATATACATATATATATACATATATATATATACATATATATATACGTGTATATATATACATATATATATACGTATATATATACATATATATATACGTGTATATATACATATATATATACGTATATATATATACGCATATATATATACGTATATATATACGTATATATATATACGTATATATATATACGTGTATATATACACGTATATATATATATACATATATATACATATATATACGTATATATATATACATATATATATACATATATATATACGTATATATATATATATATATATATATATATACTTACCAACATATGTATATATACATACAACATAAATATAAAGTGAATAAATATATGTGATATATACCTATTATCTATGTGTGTATGTATGTGTATATGAGCATAAATATATCTGTATATACACGCAAATATGTACATACATATAAGCATCTCAATATGATATTTGAGTTTAATTCTCTCTTTCTCTTTCATATCCACTACAATATTTACTCCCATGCATATGTCTGTATATGTCTGTATATATGTATGTGTGTATATGTGTGTATATGGGTATGTATATATGTATATGCGAATATATGTGCATGTATATATGTATATACATGTGTGTACCACACATATATGTCTATACATATGTGTATAGATATATAAATATACATGCATACATATACCTGTACACACACACACACACACACACACACACATGAATACATATGCGTGTGCACAAGTGTATGGGGTGTATGTGTGTGTGTGTGTGTGTGTGTGTGTGTGTGTGTGTGTGTGTGTGTGTGTGTGTATCACAGGACTGACCAGGTCACTCTTCTGCTCAATAACCCTCAAAGCCTACCTACTGATTCCTAGGTCACATATAAATTCCTTTGCTTGGCATTGAAAGCCTTATGTGGTTTTGAAGATTAGTTCCAACTGGTCTTTTCAGCCTTTATTCCTCTTACTGCCTTTCACGCATTCTATATTCCAGTCTTATTTGAATCAGGGCAGCTGTCTAGAGTGTTGGACCTGGAGTTAGGAAGACTCATCTTTGTGAGTTCAAATATAACCTCAGGTACTTCCTAGCTGTGTGACCCTGGGCAAGTCACTTACCCCTGTTTGCCTCAGTTTCCTCATCTGTAAAGTGAGCTGGAGAAGGGAGTGGCCAACCACTCTAGTATCTTTGCCAAGAAAATCCCAAATGAGGTCACAAAAAGTTGGATATGACTGAAACTGAGCAGCAACAACTGTTCCCTTTGAGAGGCATCATGGTACAGGGAATAGAATGTTGGGTTTGGAGTCATGAAGACCTGTATTTGTAATCCTGCCTCAGACATTTACCAGCTGTGGGACCCCTGGACAATTGCCCTCATCCCTTTGGCCTTGAGACATTTCTCTGGACTTCAACTTTCTCAGTTGTAAAATACAGAGTTTCTGCTTAATGACCTGTAAGAACCTTTCCAGTTCTAATTCTATCATCCAGGAACTCGACATGCCATCCCCCTGTTCTCTATATTAACAAAAGTCACCACCTCAAACCTCCCCCCCCCAACCCTAGGCCTGGAATACACTCATTCCTAAATTTCTCCCTTTTAGAATCTTTCTCTCCCTTCAAGGCTTAACTCATCTCCACCTCCTCTTCAAATCCTTCCCTGATGCAAAGTACTGCTGCTATTCTCTCCTTCCTCAAGTTAACCTTGCATTTATTTACTTATTTGTTTTACTTTTTTAAAAATTTATTTTATTTTTAATTTTTTAATTTTTATTTTTTACTATATTTTTTATTTACTTACATATTTTATCCACTCTGGTGCAATGTAACTTCCTTGAGGGTAGGAACTATATTACTGCCTTTGTTTCCCCACTGCCTAAGACAATGCCTGGAGCATTGCAGAATATTTATAAATATTTGTTCAACTGAATGACCTTTTATAAATACAGTTAACTCTTCCACATTGTGACTTTCCCCATCACTGTTTCGATATATCGTGGGTGGGCATAAGAAATTAAATGGGAATTTGTGGTAGCCACAGACAAAATGCAAAGGCCAGCCGATGACACAGAAAAAGTTTAGAAGCTCAGAAACGTATGAAATATATGGGCAGCATTGTATAATAGCAACATATTTGATCTTTTAATACCATAAATACACATAATTTCTTCTTCTCTGGTACAAAGGGAGGACCAAAAAGCTTTATGTGGATTTTTCCACTGGGCACTGAGCCCCCGCATTGAAGAAGGGATAACTATAATAATGATAATAATAATAACTTAGCATTTATATAGATTTTTTTCGAAGTTTACATAGGCACAAGGCACTGTGCTATTGAATCTCGTTGACCTCAAAAGAACCTGTAAATTCGATCCAAAAAGTTTACTTTAAAAGAAGGAAAAGAAAAGAAGGCCTCACCACCCAGCCAGAGTATGTTTGCTATTGTGTAGACAAAGCAAGCAGCTGATTACTTTTTTCACTTTTGAGCAGGTCATTCTGGAATGATGTCGACATCTCCCCTACTTGAGGCTCCCAAACAGGTGGGGGAAGGAGTAGATGGTGGGAGCGGGCTTCTTTTAGCATGGAAGTAACTGCTTTCTCGTGAATGCTGCCAGATTCCTTGCACAGACAAGTCTTGCCTTGTTTCTTCTGTGGGCAAAGAGATATGTCTTTGTTCTAAATCAAATAAAAACACCAAGCACAAGACTGAAATTGCTAATGCAAAATAATGGGGTTGAAAATGGGATGGGTGTGCATTATTTGCTTTATTTTTAACCACAATGAATTCATTTTAATAGGCATCCATTACTTACTGTGCCGAATTCAGTGGCTCTTGAAAATATCAAGCAGCAGTTACAATTAAGGATCAAGGGAACTTATTTTTCAAAATGATCAGTTTTAACCTATTTATATTCATATCATCGACCTCCATGGATCACCAAGTAGTTTGAGATCTCAGGTGAAATCTAATACCAAGGCTCAAGAACATGACTACCAGGGGGGACCTTTTTTCATATGTAGTTGTGGTTAGCATTCAAAGGGCTTTGGCTTGGCTGAAGTAAAAGGAAGCAGACAGATGTGAAAGCAAGCTGGGTAAAGGACGGAGACCGAAGCTGAGGGAGCGCTTGGAAAGACATCCTTGAGAGGGGGAAGGAAAACTTGCACATCCCAGAGAAATTCTCAGCCCAAGAGATGCGAGGTGTCTAAAGGCACTAATAGTTAGACCCTCTTGACCCTGGAGATGGCAGGGTAAGAGAGACTTGGTAAGCTGGTACCATGCAAGGAGTATAATATTTGGAGTCAGAGACCTAGGATTGATTCCCAGCTCTATTACTTATTACCAGACTAGTCATTTAACTCTTTGAGAACTCAGTTTCCACATCTAGAAAATAAGGGAGGTTGGATTAAAGTATTTCCAACTCTACATTTATGTTCCAATCAACTGATTGACCACAAGTGTGGTTTTTCTTCTTTTAGGGACTCTTAATCTAAAATGTCATTATAAATTTGCAGGATTGTAAAAATCCCTAGAGAAAGATGCTACTCACAGAAGGATGAGTTCAGGTAGAAATCCTTTTATGTTTTGCCTTTCTTGTGTGGCAGAATAAAAGCTGTCTGGTCTTCCCTGTATATTGTTAACCTGAGTGCTTACCTCAGTTTCTTCATCTGTAAGATGGGGATAAATAGCAGTACCTACTTCTCAGAATTATTGTAAGGAACATATGAGGTAATTATAAAGTTTTTAGCAGAGTGCCTGGCACATAGTAAGCACTTTACAAACGTTGGCTATTATTATTGCATTGAAGTGGGGCTGAGAGCCTTTTACGTTTTTTGCGGAGACCTAGACTCAATCCTGAGTTCTGAAATTTCCAGAGGAAATCCTGGTTGATACCATGAGCAACAGTGATTTGTGGAAAATGTCCTGGGATCAAGCCACCTTTATATAAACTCAGACCCAGCTTCTGGCTCAGAGATTAAACTGGTCATTAAAATTCAGTAAATATTCTTAAAGATAGTTAATTCAACAAATATTATTTTTTTAAAAAGTCTGAAAGAGTTTTTTAGCACTAAAAAAAGCTTTTTTTTTAAATTTTTGGCCTGTTTTATTTTTACATTACCTTCATTACCAAATATATGACTTCTCCCCTATATAAAGAACCATTCCCTATAACAGAGTAAGAAGCAGAAACAAAAGCAATTCACCAAAACTAACCTACAAACCCACCAAATCTGACAGTACTCATAATATTCCACACTCACTGTCCCCCTCCTCTGCAAAAAAAAATAAAAAAAGAGGGAGCCTCATGGCTGATCTCCTTTCCTCTTTGGGGCAAGCTTGTTTGTTACTAATTGCACTGAATTCAACTTTGTTTAACTGTTATTGTCATTTTTATTTCTTGGAAGGAAATTTGCTGATCATTTGATTCAGGAATTCTCCTCCCTCTGCGTTGTGCTCACTTCCAAAACATTCATGTAACATTTGGGGGGAAAAAAAAAGTGGCTCAACTTTGCTTCATCTTCATGTGCCAGTGAACTTCCCAAATAAGCCTGAAGAACCAGGTTAGCCCACCACTTCGCTTTCTGCCTGGGTACTTTCTAGGGAAGCTGGGGAAATGGGATGCACTTCTGGCCATTTGCCAGTACAAAATAGTGTCAGTGGCTCAAAGTTCACATTCCCGGCCTCCCTACGTACCGAGGCTCCCACACTACAGCAGAAGTATTTCATTTAGGCAGTCTTGATGGATTGGAATTGAGACCTGAGTTCAAATCCAGCCTCACATACTAGCTGTATGACCCCTGGGCAAATCACTTTAACTTTTATTTGCCTCAGTTTCCTCAATAGTAAAATGGGAATAATAACAGCAGCTACCTCCAAGGGTTGTTGTAAGATGCTCAGCACAGTGTCTTGGCCCGTAGTAGGTGCTATATAAATGTTAGCTGTCATTATTATTAGAGTAAGAATAAAGTAAGATAATCTTTGTAAAATGTTCAGCATAGTGTCTTGGCCTATAGTAGGTGCTATATAAATGTTAGCTGGTATTATTGTTAGGGTAAGGGTAAGGATCAAATAAGATGACATTTGTAAAGGGCTTAGTACAATGTCTTGGCACATCATAGGTGCTCTATAAATACTTATTCTCTTTCTGTCCCATTCCTCTAAGCCTCATTGTCCTCATCTATAAAATGGGAATGATAACACTGGACTCATAAGGCTGTTTCCAGGATGGAGTGAGATGACATACGCAAAGGAGACTTTGCCAGCTTTAAAGCATTATGTAAATTCTAGTGGTTATGTAGGAGATCTGAGATTTAGGTCATCAACTTGAAAGATGTCGAGCTTTTTATTGTTAATTAATGCTCGCCTCCCTGGATGGACTTTGCCAAGAGGAGCAGGGTGTTTTAACAGGCAGGCATGAAAGAAAATAAGGACAGAGACTCAGAAAATACTATCATCAGCATGTGATTTGCAGCTGGGTGGGGGGTTTCCCACAACGGAGCCTGTTTCAGGGACAAAGGAGCCTATGTGCTTCCTCAAATATCAACTGTTTGCTTGGGGTACAGGGAGCCAACTCAGGCCAGAGGGCCAGCTACTTTAAGTCAGGATGGGGGCAACTTGGAAACTATAGCCCCGTTTGTTCAGAACTCCAAATGACGACTGTCTGACCACTGTTCTTTATGGTTGTATTCCAAAGCACTTTTCTTTCCATATTTCAAAAGGTCAGTATGTTTACTGGTGTCCAAAAAGGAAACTCTCGTGTGTGTGTGTGTGTGTGTGTGTGTGTGTGTTGGAGAGAAAGAGGGACAAGTATGATGTGGTGGAAAAATCTCTGGACTGAAAGTATGGGTCGAGTGGATTGATTGATTGACTCTACCCATGTGTGGGCCCTACACCAGGTCCCTGAGGATAAAAATCAGTCATTCAAACCCTCAAGCATTTCTTTAAAATCCACTATGTGTCAGGTACAGAATTAGGGCTCTGAGGACACAGATCAATCATTCAATCTATCAAGTCTTTCTTGAATACCTGCTGTATGCCAGTTACTGCAATCTACCAAGCATTTCTTAAACACCTACTTCTAAAAACATGTACTAGTCACTGCGGATAGAAAGCCAACAACGAAACACCCCCTTACCTCAAGGAGGTTGCATTCTGTCAAGAAAAACAGCATATGCACATATAAGTACAGAAATGCCTAAAAGGGGGCAGCTAGGTGGCTAAGTGGATACAGCACCAGCCCTGCATTCAGGAGGAGCTGAATTCAAATCTGGCCTCAGACACATAATGCTAACTAGCTGTGTGACCCCATTGCCTAGCCAAAAAAAAAAAGAAAAAAAAAAGAAATACTTAAAAGGGAAAGAAGAGGTAGTGTAATGGATAGAGAACTGACTTCAAGGTAGGAAGAACTGGATTCAAATTCTAGCTCTAGTTCCTATGGACTGTGTGACCCTGGGCAAATTGCTTGACATCTCAGTGCCCTAGGCAGCTCTCTAAGGCTGTCAATTGCACAAAAGTTGCTGATCTGCGTGAGTCCAAGGGATCTCCTCTTCCAGGAGTTCTCTAAACCAATGAAATCACAGACAAAGAAAGTCCTTATTTAAAATAATTTCAGGAGTGAGAGGGAACATTAGAAGTTGAAGTGGTCAGGAAGGGATTCATGTAAGAGAGAACTTTGAAGGAAGCAACATACTCTTAGGAGGTGAAAGAAAGGAGGCAGCCAGGCAGTTATCTGGCTGCCTGACATGGAGGAACTCAGTTTAGCCCTCAGGAGCTGTTTCCTCACTTGAAAAATGGAATTAAATATCTTCTCGATAGTCTCATTAGTGTAGATATATAGATAGACAGACAGAAAGTCAGAACAACAGATAGGTAGAGATAGATTGATAGTAAGACAGAAAGAGAGAGAGACAGATATAGACAGAGAGACAGACAGACAGACAGAGTGACAGTCAGCTAGGCAGAGATTAATGGATAAATAGACACACATAGATAAACAAAAAGGCAAAAAATCAGAGTGACAGAGATTGATAAATAATGATAGATACTATAGGTAGATATGATAGAGATAGATGGATAGATGATGGATAGAGATAAAGATAGGTAAATCAATATAGATGATAGAGACACACATACATCGATACATAGATAGATGCTGCTGCTGCTGATGATGGAGAGAGATAGAGAGACAGACAGAGAGAGGGGGAGAAAGAGAGACAGACAGACAGACAGACAGAGAGTCAGCTAGGTAGAGATTAATAGATAGACAGATAGACAGACAGATAGACATAGATAAAAAGACAAAAAGTCAGAGTGACATGTAGAGATTGATAAATAACTATAGATACAATAGGTAGATATGACAGAGATAAATGGAGAGATGATGGATAGAGACAGGTAAATCAATATAGATGATAGATACACACATACATACATTGATACATAGATAGATGCTGCTGCTGCTGCTGCTGATAATGGAGAGAGACAGAGACAGAGACAGACAGAGAGGGGAGGAAGAGAGACAGAGAGAGAGAGAAAAAGAGGAGAGAGAGAGAGAGAGAGAGAGAGAGAGAGGGAGAGAGAGAGAATTAGCTCCTCCTATATGCCAGACATTATGGAAATGAGAATAAAAATCCAAATACAAATAAGCAGAATAATCCCTGCCTTAAAGAATTTACATTCAATGAAAAGAAAACATATAAAGGAAAGTTAGAAGAGGAGACACAAGGGAAAGCGGGCAATGCAACAAGAGCATGATGAGGATTATAAAAAGTTCAAACTTTAGTGAGGTAAAGCATGGATGAGTTGCCTTTTAGAAATGATGGTCCTAGAGAGGGATTTACCAATCAGGAGAGGAGTTCTATGCAAAAAAAAAAAGGATTGGTGAGTTTTCCAGCAACAGCCAAGAATTTGATAAATGCATTTATGGCTTCACTCCTTAACACTGGACAAGGAACAAGGGAGCAAGAGTATTCCTGCTGACTGTGTGTGTCCTTCTGTTTCAAGCATGTCTCTTGTGCGTGACATGTTGTTGGATTCTGGTTTCTAATCCATTCTGCTATCTGCTTCTATTTTATGGGTGACTGATTTATGTCCTCCAATCCCTAATGTAGTACTGGGCACCTAGCGGGTTTTAAAGAAATGCTTGATGGATTGACTGATTGAATGACTGATTTTTATCCTCAGAGACATTTTAACTTCACCGGGTCTCTCATAATTACTTTTTCATGTTTGCCTTTTTATACTTCTCTTGAGTCTTCTGCTTGGATGTCTAGTTGTCCGTTGAGCTCTAGCCTTTTCATCAGGAATGCTTGGAAGTCCTCTATTTCATTAAACATCCATTTTTGCCCTGAAGGATTTTTTTTTTTGCTGAGTTTTGGCTGAGTAGATTTTTCTTACTTCTAATCCTAGCTCCTTTGTCTTTTGGAATTTCATATTCCAAGCCACCCACTCCCTTAACGTGGAAGCTGTTAAATCTTGTGTGATCCTGACTAGGATTTCACAATATTTGAATTATTTCTTTCTGGCTGCTTGAAGTATTTTCTTTTTCACTTGGAAGCTCTGTGATTTGGCTATAATATCCCTGGATGTTTTCATTTTGGAAGCTTTTTCAGGAAGTAATCCATGGATTCTTTTAATTTCTATTTTGCCTGCTGAATCTAAGATATTGGGGCAGTTATCCTTTATAATTTTTTGAAGTATAATGTCTAGGCTCTTTCTGTGATTGTAGCTTTCAGGTAGTCCAATAAGTCTTAAATAATCTTTCTTTCCAATGACATGTTTTGCAATTGCTTCTATTTTTCATGTTTTTTACTTTGTTTTATTATTTCTTGATGTCCCATGGAGTCATGAGCTTTCACTTGCCCAATTCTAATTTTTAAGGAATTATTTTCTTTAGTGAGCTTTTGTATCTCTTTTCTTATTTGCGCAATTCTGCTTTTTAAGGAGTTCTTTCCTTCGGTGAATTTTTGTAACTCTTTTACCGTTAAGCCAAATCTGTATTTTAAGGTGTTATTTTCTTCAGTATTTTTTTTTTGTTTTTTTTTTTTACCAAACTGTTAATTCTTTTCTCATAATTTCCTTGCATCATTTATTTCTTTTCCAAATTTTTCCTCTACCACTCATCTTTTTCTTTAACCTTTTCAGGAATTCTTGTTAGGTTTGTGTTCAATTAGCATTCTTCTTTGAGGCTTTGCCGCTGTTTTTACATTGTTGTCTTCTTCTGAGTTTTTATCTTGGTCTTCCCTGCCACCACAGCTTTGTGTGGTCAAGCTTTGTTGTTGCTGTTTGCTCATTTTTCTAGCCTATTTCTTGATTTTGAACTTTGTGTTAAAGTTGGGATCTGCTTCCTGGAGGTGGGGAGACACTCTCCCGAGCTTCAGGCTTTTTTGTGCTGCTGCTTTCAGAGCTAAGTCTGGCAGTGTTATCCTCGGAGAGGTATGGTCACTGTTCTCCTGGTACATGCTCTGGTCTTTACCCTGTACCTACGTGCACTAGCACTCCTCTCGACCTTAGAACTACAATCCAGAACTTCTTGTGGGCAATAGAATTATAAATAAGCATAATTTGCATCCCGTACCAGCAAGAGGTCCACTGTGATCTCTTTCTGACCAGTTATCCAACACCCTTACCATCTCGCCTCTAAGGCTCACAGCTGCTATTGGTGCTGCTGCCGGTGTGCTCAGGGTCAACTCCCACAGCAGTGTCACAGACCTCTCCTGCTGACCTCCTAAGTGGCCTTACTCTGAAGTCTCATTCTGACCTTCCATTGGCATTGCTGCTCCAAAATTTGATATGAGGCATTATTTTCAAGTTGTTTGAAGAAGAAAGTTGGCGGAGATCTGCTGGGTTGCTGCCCGTACTCCGCCATCTTGGCTCCACCCCAGATTCTAGACTTGTTTGCAATGCTCTTGGCCTTTTGAAATTCTCCTCTTTCTAGATAATGCCTCCCTTTTGGAGTTGACCCACCTGCCCATGCCGAAAGAAAAAAAGTCTGGGCATCTCACCAGGAAAATAAGATTTTCAATGCCAAGAGAACAAAATGTCTGGACCATTAAAGGAGGAAAAAAGGCAGATGAAAAGGCTAAAACCACTGGTGTGTCAGGTACTGTGAATTGCTAACAGACTCTGAAGGACAGACTCTTTGTCCTGATCTTACAATCCCTTACCCTCTGGACAAGGGAGGCTTGGGTAATGGAAGCCTCAGTGTGACCAGGGAAGGTCCCTGTGGAGAGGGGGTTTTGAGCATGAGATAGCTTCGCAAAGACTCCCGTCAGAAAGGGGCCGGCACCTGCTCCTGCATTCTACTTTTGAAGTTTTAATTTTCCGTTTTCCAAGCTGAGATACCCAATCATAATAGGGATATAGATTTCACTTTCAATAAAATCACCAGTGAGGAAAACTCAAATTAAAACAGAGACCTAGAAGTCCAGCTGCCCTTTTCTATTAGAATGAACAAGTGCGAATTCCTTCTCCACCTCCACCTCCCTGTGTGAAAAGCTCTAGAACCTGGAATTCAATTTGGTAGCAAATGTTGGGTCCTATAAAAAATGGGGGGGGGTAGAGACAGTTTTCATGAGCTGGGAAGCTTCCTAATAGCTACCAGGATATTTTAACTGAAAAACCCAGGACAAGTATACTTGAGCCACATTTTAATCAAGGGAGAAAGGATAGGCAGAAGGTTTTAAATGTTTCCAAATTCTTAGGAAGTATGGTAGTGCTACTGATAATAACTTCAAGGAAAAGTATGACATTTCTTAACAACCGTAGCTACAATTGATACAGCATCTTAAATTTGCAAAACCTGTTATGTATATTATCTCATTACCTCACAACAAGCTTGGGAAGTCTATTGTTATCCCAATTTTACAGGTGAGGAAACTGAGGCTAAGTCAGGTTAAATGACTTGCCCACAAGTGTCTGAGGTAGGACTTGAATTCAGGTCTTTCTGACACTGAATCTAGTCATTGCACCACATAGTTGACATTGATACAAATTCTCCTTCAGCCTCTCCCTTAATTATGATTGTAGATCTATAGCTGGAGGTGACCAGGGAAGCCAGTTACTCCACCTCTGTTGTTTTACAGGGGAGGAAATTGAGCCAGATAGCTGTTAAGTGACTTGCTCAGGGTCACACAACTAGTAAATGTCTGAGGATGGATTTGAATTCAGATCTTCTTGGGTCTAAGCCCAGTATTTTATCCACTGCACCAAAGACCTGTGAATAATAGCTATACTATTTTATAGACCAGGCAGCTGGGCAGCAGAATGGAAAGAGGGCTGAGCCTGGAGTCAGGAAGACCTGGTTTAGTACACTTGCTAGCTAGGGACCCTGGATGATACTTTTACCTCGTTCAGTCTTATTTTTCCTATCTATAAAATGGAAAGGAAAAGAATAACACTAAATCCTCCCAGGTTTGTTGTAAGAATTAATCAAGACAACATGTGAAGTGCTTTGCAAATCTTAAAGCACTATGTAAATGCTAATAGATCATCATAATTATATAATAATTATGCATCGATTGTAATTATATAATAATTATTCATCGATTGTAATTATATAATAATTATTCATCGAGCATGATTATATAATAATTATTCATCGATCATGATTATATAATAATTATTCATCGGTCATGATTATGTGATAATTATTCATCGATCGTGATCATATAATAATTATCATAAGGATCATCATTATTATCACGAAACAGGAAAGATGAGTAACCCAAGGCCACACAGGTGGTGAGACTTCATTTGTGTGGCATTACAAAGTCAATGAGTCAAGTCAACAAGCACTTATTAAGTGCCTACTGTTTGCCAGGTTCTGTGTTAAGTGCTGGATACTCATCTCATAAGCAAGATACGGGTTCCTATACCCATTTTACAGATGAAGAAACGGAGGTTCAGAGAAATTAATTATACTTGCCCTAGGCCCAGGGGACTAATAAAACCAGAGTTAGGCTTGGAACTCAGGTTGTCTGAGTCCTGATTCAGACTCTTTCTTTCTGCCCTTTTTGTGGGATCTGCCACAGAATAAGTTACCTTAAAAAAGCTTCAGAAACACCTTCAATAAACAAACTGGAGAGCAGAATGTATTACTACAATTTCCGATTGACTCCTTCTTGAGTTTTTGGCTGCTGAAGGACGCTATTTATTCAATTTAATTTTTAAAAGTTATCAGGTTCCTTCTTGTGGACAGAGAGCTATGCTAGGCACTGTGAGAGAAACAAATTATTTTTAAGTCTTGTTTCCTGCTCTCAAAGTACTCACAGGAAGATGGGGAACATGCACATATAGCAGCTAGGTGAAGCATTGGACATGGAGTCAGGAAGACCTGAATTCAAATCCAACCTCAGATATTAACTAGCTGTGTGACCTTGGACAAGTCACTTAGCCTCTATCTGCCTCACTTTCCTCATATGTAAAGTGGAGATAATAATAGCCCCTACTTTCTAGGGTTATTGTGAAGATCAAAGCACATAATATTTGTAAAGTGTTTGATAAGTCTTAAACTGGTATTATAAACTCTGGCTAGCATTGTTTTTGCTGTTGTACAATCCTTTCAGTCATGTCTGACTCTTCCTGACCCCATTTGGGGTCAGAGATACTGGGGTGGTTTTCCATTTCCTTCTCCAGCTCATTTTGTGGATGAGGACACTGAGGCAAGTGACTTGTCCAGGGTCACACAGCTAGTAAGTGTCTGAGGCTGGATTTGAACTCATGAAGAGGACTCTTCCTGACTCCAGGCCTGGCACTCTATCTGCTGTGCCACCTAGATGTCCATTATTATTTTTATATAACTATAATGTGAGATACTTTATTTTTCTCTTTTTTTTAGGCAGTTGGGGTTAAGTGACTTGCCCAGGGTCACACAGCTACTAAGTGTCTGAGGCCAGATTTGAACTCAGGTCCTCCTGACTCCAGGGCTGGTGCTCTATCCACTGCGCCATCTAGCTGCTCCTATAATGCAAGATACTTCAAGCATTTCATTAATGTAGCTATCCCCTCCATCAATACATACATATCGCAACAAGCTGTGTGACCCTGGGCAAGTCACTTAACCCTGATTGCCTCACCAAAAATCAAAAAGCAAAAAACAAAAAAAGCCATATATTACAGCTCTTTAAATCTTAGGAGAGAGTTGTGGTAGTCTGGTTTTCTGAATCTACCCTTTTTTTTTTTTCAGTTGGGTCTGCCTTAAGCATGCCTTCTCATCCTATCTCCTTGCCGGAAATTTCCAACTAATTGAAACCTACCTGAGTGTGACATCAGAGACGGGAAACTACTAAGATATGCCAGAGAGATGCCCTGCCCTTTTGGATAAAGTGGGTGGGAGTGGGGAGGCTCTCTTCCCCACTGCTGACCAGCCCTGTTGGGTTGAACAATACAGATAGGTCCCCACCCAACTGGGATAAGGGGCAGGAGCCTGGAGAAACCTGGAGACACGGTGGTGTCTCTGTCTCTTGGGCAACTGAAATTCTAATATTTGGTTTTCCACCACCTTCTCTTCCCCTTCAGATCCCCCCATTCCTAGATTGCACCAAGTCACATACCTCCCTTTTGTAAAAAAAAAAAAAAGGCATTATAATAGAGGCCTGTTGCTTTCAGCATCATCACCCTGACCTATATTTTTGGGGTAAATTTCTCAGCTTCCAAAGAGCAGCTAAAACACATCACAGTATCCTAGGATCACAGATTCGGATAGAATATCCGAAGTCATTAAGCCTGACCCCTTTATTTTACAGATAAAACTGAGGCCCAAGGAGGTTCATAGCACCATAGATTTAGAGCTGAAAGGGACCTCAGAGGCCATCTAGTACAACCCCCTCTTTTTACAGATGAGAACACTGATTCACAGAGAGATAAATGACTTTCCTAAGGCCACAAAGGTGGTAAACGCCAGAGCAGGAATTCCAACTTGGGCCTCATGACGCCATACTTAATGCATCAATTTCAGGGTTCTTTTCACTGCACCGTTTCACCTGGAGACTCTAGGAGGAACAGTGACAAATATGAAACTGTTCTTGCCCTCAAGGAGCTTATATTCTAATATATGTCCAATTGCACAAAAAATAAGTAACAGATAATTTGGGAGAAGTGCTAGCCCCTAGTGGAATCACAAAAAGCTTCATATAGGGGATAGCTTTTAAATTAGGATAAAAAAAAAGGAGTATTTTTCAAGCATTATAGAATAGACTGCAAAGGCATGGACATGCTGAGTCTGAAATGCCTATGGGATTTAAAGGCCAAAATGTCCAATAACCAGCTTGTGTTGCAAGACTAGGGCTCAGGGTGCAGCATAAGGGTGGATGTGTAGATATGGGAGTGCTCTGCTTAATAATTAAACTGTCAGGTCGATTATAAATCCTTGAAGTAAAGGTTTCACTTAGAATCCTTTAAGTGTATTGGTCACACCCTCTGTAGAAGAATCAGGAGATATCAGGAGCAAAGAGTAGCAATCTGCATTAGTGGAGGGAAGACACACACTGATGAAATCAAGGATCCTTCAAGGCTCCAAACAAAAATCCCAGTTGAAGAAAGGATGAATGGCAGAACCCTATACTCTTAGAACCTGCAAAATTCTTTTATTTCCCCCCAAGAAGCATTGGTTTATCTGTTTATTTATTTTATATTTAATTTTTATTTCATCTTTCTTTTCTCAATTACATGCAAATAAAAAATGTTAACATTTTTTAAAAATTTTGAGTTCCAAATTCTCTCTCTCCCTTCCCCCCTTCCTCCTTGAGAAGGCAAACAGTTTGATATAAATTATACTTGTGCAATCATGCAAAACATATCCATATTTGCCATGTTTCAAAAGAAAACACAGACCAAAACAAAACAAAACAAAGCAAACAAAGCAATAATAATAATAATAATAAATCATGCTTCAATCTGCATTCAGACTCCATCACTTCTTTCTCTGGAGGTAGATAGTGGTTTTCATCACCAGTCTTTCAGAATTGTCTTGAATCATTCATTGTACTGCTGAGAATAACTGAGTCATTCACAATTGATCATCATACAATATTACTGTTACTGTGTATACTGTTCTGGTTCTGCTCACTTCACTCTGCATCAGTTCATGTAAGTCTTCCCAGGTTTTTCTGAAACCATCTTGTTTGTTGTTTCTCATACAATAATACTCCATTCCAATCATATACCACAGCTTGTTCAGACATTCCCCAATTGATGGACATCCCCTCAGTTTCCATTTCTTTGACATCATAAAAAGAACTCCTATAGATATTTTTGTACATATAGGTCCTTTTCCCTTTTCTTTGATCTCTTTGGGATACAGACCTAGTGGTGGTATTGCTGTATTAAAGGGTATGCACAGTTTTATAGCCTTTTAGGTATAGTTCCCAGTTGCTCTTGAGAATGGTTGGAACTCGGGGCAGCTAGGTGGTGCAGTGGATAGAGCACCGGCCCTGGAGTCAGGAGGGCCTGAGTTCAAATCCGGTCTCAGACCAGACACTTAACATTTACTAGTTATGTGACCCTGGGCAAGTCACTTAACTCCATTGCCTAGTCAAAAAAAAAAAAATAAAACAAAACCCAGACTTGTTGGATCAGTTCACAGCTAGAACTGGCAAAATTATTAAAGATTACCTAGTCCTGCCCCTTGGTTTTCACTCATGAGAAAACTTGAGCACCAGAGAAGGACTCGGAGTTAATGTAATGAAGAGAGGATAAAGTGCTGAACTTTGAGGTGGGGGGATCAGAATTCCTGTTCTGCCTCAGACACTTCTTAGCTGTGTGAATCTGAATAAATTACTTGACCCCTCTGGGCCCTGCTTTCCTCATCTGTAAAATGAGAAGGTTGAACTCAATGTCCTCTCTTCCTTTTCTAAGTCTTATAATTAGGACCCTCAGCCAGGTCTCCTGATTCCTGGCTCAGGCCACTATATTCGACTGTTACCCCAGTGTCCAACAGTAAGAGGTGACCCTTGGGGAGGTCATTTCATAGCTCTATGCCTCAGTTTCCTCCTGAGTAAAAGGAGAGGTGTGGGCCAGATGATCTCTGGGGACCTAAGGTTGCTTCTAGCTATAAATCCATGGTCCTGTATTGGTCCCCGTTTCTCAGGTATCCCCTTATGCCCTTTATTTCTCTGGCTACAGGATTTCTCCAACCAGGGTCCCTTGAGCAGATGTATCTGTGTCTGATGTAACTAGAGCTGAATAGGATGTGACTGAAAGGTCGGGCTGGTCTCATTTGTCACGCCTGGTTGCAGTGGCTGTGGGAGCCGGGGGACCAGTAGTTCTGGGTCCTCAGTGTCATTCATGTCTATTTAATAAAGCAGCTAGTTAAATCTCTGTCTGTTAAACTTTAATCCCAAGGCCTGGATACAGTGCTGTATTTATCGAGCTGTTAACTCTGAAGCAGGTTCTCTTGTGGAACAGGTGAGCAGCTCCCTCCCAAAATATGCTGAAACTCCTGCTTCGCCCAACCACCCCCCTACCCAAACCACTGGACAGATGGCCTTCAATTGCCCGTGTTTCAATCTTTTGGGTTAATTAATAACAACTCACATTAAGGTTGTGTTTTGGGGTTCTATCCAATCCATCAATCTACAAGCCTAGTCCTATCATGTGCCAGGCACTAGACAGGGCTCTGGAGATACTGAGACAAAAATGAAGCTGTATCTGCCCTCAAGGGGTTTCTAGGACTTCCCTTCAATGAATCCTCAATACAAACACAGAAGGTAGAGAGTACAACTCTTACAATTCCGTTTTTTCTTGGGCTCATGAAAATTAAGTGACTCACCCAGTCAAGTCAGTAAACATCTATTAAGCACCTACTATGTGTCAGGCACTGTGCCAAATGCTGAGAATACAAACAAGGGCAAAAATCAGTCCCTGCTCTTAAGGAACTCATAGTCTAATGAGGGACATAACAAGCAGACAATTATGTATAAACAAGATATATACAGGATAAATTGAGGATAATCAGGGGCAGTTAGGTGATGCAGTGGATAAAAGCACTGGCCCTGAAGTCAGGAGGACCTGAGTTCAAATCCTGCCTCAGACCAAACACTTGACACTTACTAGCTGTGTGACCTTGGGCAAGTCACTTAACCCCAATTGCCAAAAAATAAAATAAAATAAAATAAAAATAAATTGGGGATAGTCAACAGTGACCAGAGCTGAAACACAAACCAAATTTTGTCTAACCCTAATTCCAGGTCTAAGCACAGTGTTTGGCATGTAGAAGGTGCTATATAAATGTTAGCTAACTGTGTTCATCAAAACCTTCTGGTGACAATAAAACATGCCATTCTGGAGAGGAGGGATACTACATAAATTTCTCAAAGAGCTGTTGTTCAGCTGTGTCTGACTCTTCGTGACTCCATTTGGAGTTTTGTTGGGGAAGATGTTGAAGTGGTTTGTCATTTCCTTCTCTACCTCATTTGACAGATGAGGAAACTGAGGCAAAGAGGGTGAAGTGACTTGCTCAGGGTCACCTAGCTAGTAAGTGTCTGAGGTCACATTTGAACTCAGCTCTTCCTAACTCCAGGCCAAGCCCTCTATCCACTTGACCACTTAGTTGCCCCCAGGGTAGTGTACAATCAATGCCCAATTGCTTGTAGACCTGGGCTAAAAGAGAAAATTCAGAACAACCTCTTAGGAGTGTTTAACTCCTTTTGAGGTCATGGATTCCTTTGGCAATCTGACCCCTTCTCAGAATAACATTTTCTTTAAAATTCATAATTGAAGGGAATATTCAATTCCAACTAGAGGTTTCTGAAAATTAAAACTTTTTTTTTTGCCATCTGTATTCTTGTGTTATTATTGTTCAGTCACTTAGTCATTTCTGACTCTTTGTGATTCCACTTTCTTTGCAAAGATACCACAGAGATTTGTCATTTCCTTCTGCAGTGGATTAAGGCAAACAGAGGTTAAGTGACTTGCCCAGGGTCTCACCATAGATTCTCTGAAATCTATCCAGTGACCTCAGACCAAGGGCACCTGTAAATGTAAGAGGTCAGTTAATGTTTAAAAACAAAATGGACTATTTCTCCTTCACCATCAAAGCACACACTAATGGAGGCTGGCGGGAAGACAAAGATAAAAATAACAAGTATTACTGGATGTATGGTACGAGATATTCCCCAGGCCTGCCTAGGCCTTGTTCTTGGAGTTCTCCGTGGGAGGGAGCAAGCGGCCTGCCCTTTGCTGGTGAGCAGAGAGACTTCCGCATGGCGTCTCACCTTCTCAATTCCCTCTAACCCCCTCCAGGGAAGGGCCTAATTTCTGGTGAGAGGTAAAGATGGATAGCTCGAGAAAATAATCAGAAGTCTGTTAGCACTGAGCAGCAGGGGATCTGCTATCCACTGACTCTAGTCTTCCTGTGAGAATGGAAATTCATGGGGGTGGAGGGGAGAGAAGGGAAAGGGAAAAAGGAGCATACTTGTCCCTCTGTGCTACCTGGGGCCCTTGAACAAGTTAGCAAACCTCCCCTGGGCCTCAGTTTCTCCATCTGTAAGATTATGATCTTGCCCTCTTCCTGGTCCTCACAATGAGAAAATTTCTTGAGCAAAGTAAATAATTTCCTTCTATTCTTGGGGTTTTGTTCTGTTGACATTTCTGGACATAATAAAATAGCAAAAAGAGTTGTTCAGAGGAGAGTAGTGTTAGTGTTTCCTCCCTGACAGGCTCTGGCCTCTGGGCTGTTCCATAAACAAGACACTCCATTTCTCAGCTCTGGGCATTATCTCTGGCTGTCCCCCATGCTTGAAACTCTCTTCTCCCTTCTCTGGTCTGACTATTGACCTCTCTGACTTCCTCTAAGTCCCAATTACAATCCCACCTTCTACAGGAAGCTGGCCCGACCCTTCTTAACTCTAGTGCCTTCTCTTTCTTAATTTTTTCCTATCTCTACTGTATATATTTATTTGCACATTGTCTGACCCATTAGATTGTAAGCTCCTTGAGGGCAGGGACTGTATTTTGCCTCTTTTTGTATCTCCAACACTTAGCACAGTGCCTGGCACATAGCAGGCACTTAATAAATGCTTGAGAGTTGGAAAGGGCCTCAGAACCCATCTAAGGACCAACCCCCTCATTTTAAAAACTAAGAAAATGAGGCCTAGGGAAATTAGGGAACCTGCCCAAGGTCACAGAGCTAGTTAGTGGAGGGAGCTCCCAATGAGACACCACTCTCTCCTCCTTATCAGTGTAGCTGACCTTTTCTATAATACATAATTCTAGCCTTAGAGTTTCCCGAGGGCACTGAGGTTAAGTGACTTCCCTGGAGTCACACAGCCAGAGCCAGAATTTGAACCCAGAACATCTTGACTTCTTGGCCTGTTATGTAACCCTGTCTTTTCACACTGAAAAAAGAGGAAAGTGAACCAGAAAGGGGAACCACGATTTCTAGGAGGGAAGGTTCTTTTCTAACCTTCTCTAAAGTTTTCAAGGGAACTGTCTCGTCCCTTCTCTGAGTAAGCTCGAATTAACTTCGCTGAAGACTGGCCCAAATTTCCATGGAAGCCTTCAACAACAACAACAAAAAATGCCATGTAGTAGGGCAAACATCTCTAACCTTTTTTCAGATGAGAAACTCATTGATTTCATTTCCCAGAAAGGAAATAAGAACACAGATTGGGGTGAGGGGGGAGCGGTGGAAACTGGGGAGGGAGTGATGGGAAGGAGGATCTTGCTGACAGTGGAATCCTGGCTGGAAGAAGAAAAGAAGGGAGCCAAGACTGAGCCAGCTCCCACCCCTTTCCTGGCTTCTCAGAAGGCTAAGAGAGGCACATGGCAAAAGCAACTGACTTGGAAAACTCATAGACCTAACGGAGACCTTGGAGTGTCTAATGAACTAGAAACAAAGGCTGGAGAAGCAGTATCTAATCTAACGCCACCACTTCATAGATAAGGAAAATGAGTCCTATCCAGTCAAAGTGACTTATCCAGGGTCATTGGTCTTTCCGGTTAGATTTCAAGATCTTTCCAAAAGAAATTCCTTCTCTCGGGATGTTCCTTCGACCCAATTAGGAAGAATTTAATAGCAAAAGAGTATTATGTAGGCACATAGATTTAGAGCTGGGATCAATTTCAAAGGCCCTCTAGTCCATTTCATAGACAAGGAACTGAGACCTCCGGGAGGTTTTGTGATTTGCCCAAGGTCATACTAAGTAGCCATCCTCATCAGAGGTGAAATTTGAATCCAGATCCTCTGACTCCACTGACTAATTCTGTAGTACCTCGTAGTTCCGTTTTCCTTTTACCTCCTCCCACGAATAATTCACCAGCAAATTTAATTTTAATGGATGGCCTTAGCCCACAGAAAAGATGAGGAACTGCATCTTCACTTTTTCACTGGAGAGGCAGGGTACTACAGATACAGAATGTTAGATATATTGGTCGTTTTCAATGATTCTATTGGTTTTGCTCAGCTGCTAGGTAGTGCAGTCAGGAAGATTTGAGTTCAAATCCAGCTTCAAACACTAACCATATTAAAAAAAAACACTAGCCATGTGACCCCGGGCTAGTCATTTAACTCTGCCTCCGTTTCTTCATCTGTCAAATGAGCTGGAGAAGGAAACGGCAAACCACTCCAGCATTTCTGCCAAGAACACTCCAAATGGGGTCACGAAGAGTCAGACACGACTGAAAAATTGACTGAATAACCATATCAGAAAGCTCCCTTTACAGCTGGGGTCATATCTGGAAATGATCGTCATGTAAAAAAAGACAAAATATGATCAATAAACTTTTATTGTTTTAATCGGTCACCATGAGTAAAAGGACAAACAAATAGAAAACCAGTATTTCCAAAGCATCGATTGGCTCTTTTCTGTCCAGACATGGCCCTGGGCAAAACTGTGAGGTGGAAGAGGCTTGTGTTCAGTGCTTTCCTCTCCCATGGCTCTGGATTACCTTTTCCCATTGCATCCGTCTCAGCTGTCCCAGAGCCCTTGATGATGCCAACATCCCTCATCCCCCAACCCCCACTTCTCTCCCCTCTCAAATACCTCTGACCTGATTATTCCTGACAGCAACCTGGGCCACCCATTTGTTATAGTTCCAAGACTGATGATGTTTTGGTTCTGAGCAAAACTGAAGTGAGTGACAGAACGGAACAGAAACCACAATCCGTCAATGTGTTGCGTACAGGAAAAAAAAATACAATTTACAAGTAAAGACATTGAATGAAAATAAAAGTCTGGAACAAAATTCGCCATGCATCAGGGGAATATAAAAAATTAGTTGTTGCATCATGCTAGGAGACAAAAACGAAAATTAAAAATTCACAGTATCAAGAGATACATACAGGGAAACTAAATTATGTTTCAAGGAACCATAGACGGTGAACCAATTATCAATGCTAAGCGTACATGCACCAACTGAAATAGCATCTAAATTAATAAAGGCAAAGTTAATTGCATTGACAAAAGACAGGAAGATAGTTCGGCTCTGCCTCCAGACAGCTGGGCATAGAAGTCATCACTGTGCAAATCTTTATGGATAGAGCTGTGGTTCACCAAATCTCCCCGCCTCTCTGCCTTCCCTGGGATTGGCCTGTCACTCAAAGCCGCTCTAATCAGAAGCTTGGGGCCTGCAAGCTTACTGGTTGGCCATAAACCTTCAGCAAAGTCTCCATGATTCCGTGGGACGAGTATGGGAAGATACCTTCTCCGTCTTGCATGTACGTTAGCCACCCTTGTTGTGACGGAAATTCCCTCATGCTGGTAATTCCAGCCAGCTTTGCTGGGCAGAGTTGTTGTAAAGTGGGGTGTCTCTGTGAAAGGAGTGAGCACACTCATGCCAGGTGTGTTACGATAATAACTGATGTTTACATAGTGCATTAAAGTCAGAGAAGCACTTTTTTTGTTTTTTTTTTGTTTTTTTGGCTTGGTGATAGGCTTAAGTGACTTGCCCAGGGTCACACAGCCAGTGAAGCGTCAAGTGTCCGAGGCCAGATTTGAACTCAGGTCCTCCTGAGTCCAGGGCCAGTGCTCTATCTACCTTGCCACCTAGCTGCCCCAAGAGAAGCACTTTTTACACACACAATAATAATAGCTAATACATATAGTGTCTACTACGTGCCAGGCATTGTGCTAAATGTTTTATAATGATGATCTCACTTGATCCTCAAAGAGACCCTTGGAGGTAGGTGCTATTATTATGCCCATTTGACAGATGAAGATAACTGAGACAGCCAGAGGTTAGGTGACCTGCCCAAGGTGGCATGGTTAGTGTAGCTTGCCCGTGGTAACTCTGAGTCTGACACCATCCATTATGTCAGGCTGACTATTCCAAGGAACCTGTAATCTTTTTTTCTTTGTTACAAAGGGAAGACTTCACTAGAGGGCTGTGGATAGGGCATGTGTGGAATAACCGATATAAAAATAATTTTAAAATCTCTTTTAAAAAATTGAAATGATCATTATAAGTAAAAGAACAAACACTTTTTTTTAAAAAAAGCATTTTTGGAGATGGAAGGAATATCAGAGATCATAGAGTCCAACCCCCTTATTTTTAAAATGAAACTCAGGCCAGGGGCAGCTAGGTGGCACAGTGGATAGAGCACTGGCCCTGAAATCAGGAGAACCTGAGTTCAAATGTGACCTCAGACACTTACTGGCTGTGTGATCCTGGGCAAGTCACTTAACCCCACAGCCTCCCAATAAACAAACAAATAAATAAATAAATAAAAAACAAACCAAAAAAAGAAGCTTCGGCTAAAAGTCATACAGGTAATAAGGATCAAAGGCAGATTTTCAACCTGGTCCTCAGAGAAATGGTTTTAATTGCATAAAATAAAATGAACAATATTGTAAAAGAAATCAGTTATATTGAAATACAGATCTCAAAATCTATTTTTTTAAAAAAAGTTCACCAAGGTTGGGAGCCCCTGGACTCGTAGCCAGTGAGCTCTTAGGTCCATTTCAGCTCCACATCTAGGATTCCGTGGTCATCTCTGAGGAGCCAGTGCTAAGGAAGCACCAGTAGTGTCCCATTTTGAATGAGATCACGACCTGCACAGCCTGTCAAACTCTCCACAATGCTGCCAAGTTCTCCGTCACTCAAGGTCCCTTTCCAAGCATTTTATCTAAAATTATCCACCTTTGCCCCTGCTGCGAGGGTCCCCTTCTTGCTGGAGCAGGAACTGGCTTGTTCATGGGAAACAAACTTCTGCCTGTATCAGCACTCCAGTCCTTTGTTGTATAGCCCGAAAGGATGGAACAAAAATACCCCTGGTCCGAAGGAGGTGAAATCTGAGATGGGTTAGTAGGTAAAAAGAGAGACTCTGGCTACTCAGGAATAGTTCAGGTCACTAGGCACAAGGAGCTAAGTTGTAAGGTATTGAAAGAACTGGTCCAGGTGACTGCTGAGCCCCTATCGGCGGTCTTTGAAAGATAATGGAGAAGGAGGATAGCTCATGCAAAAAAAAAAAAAAAAAAGAAAGGCATATATTTTTCTTATCATTTTTTTTAAAGGAGTAGAGTTTGCTGTGACCTTGACTTTGATTCCTAGCAAAATTCCATTGGATGAATTGTGAACATCTAGGAAACAAAACAGGATTCAGAATCAGAGAGATCTGTGTTCGAATGCCACCCTGGGCATCTATTAGCTGAGTGATCCTGGGCAAGTCACTTAATCTTTCTGCACCTCAGTTTCTCAGTTTAAAATGAGGATAATAACACCTTTGCTGCCTACATAACAGGGTTGTTGTGAGCATCAAATGATATGATTTATGTAAAGCTATTTACAACCCTTACACTGTTACGTAATTATTAGATATTATCAAGAATGGGACATGCCAAGCTAACTTATCTCCTTTTTGATCAGTATTACTAGATCGATGGATCAAGAGAAAGCGGCAGACATAATTTACCTAGATTTCTGCAAAGCATTTGACAGCTCATGTGGGCTACACCCATAGTCTTATTTATACCTTGTGAAGATATAATGAGTCTTACCATCTCACTTTTATAGATAAAGAAACTGTGACTTAGAGAATGGAAGCAGCTTTCCTTGCCCATGAGTGGTATTAGGGATGGGATTTGACCTGAATTCTTCCTAGCTCTGAATCTGACACTCCACCCGGTTACCCAGGATGTCTCTCCCGAGGAATCATATTATCCGGGGGCATGCATTGGATGGCCCAACAGGACCCTAGTGTTATGAGTAAATGGTCATCATTGATCTGTCTAGAGGTAGAAGGAACCTCAGAGACCATCTGGTCCATCTTCATTTTTCAGTCTCTCATACTGTAAGGTTAGGTCAGGGGTGGAGAGCCTGTGGCCTCAAGGCTTCATGTGGCCAAATCCAAACTTCACAGAACAAATCCCCCCTTAATAAAAGGATTTGTTCTGCAAAGTTTGGATTCAGTCAAAGGGCTACACTTGAGGATCTAGAGGGCCACATGTGGCCATGAGGCTGCAGGGTCCCCACCCCTGAGGTTATGTTATAGCTAGGCAGATTCAGAACTGGTTGAATGTTAGTTGAAAGCACCTAAAGAAGATTCATTAATGGACATCTCTAGATCTTGTGTTATCTAATGTTGTTCTTTTTTAATCAATAATTTGAATGGAAGCACAGATGGATACACATTAAATCTGCTGATGAAGCAAAGCTCAGAGGAACAGTAAACATGCTAAATGGTTGCCGACATAAAAAAAAAATCTTGAGTGGCTACAATGTTGGGCCAAATGTGTTAAGAGGAAATTCTAGAGGGATCGATAGGGGTTCTTCTGCTTGGGTTTAAAAATAGCCTCCACAAGAAGGAGAATGGAAGGAAGGGTGTGACTAGACAAGAGCTCATTAGAAAAAGATCTGAGATTTTTAGTGGACCCTAAGCTTAATACATCTGCAGTGTTAATGGGAGACAAAACAAATAATGTGATTTTAGACTACATTAAAAGAGGAGTAATATCCTTAATGGGTGATCAAGCACCCCAAGAACATTACACTGTTTGTGGATACCACAATTTAAGGACGTTGATTAAGTGGCAAAGCATCTCAAGAAGGGAGTTTATTACCTTTTATCATATGACCAAAAGACAGCCTTTTCACCACCACATACTGTCTTGCTTTATGCACCCCATGACACCTCTGTACATCTCTAAAAACGCAGTCCGTCTGACCTCATTCTTTATGCTTCTTAGTAGAGTTACACTTTGCAGGAATACCAGCAATAAACATATTTCTTAATTTACTTTTCAATAGCAACTCAGATGGTAGCACCAGTGATTAGAGTTTGTTTGCCATTAATTCCCTTTGATTCTTTCTCTTGGTAATTTTTTAACAGAAGGGTTGGTTTTTGTAACAGCTAAAATAATAGCACAAAAGAATGCCTTTTTCCTTGAATCTTTTATTAAACCTTTGAATGTGTTATTTATTTCCGTTATAGACTAATAAATCCCCCCCAAAAAAACCAAGCTACTTTGTCTCTTTAATTTATTACCCCAGTCCCCATTTCCACTCAGTGATGGACGTACAGAATTCTGAAGTCATCTGCAAAGCTAAAATGAAGAAGGGAAAAAAATAAAGCAATTACCTCATGTCAATTACATCGGGTAATAATATCGGCGCCGTTCTTGCTGCGTTTCTGATCGTTTTTCTTCGTTACTCTAATGGTAGCTGTTCTCCTCATTATCCAACACATTTCTCTTCATTACCTTGCCGCAGTGATGGCGGTGATGATGGTTATGATGAGCTCTATTTACAAGTGTAATTTTGTGAAAGACCCTGTGAATGCATGATGGAACACATGAGGAACAGAGGCCACAGTAGATAAGGGGTTAAGCTAAGACTCTTGTCGATGAAGGTAGGTGGGAGAAGTTCCTTTGTTGTTGTCAATGTTAAAGAAAATAGACAATCACAGAGATCTACCCAATGAGTGCAACAAAAGCTAGCAAAAATACTTGGAGGTTTGCAAAACATTCTATATTTGTTATCTCATTCAATTCTTACAACCCTGTGAGGTTGGTGGTGTTATTATTATCCCTATTTTACAAGCGGGGAAACTGAGGCAAATAGAGGTTAATACTTGCCTAGGGTCACATGGCTAATAAGTCCCTGAGGGAGAATATAAACTTAGGTCTTCCTAACTCCAAATTCAACACTTCTCTTCCTGGCTTTCCTCCTGGTTTTCCTCTGGACTTTCTGGACTTTTCCAATGTGCCTCAGTTGCCTTCTCATTCTGGAAGGTCTCTCCACTATTGTAGTCCCCACCTGCCCTTGGTGAGTTCCTCCCTTAGTGTCTATTTTGAGAAATGCCCAGGCCAGCCATTTTCACTCATTCACTACTCTTCCAGGTCCATCCCTGATTCTCCAGACTTCCACCACATCCCTTGCAGGCACCTTCCTCTATGTAACCCCTCTTCAACTCACTTTTTTATGTGTTGTCTTCCTCCATTACAGTGTGAACTCCTGATGGTCAAGAATCATGCTCTTACCTCTTTTTTTCTTTGTATCCCCAACCCTTAGCAGAGCTCCTGGTCCAGAGTGAGCACTTCATTGCTTCTTGAGTTCATTATCCACTATGCCACCTAGCTACCTCCATATCTGAGCAGTTTGGTGAGAATAGATTGAATTAGAATTATAGAACATTAGCCTCATCTGATTGGATCTTCTCATTTTCAAAGGATCAGAGATTTAGATCAGGAAGGAACACAAGATAGAGGTCATTTCATCCAATGTTCTCATGTCAGGAATAAGGAAATTGAGGCTGGAAGAGTTAAAGTGACTTGTCTGCCCAAAGTTACAGAGCTGGAAAAGTGGTAGAACCACTTTTCTTTGACTCCCTGTTTATTCTACTACCTGAATATACCATCATAAGAGTTGGCAGGTCAACAGTGATTGATGGAAATGGGTCCATTGTTTGATCTGGCTTAAAAAATATTGATAGATTTTGTTTTTATATACTCATAATTTCTGTAAATAATCCTCCCTCTATCCTGCCTCCAGAATCGAACCTTCTCTTGTAAAAATACCCAATACAGTGATCTTCTCTGACAATACATACATTCTCCCCATTGGTCCCCCACCTACAACAGATTAGTTTTTCAGTTACTCAGATTTCAGTTTCTTTTAAGGAATCTAATAATGATGATGTCATTGGTCAGTCATTTCAGTCACGTCCAATTGTTTGTAACCCCATTTGGGGTTTTCTCAGCAAAGATACTGGAGTGCTTTGCCATTTCCTTCTTCATCTAGCTTTATAGAGGAGGAAACCAAGGCAAACAGGGTTAAGTGACTTACCCAAAGTCATACAGATAGTAAGTGTCTGAGGCCAGATTTGAACTCGGGTCTTCCTGACTCTAGGTCTGGCACTCTCTCCACTGCGCCACTTACCTGTCCTAATAGTAACAATAGCCAGCATTTATGTAGTGCTTTAAGGTTTAAAAGTGTTTTACATATGTTATCTCACTTTATCATTACAACAACCCTGGGAGGTATCTCAATTTACAGATGAAGAAATTGAGGCTGAGGTTGCAGATGAGGAAACTGAGGCCATAGTCACATAACTAACAAGTGTCTGAGGCTGGATTTGAATTCATGTCTTTCTGACTCCAGGTCCAGTGCTCTATCCATTATACCACCTAAGTACCCCCAAAATTAATAATAATAATGACTATCAAGAGCCATTATTATTTTTTTAAATTTCATTATTTAGACATATTAGATAGGATATTTTCATTTACATGAAGATAATCATTGTGTGCTGTTCTTGTTCTGCCTGTCTCTGCATCAGTTCATCTGATTTTTCCACGTTTCTCTGAATTCTTGAAGCTTCCTTCTTTTGGGGAAAAAACAGTCCCTTATTTCATTCTTATCGGTGGGAGACCATTGAAAAGCTGTCTGAGTATTCTAAAATCCCAGTTTATGAATTGTAAACAAGGCTCTTATTGGATGACATGCACACAGCTGACCTTGAGTAATTCACTTATCTTGGCTTCAGTTACCTTCTTTTTATTTATTTTTTTAAGGCAATTGGGGTTAAGTGACTTGCCCAGAGTCACACAGCTAGTGAGTGTTGTGTGTCTGAGGCTGGATTTGAACTCAGGCCCTCTTGACTCTAGGGCCGGCACTCTATCTGCTGCACCACCTAGCTGCCCCCTGTTTCCTTCTTTTTAAAATGGGATCAAGGCTTCTTAATCTCTTGTGCATCATTGGCCTCATTGACAATTTGATGATGACACTCCCTTTCAGGATAATTTTTCAAATGCATTAAATAAAATACATAGAATTACAAAGGAAACTCATACATTAAAATACAGTTATAAAACTATTTTAAAAAACAAGTTCACAAACTCCAAGTTAAGGTCTTTTCCATCACTAAATCTATACTTTTATGATCCACCTTTATAAAACAAAATGAAATATTCTATCTGCATGTCAAGAAACTCGGCTAGCTGCAAACCCGCCACCCAAGATGCTGAATTGGGTTTTGTCTCATGACAAAGTTCATGAATAAATTGAACAAAGATTTATGATATAGTGGAAAGAGGATTAAACTGGAACTTCAGGCTCTAGCTACATCTGGTCCACTAACTAGAAATGTGACTTTGGGTAAATCACAAAGTCTTCCCGGGCCTCAGTTTCCTCATTTGCAACATAGCCAGTCTCCAGCTATAAAAGTTTACGCACTCAAAGGGTTGAGAAAGGAGAACTAGGGGCCAGCTAGGTGGCATAGTAGATAGAGCACCGGCCCTGGAGTCAGGAGGACCTGAGTTCAAATCTGGCCTCAGACACTTACCACTTACTAGCTATGTGACCTTTGGCAAGGCACTTAAACCCATTGCCCATCCAAAAAGAGAGAGAGAGAGAGAGAGAGAGAGAGAGAGAGAGAGAGAGAGAGAGAGAGAGAGAGAGAAAGGAGAGCTAGAAAGGAGAGCTAGAATAAGGACTGAAGAACTGCCCCTGCCTACAAGCCATCTGAAATGAACAGAAGAGGAAGGGTGCAGCACAGGGGAGGTTTTAACTGACAAGGTGCCAGGAGGTTGATTATAAGATAGAAACCTTTCATTGTAATTATTTAATTGCTGCTTAATTAGCTTTCTCACAGGAGAGAAAGCCCTCCTAGCCATCCCACGGACCTCTCACCCAAGGCCAGGCCAGGGAAGGTACCCAGATCAGGGGTAGAAGTCACCATGGAGGCATGGAAGTCATGTGGGCTAATAGGTAAGATTAGCCAGCCCCATGAAGATGGGTCCCAAAACAGGACACTTTCGTCACTTCAGCCAGCCTGGCACATTTGGGGAAGAGATTTTAACTTGAGCAATATTTTATTTTATTTCATTTGATTTGATTCTATTCCTATTCCTATTCCTATTCTATTCTATTCTATTCTATTCTATTCTATTCTATTCTATTCTATTCTATTCTATTCTATTCTATTCTATTCTATTCTATTCTATTCTATTCTATTTTATCTGAAGAGTGTTAGACTGTGCAGAATGGACCAAGAAGGCAGGGTTTGAGCCCAGCAGATTTTCATGTGATGGTCAAATGGAGTACAATATTAAAACAGCAGGAAAGTATGCGTGTATCACACAGGGGAAAGATGTTAGAGGAATATGGAGGTATATTAATTCTCCATGGGTCCTCTCATATTCAGCAACTCCAGCAAAAATGAAACGCTCTTCTTGAACTGAGACCAGACTCCTAACCAGCACAATGATACCATCTGCTCCAAAGGAAATGGCATGGGAGGTAGCAAAGAGAGGAAGCCAGTAAGCTGGCCAAGGTTATGTTCTTTCCTGATCCCCAGTTTCCTTAGGAAAGTGGACAAGCTGTCCTTCATGGACCAGCAGAGGGGTCCCGACTTCTCCCAGGCAGCTATTTATTAGGGTTGTACCACTCCCAGTGTGCCATCAGACCTTTGCCTGCTGCCCTGTGGGGTAAGCTGCACTTTTTGTGGCTTCGACAGCTAGAGAGAACGTGACAACTTCCTACTCTTGGAATTCTGATGAAAGACCTAGCGTCATGAGAACTGGCCAAGAGAGAGCTCAGTGGAATCATCCTGCCTATAACAAATAGGGAGGTGGGTTGATCCAGTGGAAACAGGCAGAAAACCAGGATTCAAATCCTGTTTCTCTGATGATTACTGACTGTAAATCACTTAATCTCCCTAAGTCTCGATTCCATAATGTGTAGAAGGTGGGCAGTGGAGCACATGACTCCATGATGTCCCTCTAGCTTCAGATGAAGGGTTCTTAACCTGGAGTCTGCAAACTTTTATAAAACATGTTTGATACTATTTCAATATAATTGGTTTCCTTTGTAATCCTATGCATTTTTACCTTATGCATTTAAAACATTATTCTGAAAATATAAACTTAATTCTGTGAAGGAGTTCATAAGCTATTTTCAACTGTCAAAGACATCCATGATGCACAAAAAGGTTAAAAAACCTTGTTCTAGCTCTGTGATCTTATAAATAGCCTGTTCTTAGGGGAATTTGCCCTGGCTTGCTGTGTATATGCCCAAGCAAACAAAATGTCATGCATTTTCAAGCGAGAAGAGGTCACCTTGCAGGGTTGTAAATCACTTTCATTCACTGAACAGCCATTTATTAAGGGGCAGCTTAGAATAGTAGGTGGAGGGCCTGACATGGTGTGTTACCAGGAGGCTGAGGCTGGTAGATCTCGAGCTCAGGACTTCAGAGATGCAGTAGGGGTAAAGCGGATAGGACGTCCACACTGAGTCTGGCATCAGTATGGTGAACCATGGAAAATAGGGGCCATCATGTCTTGCTGCCTAAGAAGCGACAAACTAACCTAGTGGAAATGGAGTAGATTCAGTCTTCCATGTGAGCTCATGAGTAGACTCTGCACTTCCTGTATCTTGGATGAGATAAGGGAAGGAAGGAAGGAAGGAAGGAAGGAAGGAAGGAAGGAAGGAAGGAAGGAAGGAAGGAAGGAAGGAAGGAAGGAAGGAAGGAAGGAAGGAAAGGAGGAAGAAGGAAGGAAGGAAGGAAGGAAAGAAGAGAGGGAGGAAGGAAGAGAGGGAGGAAGGAAAGGAAAGGAAAGGAAAGGAAAGGAAAGGAAAGGAAAGGAAAGGAAAGGAAAGGAAAGGAAAGGAAAGGAAAGGAAAGGAAAGGAAAGGAAAGGAAAGGAAAGGAAAGGAAAGGAAAGGAAAGGAAAGGAAAGGAAAGGAAAGGGGGAAAGAGGGAAGGAGGGAAAAGGGAGGGAGAAAGAAAGGGAGGGAGGGAAGAAGGGATGAAAGGAAGAAAGAAAAAGAAAGAAAGAGAAAGAGAGAGAAAGAAAGAAAGAAAGAAAGAAAGAAAGAAAGAAAGAAAGAAAGAAAGAAAGAAAGAAAGAAAGAAAGAAGGAAAAGGGAAGAAGGGAGGAAGGGAAGAAAGAAGAGAGGGAGGGAGGAAGAAAGGAAGGAAAAAAGGAAGGCAGAAGGAAGAAAGAAAGGAAGGAAGGAAAGAAGGAAGGGAGGGAGGGAGGGAAAGAAGGAGAGAGGAAGGAAGGAAAGGAGGGAGGGATGGACAGAGGAAGGAAAATTGGAATGCATTGGAATTAGAATCAGCACTGGAATGCTGCCAGTGCATTAGAAGGAGTCTTCACTGGGACTGC
This sequence comes from Phascolarctos cinereus, assembly GCF_003287225.1. Taxonomy (NCBI): domain Eukaryota; kingdom Metazoa; phylum Chordata; class Mammalia; order Diprotodontia; family Phascolarctidae; genus Phascolarctos; species Phascolarctos cinereus. The sequence continues at coordinate 261,174,030 of NW_027555514.1, read as the reverse complement.
CAAGCACAAATGATTCCACTTGTTTAGACCACAAAAGGAGGATAAGGATAGGGAGAGGGGCAGAGGCACTGGGCTAAGATCCAGTGATACAAAGACAAAAACATGAACATTCTTTGCCTTCAAGGAGCATGCATCCTCAGATGATGGATTTCACAGGATGCCAGAGGAAATCTGGGTACCTCTGATGCCTGTTAGCTACATAACCATGCACATATCACTTCACCTTGCAGAGAACTTCATTTCCTCATCTGTAACATGGGGATGGAATTCTACTCAGTAGAAGGAGGCCATTTTTTCAGTGAAATGAGTTGAATCAGTGACCCCCGATCTTATCCTGCCTGTTCCTATCTCCTTGCTTTTTTTCTTCATGCCCCAAGCCTAGAATGTTTTCATTCTTCCCAATTCCATCTATTGAAATCTTTCCTTTCCTTCTGGCCAAGCTAAGCTGCCTTCTTCTCCATGACCCAGGTCTTTTTAACTACAGATTCACTGATCTGTTTGCCAACCACATTGTCTCTCCTTGCCAGCTACATTGTGGTGGAGTTGTTGTGTTCAAGCAGGCTTTGGACTGGGTGTGCTCCTGAATTACCTCACAACCAGGATTCTGCGAGTTTGGAGCAAAGACCAGGTCCCTCCAGTTCCGGATCAGTGGTCTTTCTCTCACAAAATGTTTCTACCCGTTACTGGAAATTAAAATCCACATGGGTCCTGTCCAGATGGCATGCAGAGGATGTGGAGGGGAAGAGTGTGAGATAAGGTCCAAAACACAGGTAGGAGCAAGAATGTGGAATACCTTGAATACCAGACTAAGGAGTTTTTGTGCCTGAGATATGAGCTCTTGCAAACTTATTTTTTAAACAAATATAAGTGAAGCATTTGAGATCTCGACAGCCTGAGGAACTCCTGGTATGGGAATTCCCTCTACAAAGACAGATGTACAGCCTTCTGTGACTTAGTTACTTGAGACACCCAGGTGTTAGATGACTTGTCCAGGGTCACACATCTATAAAGTGTCAGAGGCAGGACTTGAATCCAGGTCTTCCTGGCTCCAGGTCCAGAACTCTATCCACTAAGCCATACTACCTCTCAGATATAATGCAGGGGAAACCTGTCAGTCAACATTTATATCATGCTTTTTTTTTCAAAGGTTGTAAAGCACTATTCCTGTAGAGCTTTAAGGTTTTCAAAGAGCTTTTATCTCATTTGATTGTTGCAATAGGCCTGTGAGGTAGGTGCTACCATATCCCCACTTTCCAGATGAAGAAACTGAGATTCAGAGAGTTCAAATGACTTGTCCAAGGTCACAAGAGTATCAAGTATCTAAATCAGGGTTTGAGCTCAGCCCTTCCTGACTCCAAAATCCATCCAAGGCTCTAACTGCTACAACAAACTGCCTCTTCCCAGAGGCTATCATTGCCTGGAGTTTCTGCATCTGACATTCTTTGAGGACATTGATGGCTAGTTGTCTTTTTCACATCTCATTACTGGGATAATGGCTAGTAACAATAGCTAACAGCTAACATTCATATAGCACCTACTGTGTGCCAGACACTGTGCTAAGTACTTTACAACGATTATCTCATTTGATCCTTACAACAACCTTGGGAGGTAAAGGCTATTCTTAGCCCCATTTTACAGATAAGAAAACTGAGGCAAACCAAGGTTAAGTGACTAGAGCTCTGTACAGTATTCTCCAAGTCCCACACAACCTCTGTTTTCCCAGCATGGTACAGTGGAACAAGCTCTGGCCTTGGATTCAGAGGATAAGGGGTCCAATTCCCACCTGTGAAGATTACTACCTGTGTGGCAAGTCAGTTGGCCCTGTGGCCCTCAGTTTCTTCTTCTGCCAAATGAACAGTTGGGTTAGATGATATCTATGTCCCTTCCAATGCTAAGTCTATGACCCCACGATCCTAAATTGCTTCACCTTGCTGGTTTTGATTTAGTCATCTATAAAATAAAATTGATTGGTTAAAAAAAAAAAGATTAGATAGAGTCCGACATCTTTTGGAACTATGAGTCTGTGAACAAAATAATCACCATACTTCCAAAGTTGATTTCAGATCTGGCTGCCCTTGCATCCTGTACATTCCCACAGAGCTGTGCTACTGACCTACAGAAATGACCCAAATAATGGCCTTACTCAATCTGACAGGCTTTAAACTCCCAAGACATACTCCATAAAACAGAATGGGATGGGCCATGCACAGTAAAATCGAGACGTATTACTCAGAGACAGAGCACAGAGATAGCTGGGGTAAAAGTGCACCCAGAGGGAGGGAAAGCTCTGTAGCACTCCCTAGGAGCTCTGCCAGCTGGCCAAGCATAAGGGGAGGAAGACCTGGCCTTTCATTAGCATCATCAAACATTTGTGGAGTGGCCGTTGTTCACACAGTGGAACCAATGACGGAAGAATTGAGGTAGGGCTCTTGCCTCCTGCCCTCACAGAAGAGAAGGGCAGGCAATTGAAGGGTATGGTCAGTCAGTAAGTCATTGACTATGTGTTAAGTATTTACCAAGAGCAGATCACTAGGAATACAGGGAAAGACAAAAAACGAAAACAAAATCTAAGCCCTGCCTTCAAGGAGATCACATTCTAAAGGAGGAAGCAACTATGTCTAGTTATAAACCATACCATATAGTTATGTTATATTGGTCATACCCAAGTTATAACTAAATCTACAGGCTATACAGATATAGAAAGTATGTGGGAAGTTGTTTATTCTCTGTTCTTGAAGAGGACCAATGACGTTATGGGGGTGACGTCTTGACTTGAGTATGAATCCCATTTAAGTGAGGCAGAGCTGTGCAAAGTCATCAACCTCTCCCCCAGTCATCAAAGTCCAGTGGCAAGATGTAAGTCAAAATGACTGGTGATGGTCTGGGATGCACGGGGAGACCTTGGCCTTTCTAAATTATGGTCTGTAATCTGGGAGGATGGAAGGGCGTGAGAGAGAGAAACCTCCTGCAGAAAAAATACATGTACTTGGAATATAATAAGAGGTAGTATACCTGTAATTTCTTTGGCATAGGGAACTCCCAGCTGAAAAAAGCTCCCTCCACAAATGTAGGTCAGCACCTTCTCTGCAATTTACATTCTTAGATATATGGTCTTAACCTAAAGGTTAAGTGACTCGCCCAAGGGCACAAAGCCAGTATGTATCCAAGGTAAGATTAAAAGCTTCCTGGATCTGAGACCTGTTTTCTATCCACTAAGTCATACATTGCTTCTCTTTGTAAATGAGTCTAAAATGCCTGCTTAATTGCAATGATGAATCTTGGTCCCAGAGACAGGAGAAGACAATGTACCTCCCCTCTCTTGATGGAGAGGCAGGGGGCTATGGTGCATATATGTTGCATATATATATTAGCAGATGTGGTCACCTGGTCAGTTGGATTTTGTTCAGATTTTTATATTTTACTTTATATATTAAAATATATTTTATATTGATATTGATATTTTTATTTTATATTGGCATATTTTATTTTATATTGGTATATTTTATTTTATGCATTACATTTTATATTTATATATGGCAAGGAAGGATTCAATGAAGCAGGAATATTTGGAAATTATTCTGATGCTTTTAAAAAAGGCATAAATTAAAGTTATCAATGGGAAACAACATGTAGGAATGTGTGTGTGTGTGTGTGTGTGTGTGTGTGTGTGTGTGTGTGTGTGTGTATGAATGAAGTTTTCAATCACAGAAGTGCACAAAGACTGTCTGGGCCTCTGTATTGGCAGAGAGAGTAATCCATACCCACAGATTATAGGATCATAGACTTAGAATTAGAGGTGATCTTACAGGTCATGAGCTCCAACCTTCTCAGTAGGGGTAAGAATCATTATAGGATTCTTTTAAAAATACATATTCTGGGGCAGCTAGGTGGCGCAGTGGATAGAGCACTAGATCCTCCTAGAATCAGGAGGATCTGAGTTCAAATCTGACCTCAGACACTTGACACTTACTACCTGTGTAACCTTAGGCAAGTCGCTTAACCCCATTGCCTAGCTAAAAATATGTATTCTTACTAATATATTAAAATATTAATATGATAGAATATTAATACATTTTATTGATACATTTTGTTATGATATCACCAGAATTTCCTACACTATCCCTTCCCTTTCCCCTCCTATTCACTTTCCACCAGCTATACTCACTCCTTTGACTGGATTCCACCACCATCATGCTCCCAGGAAATCTCTTACCAAAAAATCTACTGCCTTCCAAGATTGCATTAATGTTGGAACTCAATACCCTCTTCCACTCTGTTTGGAGGTCTGGAGGGCAAAGAAAAAAAGGGCCTTTTCCCATAGCTTCGAAAGAGACCCATAGATGGGCCAACTCTTCATTTCCTACCAATCACATTTTTTAGACTGGCCTCCATCACTCCCCTACTGAGTACTTCTTCCTCTGTCCTCCATTCCTCTACTTTTCAGCTTTCTTTTATGTGCTGTCTTTCCCTATACTCCCTGAGAGCAGGTACCATCTTTCTTTGTCTTATTAGTGTCCACAGTCCTTAGCAAAATATCTGGCACACGGGAGGTGCTTAAAAAATGTTTATTGACTGACTAATCCTCCCAAAGAGCCACAAAATTAACAAATAAAATTTTTAAAGAAAAGAGGAAGAAGAGGAAAAAAAAGACAGTAAAATCAATTAATACATAAAAAAGGCTGAAAATATATGCAACCTACCAGCCCCATGGACCTCCCATCTCTGCGAAGAAGTATAGTGGGGGTGTCTTCTTTGATCTCTTCTTTATTCTCTGTTATTTTGCAGGATTCTTGTGTGTGTGTGTGTGTGTGTGTGTGTGTGTGTGTGTAATGAATCAATTGGGGTTAAGTGACTTGCCCAGAGTCACACAGCTAGTATCTGAGTTCACATTTGAACTCAGGTCCTCCCAACTCCAGGGCTGGTGCTCTATCTACTGCGCCACCTAGCTGCCTTAGGATTCACTTTTGATTGTTTTGTGTTCGTTCTTTCCATTTACAGTGGTTTTGTGTATTTTCTTTGTTCTGCTTATTCCTGCCTGCATCAAGTCAGAGAAGGCTTTCCATGCATTTCTGTGTTCATCTCATTTGTCATTTCTTACCGCACAATAATATTCCATTGCATTCAAGCGCCACAATGCCTTTAGCCATGCCCCAAATGATGGCTATCTTTGTTCCAATTCTTTGCTACCATAAAAAGGTGTGATGTAAATATTTTGAAATAAAAGATTGCTTCCTTCTTATCAATAACCTCCTTGGGGTATGAGCCTAATAGTGGAATCTCTGAGTCAAAAGGCATGGATATTTTTTAGTAATTTTATTGGCATAATTTCAAACTGCTTTCCAAAATGGTTGTCCTGATTCACAACTACACAAACAACACACTACTGTGTCTTTCTTTTCACAACCCCTCCAACATTGGTTATTCCCATTTTTTTTTGTCATTTTGCCAGTTTGTTGGGTATGAGGTAAAACCTCAGGGTTGCTTTGATTTATATTTATCTACTAGTAGTGATTTAGAACATGCTTTGCTACAGCTGTCAATGTCTCAGGTCATCTCTAGGGGCAGCTAGGTAGCACAGTGGATAGAGCATTAGGCTATAACCAGGAAGACTTATCTTTTTGAGTGATCTTGGGCAAGTTACTTAACCCTGTTTGCCTCAGTCTCCTCATCTGTAAAATGAACTGGAGAAGGAAATGGCAAACCACTCCAATATCTCTGCCAAGAAAACCTTACATACCAACCATTTTGGAGAACAATTTGGAACTATGCCCAAAGGGCTACAAAAATGTGCATACCCTTTGATCCAGCAATAGCACTTCTAGGGCTATATCCCAAAGAGATCAAACAAATGGGAAAAGGACCCACATGTACAAAAACATTCATAGCAGCTCTTTTTGTGGCGGCAAAGAATTGGAAATTGAGAGGATGTCCATCAGTTGGGGAATGGCTGAGTAAGTCGTGGTATATGAATGTAATGGAATACTATTATGCTATAAGAAATGATGAACAGGTTGACTTTAGAAAAACCTGGAAAGACTTACATGGTCTGATGCTGAGTGAAGTGAGCAGAACCAAGAGGACTTTGTACGCAATAACAGCCACATTATGCAATGACTAAGATTGTTAAACTGAACCCTTCTCAGCATTATGAGGATCTAAGACATCTCCAGAGGCCTCGGGATGGAAAATGCTGTCCACATCCAAAGAAAGAACTATGGAAGTCGAATCGCTATCACTTATTTTTACCTTCAGTTGAGTTTTGTTTCATCTTTCTGATGGTTCCTCCTATTGGTTTTAATTTTTACTTAGAACTTCACTAATGTGAAAATATGTTTAACGGGTATGTAAATGTAAAGCCTATATCAGATTGTGCGCCTTCTTGGGGAGCATATGGAAGTGATTGTTGATAAATCAAAATAAATTAATAAAATTTAAAAAAAAAGAAATCCTTACATAGGCCCATGAAGAGTTGGACATGATTGAAAAAATAACTAAACACCAAAAGGACATTTCTATGACAATCGCTTTGGTCAGTTCAGCCAACCGGTAAATTTAGACGTGGGTGGAGAGCAGAAGCAATCAGCCGTATCAGTGGTTTCACTTGGCTGGTGAATTTAGCTAGAACGGTTTATCTAGAGAGACCTGTAAGGTTGCCATGAGAGTCAACACAGTTTAACGGGTAAAGAGAGAGCTGGCCTTGAAACCAGGAAGACCTGGGCTCAAGTCCCACCACTGACACATACTGTTGACCCGAGGCAAGTCAATTAACCTTTTGGTGCTCCAGGTGTCCTTGTAAGATTCTAAGCTGCAGAGCAGCTACTGATCTGCTTTGGCAGAGGGCGTTTTCTCATCAGGGAGTTCCGTACGCCAATAAAATCAAAGGTCCGGTGCAAAAGAATACAAAGATTTTCATGTCATTCAGTCCCTCATTCAAGGAGGCCAACAGATAATAAAGGCAAACATACAATTAACACTGATCTGGGACAGACAGGACAGACCAGTTGCTCACTATCAGTTCCCTAAGCTATCCTCACACCCTCTCTCTAAATACGTTTTTGAAAATTGGGATGATAAAGAATGGGATAATTGCTGGGAGTGTAGTTTGGAGGAAATGTATGCCAAGCCGCTGATACACTCCTGTTTCTGTGGGTTAAAAGCAACTTTAAAGGCTAGTGCTGAGTATGCATTTTATGAGACTGTTTACGATTCTAATCTCACTGATACCCAGACATACCAATAAACCAAACACCATTAAAATGGCAGAGATCTGACTTCCTGGTTCAAAAGGAACCAATCGTGGGCCTAGAGATAATGAAAGGAGCATGGGATCATAGTTTTAAAGCTAGAAAGGGTCTTAAAGGCCCTTTACCCTGACCTCATCATTTTACAGATAATGAACACAAGACCAGAGGAGCAAAGTGATTTGCCCAAGGTCACAGAGGGACTTAATAGAATAGCTAGGGTTTGAACCCAGGTCTTCTGATTCTGGTAATTGTTATTCATATAAAACTTGAAAGTTGACATATGTTTTATATGTTTGCCTTCTTTTGGTCCCCACGGCAATGGTCCACAATAATACCTATAAGTGCTACGGGTATCATTGTTTCCTTTTGATAGATGAGGGAAACTGAGGCTCAGAGAAGTGGAGTTGTCTTGCCCATGGTCTCATAGCTGGAAAACATCAAGATGAAATTTGAAAGGATTAATAGATGGCCTCGACCCAAGCTGGGTTTTCAGGGCTGACATAAGTCACAGTGTGAGACCTTTCTTTTTCTTCTAGCATCTTCACCCAAGAAAAAGCTAGTTACAGTGAACATCAAAGGCCATCTTGAAAAAAGAGAAGAAAAAAAAAACTGGAGAAGAAAACATAAAAGTATTGCAGATGACCAAAATGGGGAGAGCGGATGATGATGGTCATTTTTTCATGGTTTCATTCATTCTTTCAACCAACATTTATTGTGCCCTTACTGTATCTCTGAACTTTGGCATTTACGCAATTTCGTTATTTTGTTTACTCATTACATCAATATAGGGCAAAACACTTCCATGTCTTCTCATCCTCAGAGACTTGTCAAACTTCTACCATAAGTTCTCCATAGATATGTTAGCACCAGGCACTGTGTTAGTATACTAAGTGCTAGGAACACAGATATAAGCAAAGAAAATAGTTCCTACTCTCAAGGAGCTTATATTCTAATGGGGAAAGATAACACATATTGCACTGGGGCTGAAGCAAGCATGGCTGGGGCTCCTTCCAAGTCTGTGGTCCAGGAGAGCTACCAATCAGAAAGGGGGGAGAGGCTTCCAAGGCTGATGTTTCTCTGAGGCTGGTATGGAGATAGAGAACTCTGGAGGTCTTATTTTTTTCTTTCAGCATTTCAGGGATCCAACTTACCCCTTAAGACTGTTTTATATATATATATATATATATATATATATATATATATATCATTCTTGCTGCCACATTGGCCAACCTCCTTTTCTGTGATATTAACTTGAATATTTCAATGGCTATGCACCATTGAATATCAATGTGGTCATTCCTTATATCAATGCAGGTTGCAATCTATCCATGCTCTTAATTTGGTACAATTTTTCTTTATCATCTCCCTTATATCCTCCAGTCAACAAGCATTTATTTAGCACCTACTATATGCTTGGCACTTTATTAAGTACTGAGGATAGAGAGAAAGGTCAAAGACAGTCTTTACTCTCGAAGAGCCCGCCAAACATAATGGATATCTTTCTTTAGGTCTTTGACATTTCATGGGAAGCAATTATAACCCATCATCATTTCTTTGGTCCCTGATCCTATCGTTCACTGTGTTAATTATGTTTTCCAGTTCTGATTCATCTGCTAATTTGATAAGCATGCAGTTTATAACGTCATTTAAGGCTTGGGTAAAAATGCTAAAAAAGAACAGGACCAATAACATGTCCCTGGGAAATTCTACTGGAAACCTACCTCCAATTGTCATTGATTCATTAACCAATACACTTTGGATCCATTCATTCAGCCAGCTTCAAATCCATCTAACTGCATGCTAATCTAATGAAGTAAGGAAGCAGAGTTAATACATACAAAGAACAATGAAGAGGCATATGGCAGATGTGAATAGGCTACAGTATATAATAAATGTCAAACTCCAAAGAACAGGAGTGAAAGACATCATGAAGGAATTGTGTGATGGGGAGAGGAGATAGGCTGCTCATAATGATGAGAGTGTTAGGTTGACAAGCAGATAGCTCAAATGATCTCAGGAGTAAATGAGGATGGAATCCAACATGTTGAGTGGACTCACAAAGGCTGATTTATGGGAAGGCATGATGACAGTCACACAGGATGGGCAGGCATGTTTGTCGTCAGCTTCTTTAGAGGTCAACAAAACCATTTAAATAGCATTCTGTAGCTTACATTTCTCCCACTTGTATACAAGGATATCGTGACAGATTTTTCAAATATCCTTCTAAAACCCAGATGTATTACAGCTATAGATTCCCTAGGGTTACCAATCTCATAACCTTGGCAAAAAAATGCAACACCTGGTTGCAACATATTAGATAAGTATACATCTTGCTGAAGTAATACTATTTAAGAGTAAATGTCATAATACATTATTATAGTGTTAGTTTAATATAATAGCATAATGATTAAAATTATTACATCTTATAATAGAATTATTACTTATTAATGAGACTATGAAAAATCAAAGTTACTATTTATTACTAAAGTTCATTAAATAAACTTGAAAGTGTTAGTTATTTTATAATCAGATAACTTTCATGTACCAGATTTAGAGTCAGGAATCCTAGGTTTCATTTATATCCCTACCCCTTAGTAGCTATATGTCCTCAGCCTCAGTAAGAGGCAAGTCAACTTATCTCCCATGAACCGTAACTGCCACATCTGCCAATGAATGATAATAACACCCACCCTGCCCTACTCTGCCTACCTGACAAGGTGATTGGGAGGATCAAATGACCTGATTTATGTAGAACACTTTGTTCACCATAAAGCACATTGTAAATGTCAGCTCTTATGATAACCATTAATAATAACAACAGAGTCTCATTAATTTGGACTTGTCTAATTAAAAATGTGTGATAATTCATATGAGGAACAGATTGAAGTTTACATATGCAGTCTGCAAGAGGGAATTTGCTAAATGAATAGTGTAAATAATATTGAAAGGATGACTTAAATTAAAGCATTCAAGAGAATATGCAATTTCAAAGCACCTTAGAATGATCATTTCCCTTACAAATTACTTATGTACTCATTCTCAGGTCAGTAAGCTTTTAATGTGCTCTGATGTCAAGTCTCTATTCTAAATATGGGCTCTAATCAAGAAGCAAGCATTTATTAAGCACCTACTGTGTGACAGGCACTTTTGGCTAAAAAGATAAAAACAAAACCATTGCTACCTTAGAGTAGTTACCATATAGTTTAATGTTTTGAAGGGTCCCTAGGCACCATTAAAATATTGTTGCATATTAAATAAGGTTTTTAATATTAAGAAATATCACTTAAAATTAAATGACAACACCGATCATAACATAGCAACCTTAATGTGATTTTCACCCTTCCTTCTTCCAAACAAAATTCCTTTGCATGACAGGGAGGTCATGGGGAAGCCCAGGTGCATCCTATTCTGCCCCTGCTCTTATCTAGAGACAAAAAAGGGTGGGAGAAGGCAGTGGAGTGCTAGTCCATAAATTTCCTATCTCCAGAGGCCCCAGATGGAACTGCTCCCACACTGATCCTGATGTCCAATGATGATTATGGGAGAAGGTATAGGAAAAGCATGGAGCTGACAGACATTTTTTCCCTCAGGGTAGTTACCTTATCACGATACTCTTCCTGTCACAAAATTGATGTCAGAGTCTGAATGACCGAAATGATATATTGTGAAACAGTGGCAGCCATTAAACCTAAATGTCTTGACTTGACTATGCCAAAGGAAGCTGGTAGTTTATTTTTTAAATTTATTTTTATTGAAATCCTTTGTTTTGACAACACCTCATTTCCCAATAGATTCCTCCTCAGAGAGTCAATTGATAACAAATAAAAAAGAAAGAGAAAGCTAAAAGAAAAAGGGCAGTTCAGTAAAACAAATAGATTGAATCAGACAGTGTATGCGATGTTTTACATCTATGGTCCACTAAGTCTGCCTAGATGGAGGGAAGGAAGAATATTTTCTCCTCTCTGGGGACAAGCTTGATCACTACCATTGTTTAATTTTATTTTGTTGCTGTTTTTTCCATTTGTATTGTTGTAGTCATTGCATATATCTCTTTCCTGGTTCTGATTAGATTACTTTGTACCAATTTGATAACTCTTCCTAGGTTTCTCAGTATCCTCCTCGTCCTCCTCCTCCTCTTCTTCTTCTTCTTTCTTCTTCTTCTTCTATTATATATATTATAATATATCATTATTGTAATTATATCTTATTGTTATTATTCTTGATAAGTTTAGCAGAGAAGGAAGAATATGAAGGAAATCTTATCTAAGTCAGGTTTTGCTTTAATTTCACTATTGTCATGGAAATAACATTGGAATGAGAAAATAAGGTTAAAGCTATGTCTATGATTGCACTGAAATAGGAAACTTCCAGACATGGAAGCTTCTTCTATCAGTGCATGTTGACATATTCTCTGTGGCTTGAAGTCTTCGAGAATTACTTAAAACACTGAGATGAAATGATTTTCCCAAGGTCATACCATCAATATGTCTCTGAGGCAACACTTGAACCCAGACCTTATTGATTCCCAAGCCAGTTTTTTATCTACTACTCTTCTGTAATATTAGATACTTAATAAATGTTTATTTTTATTCAAATCAGAGTTAATGGTAACAGAAAACAAAACAAAAATGGTAGAGTTTAGCCTATGGTGGGTATACTAGTTGATGTATTTCCCAAGGGATATTTGTCAGATATAAACCATGCCGTTAAAAGATTATTGAAAAGATAGATTTTTTCTTAAATGTTGAATGGATGGATTGATGATGATGATGACAGATCATTGATAAATAATAGATATAGATAGATGAGTAGATGGATAGATAGAGGCTAGCTAGGTAGATGGATAGATGGAGGCTAGGTAGATAGGTAGGTGGATAGATGGAGGCTAGGTAGATAGGTAGATGGATAGATGGAGGCTAGGTAGATAGGTAGATGGATAGATGGAGGATAGGTAGATAGGTGGATGGATGGAGGCTAGATAGGTAGATGGATAGCTGGAGGATAGGTAGATAGGTAAATGGATAGATGGAGGCTAGGTAGATGGTAGATGGTAGGTGATTGTTGTTGTTGTTATTTGTCCTTTGTTCTTGAAGAGGACCATGACATCAAGGAGGTAATACCATGACAAGCAAGTCAATTGGAGTTAAGTGAGGGAGGGCTGTGCAAAGTCACCCACCTCACTCTCTCCTCCAGAACCATCTGGGTCCAGTGGCCAGATACAGATAGGATGACTGGAGATGGCCAGATGACAGATTGGATAAATGGTAGATAGATAAATGATAGATAAATAATTATAGATAGATATGTTCATATGCACAGGTGTTGCCTCCCCCACTAATAGAGTGTAAGCTCCTTGAAAGCAAGGGTTATTTCATTTTTAATCTTTTTTATCTCAGTTTTCTCATATGTGTAATGGTAGACTAGGGCCAGATGATCTCAAAGGTTGCTCCTTGCTCTCAATTTCATCTATGCTCCCTTGGCATGTGTTTGTTTCTTTATTTCATCATTCTCTAGCTTCTGTGCCTCCATAATTATAAACAAATGTCCCTTGGAGAAATCAGTTCTTAGACAATAGTTTCTTAATATTCCCCAATGAAAATGTATTACCAAAACATCTGTTTCCAACTGACATTTTCTGCCGTTGGGAAGATGGTTTAATTCATGACTGAGCAAGACTCCTCTGTTGATTCCAAGCCTCTTAATTGGCTGTCTATGGCATAAAAGGTAGATGGCCTGAGGTGGCTACCCAACAATCCTGCCACTCTGTACTTCCTGTCTTAGGGACACTCCAGCTCATTCTCCACTGGGACTGTCAAAACCTCTTTCTTCATTCTCCAAACTCCCAAACTTATTCACATACCTTCTACACTTGAGCTAATAGGATTAGAGAATTAGCTATGGAAAGGACCTTAGAGATGAACTACTCTAATCTCCTAAAGAAATTGGGGCCCAAACAGATTAAGAAGCTTGCTCAAGGCAACAAGTAACAGACATAGAATTCAAATCCAAGCCCTCTGGCTTCAAAGTTGTTTGTTTATTTTTGTCTTTTTCACCAGCATTAGAGTTGAGAACAAAAGGGAAGTGAGTTTGAATCCTATCCATAATATTCACTCTCTATGTGATGATGTATACCTCACTTAATAGCCTTTCCAAACACTTAGTTTGGAGCTGGAGGTCATGTGTTCAAGTCCTTCCTCTGCCCTATCTAACTATATGACCTTGGGCTCTTAGATTCCCTGGCCTGTTTCCTCATCTAAAAAATGGACTACCAGACCTCAGAGGAATAAGAGAAACAAAATAATCTCTACCCTCTGAGGACTTTCCTCTTTGCATTCTGTTTCAGAAGAAGAGGTATCCTTGCCAAAACTAATCTCTCCACCTGTATCGACCTCTACCTTTCCCACCTTCCCCAGAACCTTGCTCCAATAAATCGAACATTGCCTCTCTTTCAGGGATCTTCTATCTCTCCTTCTTTATTGGGTCTTCCTTGAAAACATGCTTCCCTTTCTACCCCATCCAGCTCTTTGACACACTCCTCCTGCACAAAGACATCCTTTTCTCTTCTTCTTTTCTTTCAGAGGCATAAGTGACTTGTCCAGGGTCACATGGCTAGTATCTGAAGCCTGTTTTAAACTCAGGTCCTCTTGACTCCAGGCCTGTCCTAGCTACCCCATCATGTGCAAATATCTTGAAAAAGTAGTATCTACCTAATGCTCCCATTTCCTCAACATTCACCCTTTCCTCCATCCAGAATCACAGAATTACAGTGTGCAAAAGAACGTCATCAGCTACCTATTCTTATCTGTACTTGATAAAGAATCCCCTCCTTACTATCAGATTTCTCACTAACTACTCTACTGAACCTGCTCTATCAAAAGTCACCCTTGATCACCATGTTTCCTGGCCTTCTTTCTGTCTTTATCTTTCTCTCCCTCTCTGAAGAATCTGACCCTATAGGCCATCCCCTCCTTCAGTTACTCCCTCCTTCCTTCTTCCTAGACAGCATCCTCTCCCAGTTTTTCTCCAACCTCTCCTTCTCTGTCACCCTTCCCCTCCTTCAAACTCTTCCCAGTCCTACCCTTCTAAGGTATTCTGTCCCCAGATTTTTCTTCTCTTTCTCCACTCTATTGGCCATCTTACTTCCATGGCTTGAATTGTGTCTCTGTGATAATCTATGTGTGTGTGTGTATGTATGCATGTATGCATGTATATGTGTATATATGTGTGCATGTATGTGTAAATATATACATATAAATATATAAGCACACATATATGCACCTATATATGCATACCTCATGTACATGTGTGTAAATGTATACTATCTTTATGTCTATATCCATCCATATACATATGACTGTCCTCATTTATTAAGTATCTCACCTCAACTCAAGAATCTATATTTTCAATCATAGATCATAATCTTGGTAAATTTCCTTCCAGAGTTGTCATGGCAATAAATTATCCTGCTGCAAATCTAGAAATGAGCCTCATAGACTCACAGAATCATGGATTTGGAAATGCAGGGGACGCCTTCATTCTACAAATGAGGAAATTGAGTCACAGGGGAATTAAATTACTTGTCCAAGGTTTTTGCTGTTGTTCAGTCATTTTTCAGTTGTTCCCGATCTTTCATGACCTATTTTGGGGTTTTCTTGGCATAGATACTGGAGTGGTTTGCCATTTCCTTCTCCAGCTCATTTTACAGATGAGGAACTAAGGCAAATAGGATTAAGTGACTTGCCCAGAATCACATAGCTAATAAGTGTCTGAGGTTGGGTTTGAACTCAGGTCTTCCTGACTCCAAGTGCAGGGTTCTATCTATTGTACCACCTAGATGCCCAAGGTTGCATCCATAGTAAATATTAGATAGATAGATAGATAGATAGATAGATAGATAGATAGATCGTAGATATGTGTGTATGTATGTGTATACATACATATATATATATATATGTATGTATGTGTATACATACATATATATATATATACACACATACATAAATGTACAAATTCATATCCACATATATACCTAATTGTACACATTCACAGCCATATACACACACGGGGCTTATATATGCATCTATATGTGTTGTATGTATTTTACATATTTATATATTATATATGTGCATTATATATTGCATATCTGTTTATGTTATATTTTGCAAGTGTACATCTATATAGTATATGTATTACATATTTGTTTATAGACTATATATTTCTATATTACATATTTGTTCATATATAACATATGCTTATATATCATATATGTGCATTTATATGTTACATATTTGTTTATACACAATATATATTTCTATGTTTCATGTGTATATTTATATATTGCATATATTTGTTTATATATAATATATACTCATATATTACAGATGTACATTTATATACTATGTATTTGTTTTTATATAGCATATATCTCTATATTACATGTATACATTTATATATTACATATTTGTATACAACATACATTTATAATTGCATATTTGTTTACATATAGCATATATTTATATATTACATACGCATATATTACTTATATAATGGTTCTTCTGGCAAGGCTTAGACTGTCTGCCTTGAGTGGGGACTTAAATCACTAAAGTCTTTGGGAGTCACATTTGTTCATAAATCAGAATCTCAAAAGAAAGAGGTGGAAAACTCTTCTCAAGAGAGTAGGAAGTGGCAGATCTGGGAACATCTGTGTGTACCCATATCTACATGCAAACATTACTGCACAAACACATCTACATATATACACATAGATACACATGCATGTATATAAATATTCTCCATGTAAGCAGATCATCTCTTCTCCACAATCCATAGATACAGAATTATCCAGGGCACTGAGAGGTTGTGACTTACCCAGGAAGATATACCCAGTATACTTCCTAGGTAGGACTTGAACCCAGGTCTTCTGGACTCTGGGGTTAGCTTTCTATCCACTATATCCTGTGGTAAAGAAAAATTTTAAAACCAAAATGCCCAGAACCAGTGGGACGGGTAAAAAAACCTGAAAACGTAATGCCTTCTCTCTAGTTTTTTGTATCCTCAAGGAGTCCAGTGTCAAAGCCCTTTTCTTGCAATCTCCTTAATGAGTACATTTAGACAAAGGCAGATTGGCTTAGGTGTTCTTGGGCCTCTCTGTGAATCAAATACCCCTGACATTTGTGCTTTGGGCTTAGGACTCCAGGAGGCTGCTATTTAGGTGGAACATCCTGCAATAAAAGTGCCAGGCAAATTGGCGATCTTATTTGATAACCCGCCGAGGGGGAGGGGAGTGTTGTTACCCTTAAAAATACTTATGCCAAGAGCGCCAGGAACTGCCACTGTCAGCACATAGCTGTACTATTTGATGCAAATCACAAGATTTGGAGGTAGGAAGGAAAGGGGAAAGAGGACGGTGGGAATTCTGTTAGTTTCCTGGCTGCCTTGCATGCCTGGTATATGGTTGCCCATGGAAGTTCGTTAAGTCAGTCAACAAGTATTTATTAAGGACCTACTATGTGGGATACAAAGAAAGGCGAAAGAGCCCTCAAGGAGCTCACAAACTATTGGGATAAAAGGATATATTAAAAAGAATGGGGGGGGGAAGGAGGATATTTAGTGCATGGGCATGAAGTCCTTCAGCCAGACAGGAGGTTATAACGTGTCTTCCCTGAGCCAGGACTCTTTCCACATCCACCCTCCACCCTCTCCAGTTAAAAGGAGAGAGGACCCAACTGGCAGGAGGTACTGAAGAGATGTGAGTTTCAGAGTTAATTGGATCTTGCAAGAAGATGAGTTTCTGGAGATAATAGTGAAATCCAGGTGAGTAGACAGGTGGGAAATGATGAGGTGTCTGCTCTTGGTGCAACCAATACAACCCAGACTGATTTTATTATCTATTTTTGGTATTATTCATATTTTAATATAAGTATTTTGGGGCAGTGAATAGATGCCAGGTTTAGGGCCAGGAAGACTTAGGATAAAATCCTGACACAAACTAGCTGGGTATCATTGGGCAAGGAAACTTCCGTGCATCTCAGTCATCCGACTAAAACTTATCTATTAAGAGCAACATTTTTAATAGATGGTGCCAAACCAAATATTAAGACTCTCTAAGCTTCATGGAAGAACTTTCAAAATAGAGAGACTTGGGGCAACTAGATGGTGCAGTAGATACAGAGCCAGCCCTGGAGTCAAGAAGCCCTGACTCAGACACTTACTAGCTGTGTGGCCCTGGGCAAGTCACTAAACCCCAATTGCCTTAAAAAAAAAAAAGACAACATAGAGAGATTCAGCAGAAAAAAAAAATCAAAATCACATGGGAAAAGAATGAGGCATCTATCATTCCATCCTCTCATTTGTCACTGGAATTTTACCAAGGATTCTTCCAGTGAGCCTACAGAAGATGAACTTACCTCCTTATGCTTTTTCTTAAACTCTGAAAAACAGCATATCAGCTCTATTCTTAAAATATATATATATATAGCAGGATGGTAAGGTATTGTTGGACTCTAAACTCTATTGGATAAGATGGGAACAAGAAAATGATAATAACACCTGAGGCTAATATGGGAGGGAAAAGAAAGTCAGCACATTTTTATAGTCTTCGCTCTCTCCCTAGTAGTCTCTGCTCAGTTCATTTCTTCCCATCAAGATGTCTTTAAGATTCCAAAGAGGCAGAGATTAGAATTCTACCAGAGGATTTCATGGACAGAGACCCACAGCTGGTCAGGCAGGAGGCTTCTTACTCACTTTCATTCCTGGCAGTATCAAAGTGGTTCATCGAGAAACTCACTGCTATTTTTAGTGTGGGGTGGGGGGGAGATTGGTGGAGTGGATTATGGAAAAATTCAAGATGAGAAGAATGATGACCGGGCAGGTGCCACTCCAATTAGCTATCATTTGAATATCTCATAGAGCTAGACAGATAGATGAACAGAACAGATGAATGGATTAGGGCTAAGCTCTCGTGCAGAGCTCATTGTCTTGATTAGGGCTGCATTTTTGCCTATTTGGATTTATCCACAGAAATCAGGAAGAAAAAAAAATCCCCCAAAGGAAATGTTACTTAGAGATGTTGTGTGCCTTTTATTACCTGTCTCACTTAGAAAGTGCCCCAAGTTGTTCTTTTTTTTTTTTTCTCAAGAGTCCCTTGGACAGCAAGGAGATCAAATCAGTCAATACTTAAAGAGATTGATTCAGCCTCTTCACTGGGAGGTCAAATACTGAAGCTGAAGCTGAAATACTTTGGCCACATAATGAGAAGATGGGAGTCATTAGGAAAAAAAAAATAAAACTCTAATGTTAGGAAAGATTGAAGGCAAAAGGAGAAGGGGATGGCAGAGGATGAGACAGATAGTGTCATGGAAACAATGAACATGAACTCAGACAGATTTTGAGAGACAGTGGAAGACAGAAGGGCCTCAAGTGCTATGGTCCATGGAGTCACAAAGAGTCAGACATGACTGAACAACAATATTAACAAATACCCAAATACATACATAACATACATACATACATATATACATATATATATATATATATATACGTGCATAAAACTTCAAAAGCGCAAAACTGCATGGACTATAGGTGTTTTGGAATACCCACACACCCCTATGCATACACACACATGCACAAACATATATTCAGAACCATACGTGGAACTTTATGTGTGTGTATACACACACACACACACACATGTGACTATACACATATAGTGTTTATATATGTATATGTAATATATATTATGTGTATTTATGTGTGTATATATAATATACATATACACACATACATATGTATATATAATATACACTATGTATATATAATATACACACGCATATATATATATATATATATATATATATATGGTTTATATATGTGTGTATATGTGTTCCAAAGGCTTAGTGGAATTTTATGCTATTAAATCTTTACATTTATGTATATAGACATACACATACATGTGTGTGTTTGGCTAAGAATGTGACATACATTTTGGACATGGCCAATATGTGGTTTTGTTTTGCTTGTTACAAAGGAGATTTTATTTTATTTTATTTTATTTTGTTTTGTTTTATTTTTTAAATGAGAGGGGGGCTCTGTGGAGGGAGATGGGGCTAGTGACCGTGACTTTTAAAGACAGAAAGTTAGACGGTCATTGATGTAGATTTGACGGTCTTTTTAGAAATAAAGTTGGAGAACAGAAGGAAATTCAGAGAGAGACACAGACAGGTAGGATAGCTTTGAAAGTAACATGCTTAATTATATGTGAATGGATATATGTACACACATACATTGCTCTTGCTCAGCTATTTCAATCGTATCCAACTCTTTGTGTCCCCATTTGGGGTTTTCTTGGCACAGATACTGGAGTAGTTGGCCATTTCCTTCTCCAGCTCATTTTACAGATGAGGAAACTGAGGCAAACAGGGTGAAGTGACTTGCCCAGGGTCATACAGCTGGTAAGTGTCTGAGGCTGGATTTAAACTCAGGAAGAGGAGTCTTCTTGACTCCAGGCACAGTACTCCAATATGTGTGTGTGTGTGTGTGTGTATGTATATATGTATATGTATATGTATGTATATGTATATGTATATATGTATATGTATATGTGTATATGTATATGTATGTATATGTATATGTATGTATATGTATGTATATATGTATATGTATGTATATATACACACACATATATAATATACATGAGTGTGTGTATGCATATGTATGTGCATATGTATATGTATGTGTGCATACACACATATAGAGATACAACCACATATATGTGTATATAATCTTTTTTATCCTCTTTTTTGTATTTGGAAATGTTTGTGTTTGTTATATTTATCAATTTGAGAACAGCCAAAAAAAATATTTTTAAAGAAATACTTCCAATTTCTTTCAATATGTTATGCTATATACTGCCTAGCACTTAACATAGTGTCTTGCACATAGCAAACACATAATAAATGTTTATTGACTGCCTGGTTGAGGGTTTTTTTTATCTCTTAAGTTTTAATCAACAGCTCTCATGTATAAACTAAGGATAACAATTCTTAACTTCTGTTTACCTCCCGAAACATTGTGAAGATTTGTTATGTGGTAGGATAAAGCATTTGTGTTCCTTCAATATTGTGTTTGGTATCCATCAGGAGATATTAATTTTGTCTGGACCTGTGGTTTCATTGGACAGCTAGACAGTGCAGTAGATAGAGCACCAGGCCTGGAATCAGGAAGACCAGAGTTCAAATCCAGTCTCAGACACTTACTAGCTGTGTGACCCTGGGCAAGTCACTTAACCCCAATTGCCCCCCAAAATAAAATAAAATAAAATAAAAGGATTTGTTCTGTAAAATTTGGCCTCTTTCAAAAGGTGGCACCCAAGGACCTAGAAGGCTGCACCCTAGAAGTTCCCCACCCCTGGCCTAGACGGTCCCTGAACTTTTTTTGTTGTTATTGCCTTATGTTTCAAAATTTTTATTTCATTGATAATACGTGTACAGCACTTTGTAGAACTTTTAAGGTCTATATATATGCTAGTTACTAATATTGTGATCATTACCTAGTTGATATCTTTTAATTGCATGTATTTTGTCTTATACATTTAAAAACATTATTCTGGGAAGACATATAAGGCTCTACCAGATTGGGAAAGAGATTGATGATATCAAAACAAAAAGGTGAAGACTCTCTTTTTTAGATTGCTCATTGGCCCCTGAGTGGTTAAATGCCCAGGGTCACTCAGCTAGTGTACTCTATCAGAATCAGGACTAGAACCCAGATCTTCTGAGATTGATTCTCTATCCTCTTAGTCAGTCTATTTCTTGGGCCTTCATTTCATACATTACTTAACTTCTTAAATACTTTTTACTTTTATTTTGTTTAGTCATAATTATTTATTTCTCAGAATGCCCATCTCATAAATGATAGAACAAAGGCTAACGTTATATGTTTACATCAAAGTTAAAAAGAGGTCTTTCCCAGCACCCACACCCTCCGAGGCCTTCCCTCGGAGATAACTTCCCATTTACACTTTATTTATCTTGTAAACGTGTAGATGTTTACATGTCATCTCCTCCATTAGAGTGTGAGCTTCCAGAGGGCAGGGACCTTGCTTTATTTTTCGTTGTATCTACAGAGTAGTACCTAGAACAGAGTGAGTGTTGTAATTGTTGTTGTTTGTCCTTCATTCTCTAAGAGGACCGGACATCAGGGAGGTGATACCATGACATGTAAATGAATTGGATTTAAGTGAGGCAGGGCTGTGCAAGGTCACCAGCCTTACTTTCTCCTCCAGAGCCATCTGGGTCCAGTGGCCAGATATGGATCAAGATGACTGGAGATGACCCTGGATAAAGTGGGCTTTTTTAAGCTAAGGTCTTTAACAGGTCTCAATTTGAGGCAACACCCATTCAGTGATTAAGGCTAGGTATGAAATGAGGCAGAGAATGGCCTCTTTTACCTAGTCAAAAAAAGGAAGAAAGAGAGAGAGAGAGATAAAGAGAAAGGAAGGAAGGAAGAGAGAGAGAGAGAGAGAGAGAGAGAGAGAGAGAGAGAGAGAGAGAGAGAGAAAGAAAGAAAGAAAGAAAGAAAGAAAGAAAGAAAGAAAGAAAGAAAGAAAGAAAGAAAGAAAGATAGATAGATCTGGGAGGGGAAGACTATCAGGGTTTCTGGCCAAAACAGAAACAGTTGCTATTTACATTTACTCAGTCAGTCAGAGCCCAAGCAATGACCAAGTGAGTGTTTGATAAATGCTTGTTGATCGACTATTTCTGCATAGTTTGAAACACTTATTTATTTTTTCTTTAAATCAATCCAATAGGTTACTTGGCATCAATCATAGACCAACAAGTGATTTCTTTGTCAGAATCTTTCATGTTGCAACATGTTGCTTGGCTGTGGTATTGTCAGCCCCACCTTTATCTGAATGAGGATATTGAAGATCTTTGTGCAGGCAGGGATTCTGATCGGACTGGACACGAATATTAGGAAGATTGCCCAGGAAGCAAAGTAAAGAATGAATTAGAAGGAACTT
This sequence comes from Phascolarctos cinereus, assembly GCF_003287225.1. Taxonomy (NCBI): domain Eukaryota; kingdom Metazoa; phylum Chordata; class Mammalia; order Diprotodontia; family Phascolarctidae; genus Phascolarctos; species Phascolarctos cinereus. The sequence goes on along the minus strand of NW_027555514.1, from coordinate 261,151,767 downwards.
AGTGCAGCCCAGATTGGGAGTCAGAGAACCCGAGTTCCTTGCTCAGCTCTGTTAAATATTACCTTTGTTACCTCAAACATGCCGTTCTATTTTGCTGCACCTCGGTTTTCTCATCCATAAAATGAGACTCGTGAACTGCTCAATCATTTCCTTTAGCTACAGATTCTATGATGTCATAAGTCACAGAATCCAGGGTCCTGGCCTGCATTTTGATCATTCCTTTTGCTACTTTGCTTGCATTCAAATCAAGTTAACATGCTGCTCTTACTACTGTAGAGAAGGTAGAAAATTCTTTCTTCTTGTACACAGAATCCAAAAGCAATCACTGTGGGTAATAGGTCAGTAAGCTGAAAGGGGCCAAGGCTAGCTAAATGGTACCTTACTTATTCAAAGCTAAAAGTCTTCAGATTAACTCTTGAATTTTATTGACAGGAACATGTAAACATTTTCAACCTCCAAGCAATCTGCTATTTGAGTTGGAATTGGGTAATCAACCTTGGGGCTGTATTTCTGACTTGGCTTTATCTCAAAGAAAAAAAGCATAAACCTTGTAAAGCAAAAGGTTTCAAGAGACCGCACCAGGCAGCTCATAAATGATTAAAATGTTAGTCAATGTCACCTTGGGAGGGAGAGCAAGTCACAGGCATAGCATGTATCTGAATAAAAATATACCTAGGGCAGAGTATATCATCGTAGAATCTGGAAGGAAATTTAGAAACATCTGGCCCAATGGCCTCTTTTTAATAATGACAACAATAATGATAGCTAACTTTTATATAATGCCTACTGTGTGCCAGGTGCTTTATGCATTGATCTTCACAACAATCGTGGGAGGTAAGCACTGTTATCATCCCATTTCACCATTGAGGAAACTGAGGCAAACAGAGGTTGTGACTTGTCCAGGGTCATACAGCTAAGTAGTATCTGAGGTTAGATTTGAACTCAGGTCTTCCTGACTCCCTGCCCAGCTCTCCATCTACTGCATAAACCATGGACATAAAGGTAAATTGAATTGCCCATGGTCATCTGGCTATTGAGTACCCTGACACTTCAAATTAGGTCTCTGGAATCAAAATCCAAGGTTCTTTCCACTATGAACCACTAATATACATGCATGTGTGCACATGTGCACACACATACACATGCATATCATAAGATCACAGATTTATAGCTGGAAGGACTCTTAGAGGTCAGTGAATCTGATTCCTTCTTTTTACAGATGAAGAGACTGAAGCTCCGAAATGTTGAGGAATTTCCCCAGGCTGTCAGCGCTGGTTAAGTGTCTGCCCAGGCCTTCCTGATTCCCACTCTAGCACACTATACTATACTATACTATGCTATGCTATGCTATGCTATGCTGTATTATGTTATCTTTCAATATAGAATTTGTATATTTACATATTATTTTAGATAACAAATATCTGTATGTATGTGGCAGACACATTTTCCAGTGGACAGAGAGCCAGCTTCAGAGTCAGGAAGACCTGAGTTCAAATCTTACCTCTGTTACCTTGACCCATGATATCTGTGTGTCCTCAAATTATTTAACCTTTCGGTGCCCAAGGCAACTCTAAGACCATAAGCCATAAAACAAATACTGATCTGCAGCGACAGAAAGAATTTCCTCATCAGGTATTGTCTATTCCAATGAAATCATGGGTCTAGTCCCAACCAGACAACACATACAAACACACACATATACATGTCTAAGTACCATAGGATAGGGACAGCTAGGTGGTGCAGTGGATAGAGCACTGGCCCTGAAGTCAGGAGGACCTGAGTTCAAATCTGACCTCAGATACATAATACTTACTAGCTGTGTGACCTTGAGCAAGTCACTTAACCCTGTTGCCTAGCCAAAAAAACCAAAAACTAACTAGATAGATAGATAGATAGATAGATAAACAAATGAATGAATGAATGAATAAGTAAATAAATAAATGCCATAGGATAATAGATATCAAAATGGAGAATATTTCAGAGGACATTTAGTCCAACACTTTCATTGATTAGGAAAATAAAGCCTTGGGCAGTTTAGGTAACTTCCTCAAGATCGAGCAGGTGGTCATTGTCAGAGGAAGGATTTGAACCTGGGTTCTTTGACTCCAGACTCATCATTCTTTTCACCATACTAAACTGCTTCCCTATATATTAAGCATTGTTATGAAGAGATGGCAGTGAATTCTAAGGGGCAAGATGGTAGAAGATACATCCTTAGACCTAATATCAAGAATATCTCAATTCATCTTCCATCTTTGACACTGTTAGCCATGTAACCCTAGGTAAGTCATTGAACCTCTGTGAGACTCAGTTTCCTCACCTCTAAAATAAAAACAATAATACCTGTAGGGTGTCGTGAAACTCCAATGAGATAGCATATATAAAGCTCTTTGCAGATTTTAAAGGGCTAGATACATTCTGTTTATTATTCTGTGCGTGACTTGTGGTCCCATTACTTTGTAATCAATCCCTCGTGTGTACATGCACACACACACACACATATATGTGTGTGTGGCACTCATTCCAATGAAACAGACTCACAATAATACAGGAATCAAGCCTGAGCGCAGAGAACACATCTTCTCTGACTGCCTACGGGTGTCAATTCCCATCTCATCTCATCTATTATTTCTCCTTTCTGAATTCAAAGGCAAGCCTGACAATCAGTTGGGGGTGCTTGGAGCGCTATTACGCTTTTCACAGCTGGGAAAGGAAGGATGTGAGCAGCAATGTGTGGTCCCACGGAGAAGGGAGCCTGAATCCCCAAAGGTAAAAATCGATAATGTTAATTCATCACAACACCTAATATGACACTTTCTCTCTTCCCCTTGGCGACTGTTTTCAGGTGTCAAAAATAATCCGGGAAAGAATCGGAATCCATGGTTACACCTAGATGGTGAATAGCTCTAACACATCAGTTTTCAAGAAGCTCTGGGAAATTTGTACTCTGCAGCCCAGGAAAGATCAGATCACTTTGCCTGTCCTCCTAATGCTAGTGCCTTCCTTCTGAGAACACCTCCATTTTATTCTGTCTCTATCTCGTTTGAACAGAGTTGCTTCCATATTGTCTCCTCCATGTGAGCTCCTTGGAAGCAGAGACTTTTTTTTTTTTGCTTTTCTAGCACTTGCCTTTTCTATTTCTAGCACTTAGCACAGTAAGTGGTACATAGTAGGTGCATAATAAATGCTTGATTTGATCTCAGAACTTTAAAAATGTTTAAAAACTGTTTTAACATAATTGAGGGGAAAATAAAATATTATGTAAATAAGTAAATAAATAATTGATTTGACTTTCATATAACTGAGTTTAAGCAATTTCTGAGCCATCATCTTCCATATAGGTTCTCATCCCATGTAAGCAGGGGTTTGCTGGTAAATCTTTAACTATTGATTCTCTCTCTCTTTTTTTAATGTACACATGGCATGCTTTGAAGTTTAATTTTCATTAACATTTTCTCCACCACTTCCTTAAGTCAAAAATTAGCATCCCTGATTTGTAGTGTTTACAGATTTCCTAGGTACAAATGTTCACTTTGAGCATTTAACGATCAGCCCTCATGAGCCAGTTCTGGCTGGCTCCAGCACACCCTTGTATGTTACCTTCTTCTGAATTATCCATAGTTAATTCACCAGAAAGAAAGAAAAAATCCATCAACAGATAATGTAGACCAAACAATCTGATAATTGATTTATCTCAAGAAGCCTTTCCCAGTTTTCCTTAATCTTACTTAGTTCCTTCCCTCTGAGATCATCCCAAATTTATCCTCTCTATATCTTATTTATACATATTTGTTTTCATGTTGTCTCTCTTATTAGACTGTGAGCTACTTGAAAGCAGAGACTACATAGATAGATAAAGGAGATAGATAGATAGAGAGAGAGAGAGAGAGGGAGAGAGAGAAGAGAGAGAGAGAGAGAGAGAGAGAAGAGAGAGAGATAGATAAATAGATATAGACAGACAGATAAATAGATAAAGGAGATAGCTAGCTAGCTAGCTAGAGATAGAGGAGAAAATAGATAGATAAATAGATGGATGGATGGATAGATAGATATAGAGATAGATAAATAAATATGTAGATATAGATATTTGCCTTTCTTTGTATCCCCAGTGCTTAGCATGGGGCTAGGCAACATTGTAGATGTCAATAAATGCTAGCTAACCGACTTTTCATTGCGTAACTCTGTGTTTCATTAACATAATCATCACACACAAAAAAAGGAAGTAGCATGATGTTGTAGAAGGAATCAGAAGATCTGCGTTTGAATTCTGATTCTTCTCTACACATTGCCTTAGACAAGTCATTTAACATGTCTGGGCCTCAGTTTCCCTATCTGTAAAATGGAGGAGGTTTGGCTAGACCCCTTCTAGCTCTAAATCCTTCCTACCTCTAAATCTGTGATTAAGAGCCATTTTTATCTCAGAGGGAGGAAGGAAAGCTCTCTGATTTATCAATCAGTAAGCATTTAAGGACCTACTATGTGCCAGGCACTATGCTAGATGATAAGAATACAAAGATAAATGTATAGTGTACTGGTCACTTTTAGTGCCCCCCCACCATACAGTCTGGAACACTGCATAATAAGTACAAATAGAATGAAAGATTTCAAAACTGGTGGATTTCTTTGAGACTTTGAAAATCATTATTTTATCTACCTGATGCTTTAGTCTAGACTATATGCCTAGGAGCTTATGGACAAGACTTAGAAACCAACTGGAAAAACCCAATGGTATTTGCAAAATGTTCTCAAAAGCCACCCCCTCCTTCTACAATCTGTGCAATATAGATCCCCAGGCAATTGTTTTCACCAGATGACAGATCCCCTCCCCTTTTAATCATTCAACATTCAGGAAGTTCTCAGTCTGGTTATTCCCGGGGAGTGAAGCTCTCTCCTATATTTTGCATGAATTTCTTTGTCCTGGTGGAAGCTAAATTCAGACTAAGAATCATTTACCTTTAGGGGGAAAAACTCTTTCTCTCCCACTAAAATACACAACCATCTGACTGAATGACTAACGTATCTCTCTATACCCTACACAAAGGAAAACTCCAAATGACAATAGACAAGCTTATTTGCCACAAGCAAATTTTCTATTCTTTTAAGTCATACCTATCTCTTCACAATAGCCCAACAGCTAGTTGGAGAGTGGAATACTGAGCCATTAAACTGGTTAGTTGGCCCATTCACAACTAAAGAATCAATTCCCTTACCAAATTGGTTGAATTCCTTATTGAACCAACCTGGTGTTTTGACACAGTGTAGACACACCCTGTGCCAACACAATACTGATTGGTCTTGAGAAAACTGGAAAATTCCATTGCAGCTCTGAAGGCTTCCAAACAACTCAGCTTTTGAGCCCTTGGAATCATGGACTGAATTTGGTGGGGATTCCAGGAAAACAGAGACCTTCCAGCTAGAAGCTGAAAATTTATAAGCTAACAAGCAATTCGGCAATGTGTTTGCTTTTGCAATAGCAATTAAATACAAAACAGCACAAATAATCTGAATAGGGAATTGTACACCAGGGAGAAGAGGGAAGAGACTGTGGGAACGCAGGCGAGGAATATAGTAAATGACATTGGGATTTTCTATTTGAGCTCATGTAACATTTTAATCAGAAATGATTAGCAAAGAATTCTTTGTGACATTTTAAATGGAGAATGAAGAGACTGGCTTGCCATCCTTATAATTTTTCATATTCAGGGTTCCAAACTATGCACTGGAACATCAGAAGACTATTAGCTTCACTCTGCGAAACAGCATTGTTATGCTTTGTCTATATGGGAAATGTTTGGTTCTGTCATAAGGCAAGCAGCCAGTCCCTTCTGTGTAACATTATTCTAATGCAAACCAAAATTTTCAGTAGTAGGAAAGCCCTTTGTGGATGGGAGAGATTTTCTGGATGAAACTGGCAGGTTCAATTCCCATCAATCAGTAGAAATAAACCTTAAAGGGGGTAGGTGAAGTAATAGATGAGTCGCCATTTTTAAATTGAACCATTTTACTTCAACAGGAGGCGGTGTTGTACTCTGGTGGAAAGGATTAAATTTAGAGTCAGAGGAGCTGGTTTTGCATCTTTGTTTGATGAATCAATCAGCTAGATACAAAGACAAAACTGAAACAGCCTGTCCTCAAGAGACTTACACTCTATTCTGTTTCTGACTCTATTGACACGATGATTAGCAACATTATTGGCAGGTGCCTCTTTAACCCTCAGTTTCATAAGCAATAAAATGAGGAGGTTAGATTGGAGGACCATTCTAGCACTAAAACGACGATCTTAAATCTGGGAGAAGAGAGGGAGCTAGACAAGAATGGGCCATGTGTATGGTGCGTAGCACAATGTCTTGCACATAATAAGCTCTTAATAAGTATTTAAGCATTAATTAATTAAATATAAATTTTATTGAACATTATATGTTATAATATTGTATACGAATGTTTATTGAATATTGTAAGTATTCATTGACTGACCAGTTCCACGGACTGAATCCCATTCCTATAGTATATCATGGGATTATAGACTTAGATCTGAGGGGATTGTCTAGAGTAGGAGTGGAGAACCTGCAGCCTCTAAGCCACATGTGGCCCTCTAGCTCCTCAAGTGCGCTCCTTTGACTGAATCCAAACTTCGTTAAATCAAAGGGCTGCTCTTGAAGACCAAGAGGGTAACATGTGGCCTCGAGGCTGCAGGCTCCCCACCCCTGCCTAGACCATTCCCCTCATTTAATGGATGAATTAACAGAGGCCCAGCAAGAGAAAATGTCCAAGGTCATAGACACACTTAAGTGCCAAAAAAACAGAATTTGAACTCAGTTCTTCAAACTCCAAAGCCAGCGTTTTTTCTTTTCCAGCATACTGACTCTCCTATGAATTACAGAGGGAAGAGAAACCAAGGTAACTTATCCTCTCCCAGTAACAGAGCAAGAGCAGAAAAGCAGACAACTTTCCCTTCTTAAATGTTGTTCTTGGCACTGTGGGGTGCTTAACGGGGTGAGGGCAGAGTACTGTAAAAATAAAAATATTAGCTAGTTTATTAACTTATTTAATATAGTAATGAAGCTAAGCAAATAGACTGTAAAATCCTATCATAACCATAAATCTGTTTCGGGGAAATGTCTCTGAATAAACTCGATGCTGGCAGGAAAATTCATTTGTGAAATATACTTTCCAACTGCCGCTATTAGAATTTTTATAAAATTGCTTCTCCGGTTGGGTCTCCTCCCCTCCCTTCCATATTTTACACAAGCAGCTGACTGGAAGTGCCTGGGAAACATTTTTTTTGAATGCACATTACATTAAACTTCAAATTTTCTATCTTTGACAGAGAAGAAAAATTGCACAAGGTGAGAAATATTATCGCTTGCTTGTATTTATCGTTTGTTTCCTTTAGATAATTTTTGTTACAGCTATATCAAGTTGTTTTTTTTTTAACATCACAAAGGTGGCTGAGTCTCAGAACAGGGCTGTTTCTAAGATACTTTATTGAGTGATGGATCAATTTTTTACTTATCAAAATTATTTCCATTTCTTAAAAGCAAAAGTACTGTTAACCTATTCTTGCAGAAGAAAAATGACTTTAATCTCAGATGCTCCATTAAACATGGGGGGGAGACCACCAATCAATAAAGGCAAAGGTCATGGAAACTTATGATTAGAACATAAAATAGTACTTACCAGCTAAGGGGTTATAAACATAAGAGGGAGAGAGAGAGAGGAGAGAGAGAGAGAGAGAGAGAGAGAAGAGAGAGAGAGAGAGAGAAGAGAGAGAGAGAGAGAGAGAAACAGGATATCCCAAAGAGAAAGTTCTAGGACCAATATCTCTGTACATACATTGTGTATAAACCTTTAGAGTGAAAATGCAGGCAAAGTCCTTATAATAAAGAGCTTACTGTCCAAATCTCTAACATATTGGAAATAATTTGCTCCTATGTTCATGCATTGTTCTGAAAATCTAATATGCCCACACCACAATGAGCTATACCTCTCAAGGAATCTAATTGGAAATGAAGTGCTTCCGATAGAAAAAAAAATGCAGTTAGCCCAGCTGGAATTAAGGAAATAATTTCTCCATTAATCCCACCACCTACAGGAAGCCTTCCCCATCCCCTCTTAATTTTAGTGCCTTCTCTTTGTTAATTATCTCCTAGCCATCCTGTGTATAGCTTGCTTTGCTTATATTTGTTTACATATCATCTTGCCCATTAGATTGTAAACTCCTTGAGGGTATCTCCAGAACTTGGCACAGTGCCTGGTATACAGTACATGCTTAATGTTTGTTGATTCATTGACTAATCCTCAAGTACCTCCAGTATCAATTATCCTAGCATGGAAATTACTGCTAGGGTATGTTTGCTTTGTTTGGGTTTGGAGGTAACTACTTTCTTTAGGGGGAAAACTTCCACCATTAGAATGTAAGCTCCTTGAGGGCAGGGACTTTGCTTTTGCCTTTCTTTGTACCCCCACCAGTGCACAGTGCATGGCACAGGTTTTTGTTGTTACTGAGTCAATTTAGTTGCCACCCCATTGGGGTTTTTTGGCAAAGATCTTGGAGTGGTTAGCCATTTCCTTCTCCAGCTCATTTTACAAATAAGGAAACTAAGGCAAACAAGGTTAAGTGACTTGCCCAGGGACACACAGTTAGTAAGTGTTTGAGGCTGGATTCGAACTCAGGAAGATGAATCTTCCTGACTTCAGGCCAGCTGTTCATCCACCTAGCTGATACACGTAGCACAGAGTGTATGCACATAATGAATGATTGTTGACTAGCTGTCTAACTCCTGGTTAAGAGTTTCATTGAATTTAAAGTCCAGCTTCTTAGACTATTGGCACAAATCATTCAGAGCAGTTAACCCTTAAGAGAAGAGTGTCCAAGGTAAGGACCCTCTCTCTGCCTTTCTCTGATGCACTGAGGCTTGGTGGTCCAAGAGATGAGGGTGTGGCTGGATGACTCAGCCCATTATTACCCCCACACAAACAGGGAAGGATCCAGGCTACCCATCTGAGCAGGAAAAAAATGATCCCATGTAAGAGAAATCACCCTACACAGTGTTATGAAGAGTTGGTAATGGACTAAATCATAAATATGAAGCCTGGGAACCAATCATCTTGAAGGAAGAGCACTTTAATTCTTCCTCCTCTGTACAATGGCCTTGACATCATATTCCCTCTGTTCCCCCTGCAATCCCCCACCAAAGGATCCATAGAATCATGGATTTCAAGCTGGAAGAAACCTTAGAGGCCATTGAGTCCAAAGCCTTCATTTTACAAATCAGGAATCTGAGATCTGGAAAGGTTAGTCAGTCAATTAACATATATTAAGTTCTTACTCTGGGTCTTGCTAGGCATTATGCTAATCACTGGAAATTTAAAAAAAAAAAGGCAGCGTGCCCAGAGTCACAAAGCTAGTTAATGTCTGAGGCTGGTTTTGAACCCGGGTCTTCCTAAGTACAGGAAGCACAGCACTTTATCCGTAGGATTGCTAAAGGGCATGCAGAAAAATAAAGGGGAGGGGAGGCAAACAAATAGAAGGAAAACCTACCATCCATGGGGGAGAGAAAAGTATGTATTATTCTAAATGGGTTAGAGAAGCCCCCTTTGGGATTTCACGGCTGGGTCAGAATTCTAAGATGGGATACAGTAACATAGGTACTCTGTACCCTCTCCTGAGATAGCCCACTTAAAACCTAACCATTTCTCTCGTGCAATGAGATCAGTAAATGCTAATAGGCTCCAAGACAGTGATATGTCAGGAAGGGAATTTATATCACCCTTCGAGAGAGCTTGAGGCAAAAACATACAGAAGAAACTCATATCAGGCTCAGGCCAGGAGGTTTTGTTTCATAAAAACCAGGGCAAAAAAAAAATTGCTTCACTAAGTAACCTGAACTCGACTTATCATATTAACACTAAATCTTTTTTTTTTCCCAAGACTAAGGTTTCTACTGTACTCGGTGATAAACAAGGGTGATCTTCCTAGCCTGCCTCAGCAGAGCTGCATACTTCACATTGAATGGAATGGACAGGCTGCAAGATCAGGATACCAAGCTCATTCCAGTCTAGGATACAGGGGACTCAGTACTTTTTACTGTCTTTCATGAAGGAGGGAATAGAGTGAGTGTAGGTATAGAAATCCAGACTTTCAGGGAACTGAAAACACCAAGGTTCTCTACTGATTTAAAAAACAACAACAGCAACTGTTTACAATTATTGCAAATCTGGATAAGGCCCAGATATGCTTGGGTTTGCTGCAGAATTTGAACCCATCTTTTATAAAATATAGGGGAGTATATCACATTGCATTCTGGGATACATTGCAGGCTGCCAATTAAGTGAAATCACTGGATTCTAGATATGTAATCAAGAATGGTGAAAGAGTTTCTTTCTTCCACATGAAATGAGTTGGAAGAGGATAAAGATACTTCTTTCAAAGAGGGTAAAAAAGAAAGTTAAAGTATGACAAGATGAGATGTCATTGCAAGATGAAGCTTCTAAAACCATGATTTTCTTTCTTTCTCTTTCTTTCCTTCCTTCCCTCCCTCTTTCTTTCTTCTTCCTTCCTCCTCTTTCCTTCCTTCCTTCCTTCCTTCCTTCCTTCCTTCCTTCCTTCCTTCCTTCCTTCCTTCTTTCTTTCTTTTTCTTTCTTTCTCCTAGCTAGGTGCCAAGAAGCAGTGGGAAGACATCTGGCCTTGGTGTCAGGAGGCCCTGGTTCAAGTCTTGCCCCTGACATATATTGGCTGTGTGATCATAAACAAGTGATTTAACTTCTCATTATTGCTAGGTAACTCTATAAGACTATACTTTTTAGAATAGTTGGGACAGGTAGGTAGCATAATGAGTACAGTCAAGAACTGGAAGACCTGGGTTCAAACCTAATCTCAGACACATCCTAGCTGTGGGCAATTCACTTAACCTCTCTTTACCTCAGTCTCTTCATCTCTACAATGGGGATAATAATAGTACCTACCTCCCAGGGTTGTTGTGAGGATCAATTATGATAATAATTGTAAAGTGCTTAGCACAGTGCCTAGCGTATAGTAAGCACTATATCAATGTTAGCTATTATTATTATTATTATTATTAGTATTAGTATTAGTATTAATATTAGTATTATTGTTAATGCAGATGATGTGGTGAAGAGAGGTTAAGGGAAAACAATTATATACTTCAAAATCTCTCTGAAGAGGAAAAGTACTGTATAGTAATGGCACTTATAAAAAGGCTTTCATCTGAGGATCTCAAATTGTGTCACAAACATTGGCTTCTTAATCCTTACAACATTCCTGTGAAAGAAATAAGCAGTAAATTAACATCGAGAGGGTGATTACCCAGATTTTATAGAAACAGTAAATCGAGGTATCCAACTATGAAATCAGAGAGTGGCAAGGCACACACATGCAGAAGCAGCCTGGCATATTTCTATGTGGCAGAAATATTTGGTGAATACATTCAACTCCCTTCATGACCCTAGCAGCTAGTACCAGGGCCATGTCAATGAATCTGAAGTTTCGTATAGAAATACTTGGCAGTGGTGAAACTAGAGACCTTTGTATTCTGTTCCTACAGCTGAACCCAGATCTCTACAACCCTTAAACAACAATAGTTATCTCTGTTCAGGTGGGGAGAAGTAGGGGTGGAAGAGTTTATGTTACTGCATCTTCTTCCTAATAACTGGGGTGTTGCTAGTAAATGTTTAACAACCAGTTCTGTATTACAAAAAAAAAAAATCAAGGCACAGTTTGAAGTTTAATCTGCATTAACATTTTCTCCATCACTTTCCTAATTTTAAGCGATCAGCAAAACAATAAACCAAGCCTGATTTATGGCATTTGTCTATTCCTGAGATACAAAGGCTCGTTCTGATCATTTAACAATTGTCCCTCTTAGCGAGTGTGAGCTGACTTTAGCACACTTCTGCTAACACCCCTCCAACTAATTCTCTAATTTCTTGTTAATAAGTTAGTGCCTATCCAGTTGTTAATCTTCATCCAATTTTTTCCTATTATGTGATTTTACTCTCTGTCCATCTAGACCCTCCCTCATCACTGTTATCCACATCTGCTACTTGAAGGACAAACTCTTTTTCCTAATCTCTTTCCCAGTGTCATTCATCTTTCCTCTTCCCTGGGTTCTCTACTAGCTCCTTACTCTATGTCCTATTGAATTCCCAGAATTCACCTTAACCTTAAGCTTGTCCTCTTTTCTTACTTGTTCTTTCCTGTTGCAACTGAGACCTTGTTCTAGCAGGGGAGTATAGCTACTTGTATACCCTTGACTGAAGAATGGTATGACTCTGTTGGGGAAGGCCTCCCTCTTCGACCTACCTCACAGCTTCAGAAAGACTTCACATGGAGCGGTGATGTAGGAAGGGGATACCTGCCTAGCCAGGCAGATCAGCCGAATCAACCCTGGGGTCACTGGGGTGACAGACATAGCCATCAGGTCTCCTTCATGTCCTCCCTATGATAATTGAAACCTGGCTCTCTTCAGATGACATCCCATCTTCCATTATCTTCTCCTTTGAAGGTTTTGACCATCTACCTAAATTCATGGGAATCTTTGGTCCCTGGTACCATTCTCATAACATTGGCCAATTACTAACACTCTCTTTTGTCTTGTTTTAAATCCATATCATCTGCTAAGGTGAGGTCCTCTGCCCACAATGGGACAATACCTCTTAACCCAAATTTTCCCTTTCCAACTTCTTTCCTGTTATCATCATTAACAACTTCAATATCCATGTTAACCATCCATCCCTCACCTGTTCTCCCAGTTCCTCACCCTGTTCAGCCCCATTGGCTTTAATGTCTACTCTAAACCAGCTACCAATCTACAAAATCAAATTCTGCATTAGATTGCCATTAAGTTCTTGAATTTGATATCCCCTCAGCTAATATCAATTATCTTCTTCCTCATCCCCCACCTACTCAATCTATACTTCTTCCCTGCTGGGAACTTTAGTCACTCTGCTATTCTCCATTCACTTAGTCCAATAACCTCCTTCTGATCATGCTTACTCCCTACCCATTATGGACTCTATCATCAGCTACTGTGCCCATCCTAACACCTTTAATTCACCTTGGCATGCCACTGTCCTATCCTGCCAGCTTCCCACCCTCGATCCCTATGACCATCTGCTGTCACTCCTGCTGCCAAAAACTTACTATTTGAGAAAATCATACAACCATGGTGACAGAACCCGCTATCAATTTATGTTTTCTAACGTCAACTGGGCCTTCATGGCTCCATGGAAAATCTCTTACTCAGTTATGATTGATCCCGTAACAACTCCCCATGACAGCTGTTCCAAACCTTTGCCAATCTCCTCAAGGCCCCAGGTCTTGGAAGATGACTTTACCTCCTCCTTTGTTTAAATGATGACTCTATGTAATTTGTCTGTTTCACTTTTTTTTTCCCATAAACTAAACAAAAAGCAAATTAGCAAAGTCCACAGTTCTGTATGAAGTCATGAAGCCGGCCTTCTCGACTCATAGCACTTCATTCTAAAAGGCTTGTAATGAGAAATAGGTTTACTTGAAGCTTTAGAAGTGTGCCTCTGAAAATGTAGCTTGTAGGTGAAAGATGAAACAGGAATAAGCATTTATGGGGCTTTGGAGCTGTGATTTAGAATAAGGCATGGTATTTTTCTTCAGGATAGAAAACACATTTATTTTCTTCATTTTACAATGGAAAGCACCCCTTCCTTTGGCTTGTTAAATAATTTCAGAGATAAATGAAAGTGGATATTTCAGAGTTTACAGTTTAATATAGCTCAATGGCATGTAAGCCTCATCATCTGAGATAGTGTTTGCTGTTGGATAATGTATTAAGCCATCTCCCAGAGATTGTTATTAGAAGGTTTTAATGCTCCATAAAACTAAACTTGCAATGTCTGATGTCCTAAGATATTACAGAGATGCTTCTAACATCTAACAGAGAGGGTAAAATAAGGCCATCATGCTTCTTCTTTCCTTTCAATACGTTCCACAAATTCATCTGCCGTCTTCCAGTCTCGGGCACATTACAGAAATTGAGACTTTCATTTGGGATAGAGTTTGCAGGTAAATAATACATTAATCCAATTATTGTTGTATGGCTAAAAGGTCGTAAGAGAGTTATGAGCATAGTAAGATGACTAGAGAGCTGGCCTCTGGGTCAGGAAAACCAATATTTGAGTTCTACCTCTGACACATACTGTTTAGGAGACCCTGGGCAAGTCCTTTCACTTTGCAGTGCCCAATATAGCTCTCTAAGGCTATAAGCAACAGAGCAAATTCTCAATAAAGTTATAGGTTTGGTAATAGATAGATAAGTAGATAGATAGATAGATAGATAGATAGATAGATAGATAGACAGATAGACAGACAGACAGAGACAGACAGACAGACAGACAGACAGACAGACAGACAGACAGATAGATAGATAGATAGATAGATAGATGGATAGATAGATAGATGGATGGATAGATAAATAGATGGATGGATGGATGGATGGATAGATAGATAGATAGATAGACAGATAGCTAAGCAGATAGACAGATAGATAAATGAATGAACAAATAAATGAATAGATGCATGATTGAATGTATAAATAAATGGTGAATAAATAAATTGTATGGTTACCATGTGTAAGAAAATAAAAATAGTAAAGGTAAGACTCTTGATACTTACATTTTTAATGTATATGATTTTTGAATTCTTTATATGAGAAGGTAAGCTCTGGCCTCAGAGTCATGAGGACCTGAGTCCAAATCCAGCCTCAGATACTTGGCGCTTACTAGGTCTGTGACCCTGGGCAAGTATTTAACTCCATTGCCTTGCAAAAGAAAAAAAAAACCATGTGTACCTGTTTCTGAGAAAACATGCCTGGAAACTGATAGAGCAAGAGAGAAGTAAGTCTAGGTTCTAAGAAAGAAAATGGCAGTTGATGCCTATCAGAGAAACTGCTTTAGGAAGTTAGCATCAAATAGCTGTGCATTATCTCTTCTTCCAAAATGGAAACTTTCTACTTTTTCATCCTAAAATGCCATGGTCTAATCAGCAGGGATAGTTGTGTGGCTGTTTCAGGCTGTTTGAGTCAAGTTGAGTCAATAAGCATTTACCATGTGTCCACTATGTGCTGGGCTCAGAAAGGCATAAATACTACCTATCCTCAAGGAACTCACATTCTTTTTTTTTTTTAGGCAGTTGGGATTAAGTGACTTGCCTAGGGTCACACAGCTAGTAAGTGTCAAGTGTTTGATCTGAGGCCAGATTTGAATTCAGGTCTTCCTGACATCAGGGCAGGTGCTCTATCCATTGTGCCACCTACTTGCACCCTTGGAACTCACATTCTAATGAGGGAGATAATGCCCAGACAACTATGTACAAACACAATAAATGTAGGATGAATTGGAAATAATTGCAAAGGAAAGGCATCAGCATTATAGAAGGGATTGGGAAAGGATTTTTAGTTGGGATTTTAGCTAGGACATGAAGGAAATCAGGGAAGGCAGGATGGAAAAGAGGAAGGACAGCATTCCAGGCATGGGGAATAGCCACTGTTTACCTCTCTCTCCATTGATCACTCCACTTTTCACCATTCTCTACCAACCCAATAGGTCTGCAGCCACCACCATCCTCTGCTAGTAACCTACAAGACCTCATGTCTTCTCATATCCTCTTTCTATCCAAGGTATTCTTGGCTTTCCCTGGCTAGCCTAGCTAGATGACAGGAGACAAGAACATGGAATTCCTCTGATGATGGGTCTCTTACTATAGACCCTGGTTTTAGCAGTGATTCATTCATTTATTCTTCAACAAGAATATAAATAACTTGTGAGTAGGGAGTGTTTGATTCTTTGTACCTGCATCCCCCGTGTTTAGCACAGTTAATGGCACATAGTAGGTGCTTAATAAATGCACTTTTACACATCAGATACCTAATACTAACTGTGTGACTCTGGGCAAGTTACTTAACCCCAATTGCATCACCAAAAAAAGAAAGAAAGAAAGAAATGCACTTTTATTAAGCACCTACTATGTGCCAAAATTTTGCTAAGCTAAATAAACATTTGTTAAGCAATGAGGAGAAAAGAGAAGAGTACCCTAATGAAAGGGGGGAAATGTCTTTTAAAAAAAACAATAAAATTGGAATGAAGAAATTACTGTTTGAAATGAAGGGTGATATAAATAAATTCACTTTTATGGCCTCAGACACATAACACTCACTATCTGTGTGACTCTGGGCAATTGCCCCAGTAGCCTCACCAAAAATAAGTAAGTAAATAAATAAATAAGCAAGCAAGCAAATAAATAAATAAATAAATAAGTGGGCTTTTATTGAGCACCTACTGTGTGCCAAACTTGTGCTAAGCTATATACACATTTATTCAGCACCTATTGTGGGTTAGGCACTGGAAATACAAAGAAAAGAAAAACAATCCCCACCTCCAAGGAACTCACATTCTGTTGAGGGAAAAAATGTATATAGAAAATTAAATACATAGTAGATACAATGTAGTTTCTGAAAGAAGAAGAAGGAACTCAAGGGATCGGGAGAGGTTTCTCAGAGACAGTGAGTCCTGAGCTGAGCCTTGGAGAAAGCCAGGGTCTTGATGAGGTAAAGGTGAAGAAGAAGTACACCTCAAGGATGAGGGTTGCCCTATTCGAAAATAGAAACGAAGAGTCAGGTACAGAGAGCATCAAGCCAGTCAGTTGGGCTGAAACAAAGAGTGTATAAAAGAGAAGAATGTGCAGTAACGCCTAGAAAGGCAGGCTGGTGTCACAGCAACAATTCCGCCCTCAGACGCTTACCAGCTGTGTAACCCTGGGCAAGTCACTTAACCCCTAGCCTCTAGCCTCAGTTTGCTCATCTGTAAAATGAGGGTGGTAATAATAGCAGGGTTGTTGCAATGATCAAATGAGATGATATTTGTAAAGTGTTTTCTAAGCATTACGTAAATGATGATGATGATGCAATGTCTCCCCAGTCATCATTCTCATCATATCAGTAGTTTGGCCCTTTTTTTTCCTTCAAAGGTCCTGCTTCTACGTGTTCAGCAGAGCAGCCTCAGTAATGACTCATCACAGTCTCTTAGGAGGTGAAATCTGGGGAGCAAAACATCAGCCATACCTCCCTCCCCAGACCCATCTACTAGTCCTAAATGGAAGGCTGGTGGAAGAATTTATCAGCTCTGTATTCCCAAGTCCTCTCTTTTTAGCATCTTTATCTCAGGAATCTTCACAAAATATATTCCCAGAAATCTCAGCTCCAAAATGTCACTCATTGGTGGACTCTGTGGTGAGGTAGCTTTTGTTAGAACAACTCATCTCATGGCAACACAAATTACATACACACACGTGTATATAACACATACATATGCATGTATGCCTGTATCCCATCATTGGCATTTCAAAGAGTTGTCTGAGGCTGCTCAAAAGTAGCTAACAGTTGATTTTGTTAACTACTAGGACAATTCAACAAAATTTAAAAATTATCCAAGGCTGTTAACTATGCTAACATTAAAAGAAAGAAAACCACCACACACACATTGCTAATGAGCTATTCTGGGAGGTTTAAAAGGGTGATGTTCATAATTTAGGCTGGATTTCAAAGTCATCCTTTTGACCCAGATATATATATATATATATATATATATATATATATATATATACTTACAGCCCTTTTCATGGCAAAGAACTGGAAATCAAGAGAATTTTCAGCACTTGGGGAATTGTGGAACAAGTTGCAGCATATAATGAATGGAATGGAATGCTATTGGGCCCTAAGAAATGAAGAAAGGGATAGTTTAAGAGAAACTAGACAAGTCTCGTATGGATGGATGCAGAATGATGTGAAAGGGACCAGGAATAATGTATCTAATGACAACAACATTGTGCAGACAAACAGTTGTGAAAAATTTTTAAAAGATCAATGTAATGACCATCCATGATGCTGAGAGACTGATGAGGAAGTATGCTATGCACCTCCTGATAGAGAAGTGAAGGACTCAAGTTATAGAATGAGACACAGGTTTTGAAAATGGCCAATGAACAAATCTATTTGGTTTGACTATGCACATTACTACAAGTGGTTCTTTTTCCCTTTTTTTGTTTCATTTGGAAGAGGGAAGTAAGAAAGAAAGAAAATGAATTGTTAATTAAAAATTAAAAATTTTTAAAGGCTTACTTTCTTTAAATATTTTAATGCTTTTCATACTCTCTTCCTCCCATTCCACCCCTCCAGAAATAATCCACCTAAATCAGTGATGGGGCAGCTAGATAGAGCATCAGGCCTGGAATCAGGAAGACCTGAGTTCAAATCCTGCCTCCGACACTAGCTGTGTGACCCTGGGCACGCCACTTAACCCTGTTTGCCTCAATTTCCTCATCTGCCCAGTATCTTTGCCAAGAAAACTCCGAATCGGGTCAATAAGGGTCAGACATGACTGAGATGACTGAACAGACTAGTGAATGATATTGGAAAAGTTTGGATCAAGCTTTACCTGGGTTATGTAAATGCTGTCTAAGACAAAATTCAAACCCAGGTCTTCCCTACTCCAAATCCATCACTCTGTCTACTATGTAATGCTTGCTAACAACCACAACAACCACTTATTTAGCACTGAAAGGTTTTCCAAGTTTTTCCTTGCAGTAGCAATGAGGTAGGGAGTGAAAGTATTACTGCCCCTATTTTTCAAGGAAGGAAACTGAGGTTTAGAGAAATTAAGGGACTTGACCATGACCATCCAGTTAGTTAGTGTCAGAGCTGGGATATGAAATAATGTTCCTTGGGTCTACATTCAATACTCATTCCACTACCTTGTGTTACTTCTGAAAACTGGAGTGCCATTGATTCTCAAATACATGGAAAGACAAAATTTTCAAATAGGTAGAGAACTCAGTATTCTTTCAGTCCAATCCATTCTCAAAAAACAAAAAAAGTCCCCTCTGCTAAATCTCCAACAAGCATTCACCAAGTCTTGGTCTGAAGGTGCCTACTGAGTGTGCACCCACTGTCAGTCAAGGCAGCCCATGCTAATTATTGGGAGATTTTCCTGATATCAGCCTTGATTTGTCACTTTGCTCCTACAGTATAGTACAAGACTGATTTCTGTCCCATATAACAGCCCTTTGAACACATGAAGACAGCTGAAAGCTATTGTATCTCTCCTAAATTTTGTCTTCACTGGTCTAACCATCCCTATTTCCTTCAACCAATCCTCATATGACCTAAATTTGAAGACTTTCACCATCCTCATCACTTCTCTGAAAAGCCTCTATTTTATCAATGTTTTCACAACTGACCATCACCGGCTTCTCCAAGTGCCCAAATAAATCTCTGCTAGGGAGTTAAACACATTCAGGAATACCATTAAGGTTTTCTAGCCACAAGGGTACCATTTAGTCAATTACTGCACCAATGTGCGGAAACCCACTGGTGGGGGCTCGAGTCATATGATCTAAGTCCCCTCTCTGGAATGAGTTCTGCTTTTATCTCCTGTTCCTAACCAGTTTCATTATTTATGCTCAATTTTTATAACATATAAGGAAGGACTGACTCAATGGTCATCCCAAGAATTAGAGGGACAAAATGTTATATGGGGATATTCTGAAAAAAGAATAATAGATGGAGAGTGGTCCTAACTTTAGAATCAGGAAGATTGGCATAGCCCTCAAGAATCAAGTGTCATCTCCTTACCAAGACTATGCATTGGAGGAGGGGTTTTGTAGAGGTATTGCCACATTTAAAAGCATGGTGCCTGGAACATAGTAGGTGCTTAATAAATGCTAGCTATTATCATCATTAAACGAAATCAAGTACTGCTAGTAATAGCTAGTATTACAAAATGACCAATATGGAGATGTTTTCCATGATTGCACATGCATAACCTTTATTGGATTGCTTACCGTCTCAGGGAGGAGGAGAAGGGGAGGGAAGGAGGGATAGAATTTGGAATTTAAAACTCAAAAACATGTTAAAAATTGTTTTACATGTAATTGGGGGAACATAAAATATTATTAAAATAGCATGCTTTTGTATAGTACCTTAAGGTTGGAAACATGTTTTTAACAAATTATCTGATTTCAGCCTCATAATAACCCTATGTGGTAGGTACTATTATTATCTCCATTCCATAGATCAGAAAACTGAGACATAAAGAGAGAAGGAAAGGAAAGATAGCATTTATATAGTACCTACTATGTGTCAGGCACTGTGCTGAGTGCTTTTTACAAATCTTATCTCCTTTGATCCTGCGATCAAACCCACGACTGAACAACAAAAATAAAATGGGCTGCCTTGAGAGCAGTAGATGCCCACTTATTGGAGGTCTTCAGCCCAAGACCTGATGATTGCTTATTAGGAATGTTGCAGAAGAGACATTCTTACACAACACGTACCAGCTGTATGACCCTGGACAAGTCACTTAACCCCAATGGCCTAGAAAAAAGCAAAAAAAAAAAGACATTCTTTTTTTAGTATGGATTGGATTACAAAGCCACTAAATTCTCTGCCTGCTTGAAAATTTTGTCCTTCCATGTATTTGACAATCAATGGTACTCCAGATTTTAGAAATTACATGAGGTAGTGGAATGAGTATTAGATGTGGACCCATTTTACAGTAGAGAAAACTGGAGCAAACAAAGGCTAAGTGACTTGCCCAGGGTTAAATAGCTACTAAGTGTCTGAGGTTGATTTGAACTCAGGTCTTCCTGACACCAAGTCCAGCATGCCAATCAAGAAAGCACAGAAGTAATAAGGATCACCCAATTCAACCTCTTATTTTACGAATAAACAGAAAGAGATCCAGAAGAACTAAGTGTTTTTGCCAGTTCAAACATGCTAATTAGTGGCAGAACCAAGATTAGAATCCACATTTCACAACTCCCAAACTAATCCTGTTTTCGCTACACAGAGTGTATAACAAAGTATATACCAAGATTGTGCCAATTAATTTTTTTTGAGTCAATTAGGGTTAAGTGACTTATCCAGGGTCACACAGCTAGCCAGCATCTGAGGCTGGATTTGAACCCAGTTCCTCCTGACTCCAGAGTTAGTGCTGTATCCACTGTGTCAGTGAATTAAGGAAGTTATTTTTGCATTTCTTCAAGCAGTTTAATCACAATTTTTGCACATCGTTCTAGCCTGGAATGTTCAACCATTGCTTTTAGTTACTAACTTCCCTAATCAAGGAATAACACATTACTCAAACCACTCCTCGACAGACATTAAGTCTTGCTTTGTGCACACATGGCAAAACAAATGTTCAAAAGCAGTCATTTCAATCAACTTGTATTTTGTCTACACAATGTTGAAAAGATTGTCTTTTTTCTCCCACTGAATTGGATGAATTTACCATTTGTTTTTGTTTGTTTGTTGTGTGGGTGGGTTGGTTGGTTGGGGGTTTTTTTGCTCTTAGGCAGAAAAGCTGAAATTAGTTTTATGAGCAGAATGTTGGTAGAAAGTTGTAAATACATAGATGGATACCATCAGCCATTTTTAAAAAACAAACAAACGTGTTTTCACGCATACTGTAGGAGGTATGTAGAAGCATCTAGGTGACATAATGGATAGAGTGCTGGACCTGAGTAAAGACTTGGATTTGAATCTCATGTCAGACATTCACTCGTTGTGGGACCCTGGGCACATGACTTAGCCTCTGTCTGCCTTGGCAGGTGGGTGGCACAGAGAATATAGTGTCAGTCATGGAGTCTGGAAGACCTGAGTTCAAATCTGGGCTCAGACGTGTACTAGCTGTGTGACCCTGGACAAGTCCCTAAACCCTGTTTGCCTCAGTTTCTTCATCTGTAAAATTAGCTAGAGAAGGAAATGGCAAAACACTCCAGTAACTTTGCCAAGAAACCCCCAAATGGGGTCACAAAGAATTGGGCACAACTGAAACAACTGAACTAAAACAACAACAACAACAACTGTCTGCCTCAATTTCACCATCTGTAAAATGGGAATAATATTACCTACATCCTACTATTGCCGTGAAGATAAAAAGAGATATTTAAAAAGTTTTTTTGCAAACCTAAAAGGTAGCTACTACCAGGGGTGATGTTGGGATAAAATGAGGTAATGTCTGTAAAGTATTTTGCAAAACCTAAAGGACTATATAAACACTATGACAGGGTGAAATTATGTAATAGGGTAAAAGGCTTCATAGGATCTCAGTTTTGCATTGCTAAAGAAAGTTTTGTTAGTATAAAAGTTCAGAAATTTAAGGATGAATTAACTCCTAGCAGAAGATCTCTAGTGTGTTTGGAGGAAGCTAGGTAGTATGATAGATAAAAGGCTGATCATGAAGACAGGAAGACCTGAGTTCAAATCCCACCTCAGACATTTACTAGCTGTGTGACATTGGGCAAGTCATATTTAATCTGTTTGCCTCAGGTTCCTCATCTGTAAAATGGCTATAGCAATAGTGACTACTTCCCATAGTTGTTTGTAAAGATCAGATAAGACAATATCTGCAAAGCACTTAACACAGTGCCTGGCATATAGTTGCTGTTGCTCAGTCATTTCTGTCATGTCTGACTCTTCATGGCTCCCATTTGGGGTTTTCTTGGCAGAGATACTAGAGTGGTTTGCCATTTCCTTCTCCAGCTCATTTTACAGATGAGGAAACTGAGGCAGGGTTAAATGACTTGTCAGGGTCACATAGTTAGTAAGTGCCTGAGGCCAGATTTGAACTCAGGAAGACCAGGCTGAGTATTCTATCCACTGCCACCTAACTGCCCTCTGGCACATAGTAGGAACTTAACAAATGCTAGCTGTTTTATTATTATTATTAATTATTATTACTAGGGTGGTAGCTCTTCTATGAAGGATTTATGAAAGTACTTAGGAATGGCACAGGCACAGGGATGAGCTTGCACACCATAGGAAAGAATACCCATGGATCAGACCAACTGAAAAGTACTCTGACCAGCTGCCTCACAGGATTTTTGGAAAGCTGGACATGAAAATGCATGTGAGTTTTCATTAGTCAGTAAAGGCTTCCTGTTCACTTTTCAACCAGACTTTCAGGGGCTATATAATGAAGGATTCTGCTATTTAGTATAAAAAGACAAGAACAGTATGCTACCCACACACCATCTTTTGTTGTAAATAGCAATAAAGTTACATGATGTAGCCCAAGACTGGGTAATTCAAGGATCAATGGACTGAGTTACTTTACCCATTTATTCACATAAGGGAAATAACATGTATGTGTCATACCTTTTTAATTAATTAATTTATTTTTTGGTCATATGATCCTGAATATGGTAAGGAAGAAAATAGAAGTGCTTAAATTATGTGTATCTTCAGTCTTGGTAGCCTTTAGTGGGTAGGGGGGAAATACCAAATTCTTATACTTCTTTCAAAATATGTCTTTCATTCTCAGGAAGAGAGGAAATCTGATGCATTCCCCACACTGGGTCACCACTTAAGTATGGTATTTAGAGAAAAGAGGTCACAGTGGCTTGAAAGAAGACTAAATCAAATTAAGAAGGACTAGGGATAGAATTAGCCTCACGTGCATAAACAGAAGATGGCTGAAAGCCAATTTCCTTTATCTGTTCCTTTTTTGATATGCAATTTAAAAAAAAATCTTTGTTTTAGTAACAAACTAATTTAACAGGAAACCAGTAATTATTTCAAAATCAAAACTCAAGGAAAATGAGATCCTCATGTCGGAGATTTTGTTTTTACTTACATAACTCTCATCACCTTTCACCTAGACTGGTGAAACACATAACCTGGTAAGTGGTCTCCCTACCTGCTTCTCTTCCCTTTCCAATCCATCCTCCTGAGGATGCCAAAGTGATTTCCCTAAACTGCAGGTCAGATCATGTCCCTATCCTACTCCAATTCTACTCTCCATTGCACATAGGATCAGATACAAACTCCCCTGCTTGGTACGTAAAGCTCTTCACAAACTGGACCCTAACGGTCTTTCCATTCTTATTCTAAATGACTCCCCTTACCACATTCTAGGATCCAGCCAGACTAACCTTGTTGCTTCACACATATAGCCTTCTCATCTCTCACCTTAGTATCTTTGCACAAGCTCTTCCTCATCCCTGAAAGTCATTCCCTTCTCACATCTGCTTCTTAGAGAATACTTCATTTCCTTCAGAATTTACCTCAAAACCACCTAAATAAGATTGTTCCTGTTTATCTTCCCTTATATCCTATGTTAATTTAAATTTATTTTATGCATGGGCAACTAGGTGGTACAGTGGCTAAAGCACCCGACCTGGAGTTAGAACACTCATTTTCCTGAGTTCAAACCTGGCTTCAGATACTTACTAGCTGTGTGACCCTCGGCAAGTCACGTCACCCTGTTTGCCTCAGTTTCCTCATCTGTAAAATGGGCTGGAGAAGGAAATGTTAAACCACTTCAATATCTTTGCCAAGAAAACCCTAAATAGGGTGATAAAAAGTCAGGCACAACTAACAATTGTATACATATTCTGTGTATTCTCTCTTTAGAACATAACCTTTTTGTAGGCAGGGACTGTTTCCTATTTATCTTTGTATCCCCAGTGCAGCTAGTATAGTGCCTGACACATAGTAAGTGCTTATATATAGTGCTTAATAAATGCTTGTTGATTCATTAGTTAATTGTAGCATCTAGAACTCGGATAATATCTAGTATATAGTATCTAGAACTCAGCAGTATGCTTCTTTTTTATTGTTATTACAATCACAGCATTCATAACGAACACTAATAAAAAAACTAATCCAATCCAACACGGATTTGTTAGGTGCCTACTACACATAAGTCACTGTGCTAGATCTTGTGGATACAAAGACAAAACAAAAAATTGTACCTGCCCTCAAGGAGCCTTTGTTCTATTGGGTAGATACAACATGTAAGCAGATAGGTACATACATGATCATTTGAAGAAGACAGAGGATGTGATAATAACTAAGGGAATGAGGAAAAGCACTTAATTGGAGATAGCACTGAGACTGAGCCTTGAAAGAAGCCAGGGATCTTACTTTCAAATAATCAAGACAGCAATGCAAGTGTCTTTGACGTTGTTTGTGTGAATCCATTACTACAGATGCAAGTCCTTTGACAAAATGGTTGTCATTCCTTTGGATTTGCTATGGTCCCCAAATTCCTCACTCTATGTCCAAGCTTGTGAAAACATCTCTAATGCAATTGGAAGAATGATGAACCTGGACCTGGGTTCTAATCCCACCTATACCACTTACTACCTGTGTGACTCTGGGCAAGTAACTTAATTCCTAGTCCCACATCTATAAAATAAGGGAACTGAGACAGGTGACTGCAAAGACTATTTCTAGCTCCCATACTATGATTCCAAAATGCTATGAATAATAGATAGCTAGACTGCTCTTTAGATGACAGACACTGGGATAATACCTAAAGTTTTTCCAGCTTGGTGAGGCCGCACATAACATTCTAGACCCTAGGTTCATCTTTATGACACAGTGAGATGCTGGAGAAAGGCCTTCACAGAATAAGCAAAGCAAAAGTGAAATAAATTTCCAAATAAAATCCTATCGTTCAAACTGTTTAAATTAACAAAGAACTAAAAAATAAAATGAAAACAATTACCATACATTTGCTCTGGATCTGTCTCTGAAACCATCTTTGTCAATTGCTTATTAGGTGCTAACCCCTACCTCCTCAGCAACCACACCTACTACAGACATGGTGGGGTTAGGGGTAGGTGTGCACAAATATTCTCACTACCTGAGTCCTCAGCACTGTCAAGTGGTTCAAAATCAAGAATAGATATGATTTGTTCAATAGAAATGGCATTTTAAAAGAGGCATCAATGTGTCTTACCACTGTGCCCTTTCCATCTGCCCTACAGCTTAATTTTCCTATGTTTGTTGTCTCCCTCTATTATAATGTGAGCTCCTTAAGAGCACTGGAATGGTTAAATTTAACCATTACATATGTCTTGGAATATGCATCACAGGGTTTATTTTGTTTTGGATATTTTTTTTGGAGGCAATTGATAGATATTTTTCAATCAGCTCTTTTTTTTTTCAGAAGTTCTGGACAGATTTCTTATATTACTTCTTGCATTATGCCATTCATGTTTTTTGGCTTAATATTTTCTTCTGGGAGATCTATAATCCTTATTTTGTCCCTAAAGCATCTTGTCTTTGAGATCATGTTTTGCTTTTATAGATATTATGCTTCCTTTTAGCATCATTGTTATTTATTTCTCTTCTTCCAGATTGTCCTTAACTTCTATATTTGCATTCAAAATCAGTGTCTGTTTTGCTTTTTTGGAGAGACTCACCACTATAGATTCAAGTTTTTCTTTTCTTGTAATTTTATTCCTGTTGTGTAGGTCACAAATTTTGCTTTCATGATTCTTATTTCTCTCTTGAACCATTAAGGAATATCCTGCTCTGGTCTCATGTTCTCTTGAGAATTCACAGGCTCCTCTGTCTCATCAGATATTGGTTCAGTTTCCTTTGCCTTGTAATATTTATCCTGAGATATTTGGCCTCTTTTAGATGTTCTATAAGCCATCTTCCCTTCTGTATAAATATCTTCTACATCACTTTATCTGCTTCTAGCCAAGTTGTTCTCCCTACAGAAATCTTTCATAAGTTTGGTCTTTTTTCCCTCTTATATTCTGTTATCACTCACTTTCTGACTCTTTCCCCTTTTATGGAAAATCTTTGAGAGCTGGATCTCAAAGCTGTTTCAACCTCTTCCCTCATTGGATAATTGACTTTTCATTGCCCATAGGCCCTTCCAAAAGTGACTCCTGAAGGGATAAAACTGGTCCCAACTGGATGCCAGTCTTTTTTCCTTCAGGCTTGGTGCAGGCTCCCTTCCTCTGCTCCCATCCCACCTCCTCCTTCCACTGTCACCTTGCCCTATTTCCCTGAGTGCCTCTGTAAACACAGCTTGCTGCCACACCAGGCAGAGAAGGCCTCAAACTTCTCCACAAAGTAGAAGATGAGGGGTAGGGAGGGGAAAGGGGGAGAGAAAAGAACTGGGTTGAGATCTGCTGTTAGCTGCTACAAAATAATACAGTAAGAGCAGGGGAGGTGTGTACTGGTAGAAACTGTACCACCAGCAGGAGCAGCAAGGAAATTTCTGAGCAGATCCCTGAGAACAAGCCTGTGGGCCAGGGTGTAATGCCCTGCCAAGGTATAGGAAATAGAGGGGCAAGGGGTATTGAGTGAGTATATTTGAGATTAGGATTAACCTCCACTGTAATTTTTGAAATTGTTACCTCATTGGGCTTCTTGGGGTCTTGTCCATTGAAGATAGATGCAATTACTTCACCTTTAACATTAAGGAGTTTTAAGAGTTTATAAGGATTAGAGAAAATGTCTAGATATCTATCTTGTGTGCCATGTGTATTGGGGAGGTCCCAAAACAAGGACTGTCTAATTTTCATATGTGGATGCCCAGTGCTTTGCAGGGCAACAAGGTGGTACAATGGATAAAGTCCCACTGGAGTCAAGAAGACCTGAGTTAAAATCCAGCCTCAGATACTTACTAGCTGGGTGACCATGGGCAAATTGCTTAACTCTGTTTGCCTCAGTTTCCTCATTCATAAAACAAGCTAGAGAAGAAAATGGCAAACCATTCCAGTATATTTGCCAAGAAAACCCTAAATGGAGTCATAAAGAGTCAGAAACAATTGAAAAATGACCAAACAACAACCACAGTGCCTTGCACGTAATAACTTCTTAATAAAGGCTTTTTCATTCATTCACGTATTCATTTTGTGGTTAGGAAGAGCCTTCAATGTGGCTCTAACTTGCTTAAGGCCATTAGGTACATTTATTCCTTGTTTCTT
This sequence comes from Phascolarctos cinereus, assembly GCF_003287225.1. NCBI lineage: Eukaryota > Metazoa > Chordata > Mammalia > Diprotodontia > Phascolarctidae > Phascolarctos > Phascolarctos cinereus. The sequence continues at coordinate 261,123,982 of NW_027555514.1, read as the reverse complement.
AAGTCAGACACAACATAAAATAGAGTTTAATCTTGGACTCTCTTCTATTTCATTGTTTTTATATTAATCCATTAAGAGCAGCCCAGAAGGTCCCTGAATTGCATGCCTCATCAGTTTTTGATCATCAGGGCCAGGGCCTACTCAATGCTGACATCGCAGAACTTTTATCTCAGCTGCTATTGGATTACCAAGATTAGTGCATGCATTTCCTAGGCTCAGTCCATCAAGGGATTTAAAAATTAACTGTCCTAAAATAGAGACCTTTTGGAATGGAACTTAGCACCTCATTTAGATAGCCCAGGAGGTGAGAAAGCCATCAGAGACACTTGGTTATTACATTCTACCAAAATGCTAACTGGAAAAAAATGCTTACTCCCCCCACCCTTAAAAATTGGGCTTCATCAGGGCATTCCAAGACTGTGATCTGATGGATCAGAATGCACCTTTTACAAATATGTTCCTAAGATGTTTCATGCTGATAGTAACTCTGCTTTTTTATGTAAAACAAAAGAGTTTCTGTTAAACATTCAGATGGCAGCCGTCTCAGGAGGAAGTTATTAGGGATTAAAGGAAAACTATTTTTTTTAAATAGTGAGTCATAGGAAGGATACTGAACCCCCCTATAGAGCTTTAAAAACAAAATGGAGGCTCTGTAACAGCAGAGGAGTTTCTTGTAACATGAATGTTTGTATTTGGGGCATATCCCTTGATGCTTGAAACTGGCCTGCTTTGGGAAAGACATCTCTTGTCATTCTTGCTCAACATTTAAGTTTGCCCAACAAGGAACCCAGAAGAAAGGAAGGAACTGAGTAAAGGGAGGCTAAAATTATCCTCCTCTCTGAAATTTGGGGAAGCTACCATGCTCTTTAAAATTATGTTAAAGAGGCACAATTAATAGCATATTGTAGGGGTGGGGGAGGAGCAGGAGGAAGGGAAAGAATTTGGAAATCAAAGTTCTTTTTAAATGAATGTTAAAAAAATTAATGTAATTGGGAAATATTTAATGGAATAAATAAAAATGCATTTTTTAAAAAATAAAATAGTATGTATGACAATGTGAAACTCACTAACCATCCTGGCTTCTAGCACATAGAGGCAATGAGGTCCAGTGGAAAGAATGCTAGATTGAGGGTGGAGAGGTCCTTGGTTTTAATTGCCATGGTACTACTTATCATCCATGTGACTTTGGGCAAGTCATTTGCCCTCTTTGGGACTCAGTTTCCTGATCTGTAAAGTAAGGAGGTAGAGCGAGAGGGTTCCTAAGGTCTCTTTCAAATCCAAATTTATGATCTTGATTGGAATTATAAGGACTATAGAGACTCCATCATTCAACCTCTTATTGTTGCAGATGAGGAAATTGAGGCCCAGAAAGACATGCCCAAGGTCACATGGATCACAAACGGCAGAACTAGGATTGGATGAGTGAATGACTGGTATTTCTCTGATACTCCAGTATTCCAATTAACAATGTGAGTACCTCTTGTAACAGTATAGATTACAACTCATGTGCACTTTCTCCTCCTGGATAGTTATTTTAATGCACTCTTTGTTATAGATGATTCAATTCTTTAAAGGATTTCTTCTAGGTCTCTTAATATTCCATGGGCACTGGAGCAGGGCTGAGGCTGGGCAAGGTTTATCTCTCATTCTTGCACATCATCAAGCCAAATTCTTTTCCAACCATTTCCTGGATTGCATTTTTTTACACCATTTCTTACAATGCATATTCACGATTAGTAATATGCTGTAGCTGACCTATAGCCACCACATAACTCTCCATTGCCCTTTGAGCCATCCAAATTTTGATGTTCCATAAATTGCTGTTGCCATTGGAACATTCACAAAGATTCCTATATCTGGAATTTGGTTTTATGCCTTGGCTTAAAGAGAATCCAAAAGTGATCTCATAAAATGGTGCATCTTTTTACTCTAAGAAACACTTCTGCTTTCTTTGTCTTCCACATTCAGTATCAAAGAACCTAGACAGAGAGATAGAGAGGAAAAGATATTACAAGGGCTTAGAGTGGGCCATGTTTCTCTCTATCTCACACACTAGTCTTATTCTAAGACTTATTTCTTTGTTCTCGAAGAGAACCAAGGATATCATGAAGGTGACATCTTGACTTGTGTGTGCATTGGATTTAAGTGAGGCAGAGGTGTGCAAAATTGTCAGCCTCGCTCTTTCCTCCAGTGCCATTGAAGTCCAGTGGCAAGACCAAAAGTCAGAACAATTGGAGATGGTCTGGGATGCAGTAGGTCACCCTGGCCTTTCTAAATTAAGGTCTTTCCCAGGTCTCAGCTTGATTGAAGCAACACCCATTCAATGATTGAGGACTAAGTAAGAATTGAGACAAAAGATGACCTAACTTACCATCACAAAAATATCAGTCTGGGAGGGCAAGACTCTCAAAGTCTCTGGCTAGAACAGAAAACAATTGCTATTTGCAAACCCAAAGCAGAAGAGATTGAGAAGTTTCTCAGAAGAGAAAATGGGGTCTAGTCCCTTTCTTAAACTTGTGAAACCTTCTTAAGCAAGCTAGGAAATTAATTTCTTCTTGATCCTTTAACTAGCATTTTGCAGATGAAGAAACTGAGACTTTCAGAGAGATTAAATGATTTGCTTAGATCACACAGGCAGTAAGTAGATTCTAAATAAAAACCTTTTCCCTAAATCTAAACCTGTGAACATGAATTCTAATGAAAATTAAATGAGGAGACTGGAAAATGAAAATGAATAAGAGATATTATTGTGATAATGATCTTCATAAATAGTGCATGTAATCTATAGTCTGTTTTTATTGGGAGGGGGGAAAAGGCGTTCTGGTCCTATACAGACAAAATTCAGTCTTGGGATCTTCTCTCTAAAATCTTCCTGGCTCATGTTCCTCACCCAGCCTTTCCTTTGAGAACATCAGAAATGAGCTTCTTTCCAGGTCCCCCCCAAATAAGGAAAATAACTCTCAGCTCCCATGTAAGCACTCAGGCTAGCAAAGTGTTGAGTATACAACAGGTTTCATTTCACCCAAAAGAAAACACCAGTGACTCACACCTAAGCTCATAAACACTAAAAACAAATCTTCCCTCTGGTGGTGCTCTGCCTCCCAAGGGTCCCCATGTAATTATCTAGCACAGCCTAAGTGCTCCATCCCCTACAAGGGGAAATAATTCAGGACTGCAAGAAAGTCAAACAAACCTTTCTTCCGGTGGACCCTCTACCTTCAGAGGAGGTAGATTTCATAAGCTATTTCCAGTGAAGAAAAACCCTCTGTCAGTGCTCACTGATAGATGTTCAGCCTCCTATAGCCTTAGAGAGTTGCCTGAGGGCACTCAAACATTAATCGACTTCTCAGTAAAAATCAGAATCAGGAGTTGAATCCAGATTTTTCTACTTTCAGGTTAATATAGTATATTCCCATGAAAATGTCACTTATGTTTCCCACTTCTCTCCAATGATTCTTACCCAAATGCTTTCCATCATCAATCAATCAATCAATAAACATTTATTAAGTGCTTACTGTGTGCCAGGCACTGTGCTAATCAATGGGGATGCAAAAAGAGGCAAAAGACAGTCCTTGCCCTCAAGAAGCTTACAATCTAATGAAGGAGATAACATGTAAATATGTACAAAGCAAACTATATAATGGGATAAATAGGAAGTTATTAACAGAGGAAAGTCATTAGAATTAAAAGGAGGGGTTGGTGAAGGCTTCTCTCATTTCGCCCCACTTCTAGAACCTGGATTTTTTGACATTATCATACCTTCTTAATATATAATGCTATTCCACTAGCCCCTTATATCCATTCTGTTTCTTTTGATATGGCCTTCCATTTTTTTATATTCCTGTCATGAATCATGTCCTACCTATAAGCGAGTGGTGTACTGGTAAACGTTTAAAAACTGGCCCGCCATGGGGGAAAAATGTCTACATTTTTAAGTTTAATTTGCAATATTAATACTTTCCCATCCATTTTGTAAATCTAGACAATCAACAAAACATTAAGTTGAGCCCTAATTTTTGTAGGGTTTGCAGATTTGCCAAGCTGTAAATGCACATACTGAAATTTTAACAACAGACTCTTGGGAAAAGCAGTCTGAGCTGACTCCAGCACACATCTGCTATAAGGTCACATTTGCTTCTTGAGTTAAAATTAAGAGTTCATTTTATTTGTTACCCTTTGTGCATTCTCATGTGGACATCTGAGGTCAAGGGTTTTATTGCTAGTTTCATTTCTTATTGGATATTAAATTCTTATTGCTATGATGTGCCTGCTACCATCAATAGTATTTTGCTTTGCAGATATTTACCAGTAATTTTTTTCATTCCCTCCTTCCCATTTCTGGTTTAGAGATAAGATTTATAAGATTCCAGATGTTTTTATTTGCTCTCATTAGGGCCTCCATTCTAAAGTTACTCCATTACTGATCAGGAGTCCTTCATTCTTATGTTTTAAGTCAGAAATGTCAAATATGCCCTGCAACACTCCCGAGTGTGGCCCAAACTAGATTAAAATGTAATTGGAAAATATATATTTTTTTAAAATAAAAATACATTAGATAGTAGACACTGTTAATATATAGTTTTCTAAGTCAATAGATCCTTACGTATGAATTACTGGTCCCATTTCTATTTGAGTCTGATACATTACTTTAAGTGATGGCCCAGAAATCCAAATCACTTTGTCAGACAGCATCTTCTTAGTCAGTGGTTCATTTCTCAAATCAGCTTCAATTTTCTAAAGTTCCTAGCTTCAATTCACAGTTAATAAATGCTCTCTATATATGTATATTGTATATGAATGTATGTATGTATGTATATATGTATTTATCCAATCCAACTATCTACTTATCTATCCAATTTTCTATCTATATATCCATCCATCCATCCATCCATCCATCCATCCGTCCATCTATCTATCCATCTATCTGCAGAGATAAAGATGAAATATATTCCAAGAATGGAGGTCAGCCACTTTGGGGAATAGAAAATAGAACAATTCTGTATGATGTGTGGGATTTAATAATATACATTAAACTTAATGCCATCACTAGAGATGAGACCTGGGGAAAACCACATTAAGTGACTGCCCTCCTCCCCCTGCAACAGTTTATAAAAGTGTAATCAGGTTCAAATAAATATCATTGGCAGACGTGAAGGGGAAATTAGTCACAAAAGGCCCATTCTTGTTTTTTACAGATGAGGATATTGAACTAGGTAATATCTAGGTTTTCTTACAGTTCTAAAATTCTATGATTTTATGAATAAGGGTATCATTTGCCTTACTTTGACAGTGGGGAGAAGGTTAATAAGCATTTATATAGTGCCCACTATGTGCCAGGCACTATGCTAAGTGCTTTAAATATATTTCATTTGAGCCTTACAAGAACCCTGGGATGAGGTGTTATTATTATCCCCATTTTATAGATGAAGAAACTGAGGCAGGCAGTGGTTAAGTGACTTGCCCAAGGTCATACAGCTAGCAAGTACCTGAGTCCAGATTTGAACTCACATCTTGCAGACTCCAGGCCCAGTGTTCTATCCCCTGTGCTACCTAGCAGTGGGGAAGTTGTGTGTAGGAGTGAGGGAAAAGGGTAGAGAGAGAGATAAGCATATTTCCAGCTGATTGCATGTATGTACTCAAACACCCAAATGGATCTGTGGTCCCATTGTTTTGCACGTTTCCTCTAATGATGTAGATCAAAATTCATCCATGCCTACCCAAAGGATGCAGCCCTCCTCACCATGCACAGGGATTTCCTCTTCAATTGGGTCTCATCCAATGCAACAGCAAATATCTGTAGTGAGCATTTCTCTATCTCCTTATCTTACATCTTGCCTGATATTATTATCAGAAGGTTATTTAACATTATTATCTCTGCTGTTACATTTTTTCAAGGAATATTAAATCATTTTGAAGTATAGATGGGAGACCTTTATTGGAACACAGCTTTCATTATGTCAATTTGGTCTACCCAATCAAATGTTTTTTTTTTCATAATCCACAAACAATAACCACATTGGAATCTTCTAGATAGAATGGAAGTTCCTTGAGATTAGACTTTTTGTCATCCCTAACACCTAGAATAGTTCCTGGCACATAGAAGGCACTTTATAAATGTTTTTTGACTGACAGATCTTATTTGTTATGCATTCTCTTTCAGTCAATTATGCAATGATAAAGATGCAGTCCATTGTAGAATGTTACTTGGGAAAGATTTACTGGTCCCTGGTAATATTGTCATCAAAGAAGTCCACGATCTGTGTGTTGATGGCTTGTAAAAATTTTGTACTGAGAAAAATATAGATACGCAGGTTAATAATTGTTTATGTTGGTACAGTGGCTAGAGCACTGTGCTTACAATCAGGAAAACTCATCTTCATGAATTCAAATACAGCCTCAGATACTTACTAGCTGTGTGACCCTGGGCAAGTCATTTCACCTGTTTGCCTCAGTTTCCTCATATGTAAAATGAGCTGGAGAAGGAAATGGCCAACCACTCCAGTATCTTTGCCAAGAAGACTCAAAATGGGGTCACAAAGAGTCAGTTACCGAACCCTGGTTGCTTCAGTTTCCTCATCTGTAAAATGAGCTGGAGAACGAAATGGGAAACCACTCCAGTATATCCATCATGAAAACCCCAAATGGTGTCATGTAGAGTCAGACATGACTGAAATAAGTGAACAGCAATTGTTGAGGTTCTGCTGGTGGCCTTGTTTTTTCATTAATAAGGTCTAATTATTTTCATTGTTGGTAGCATCTTCCCCTTCCTCAAATATATGAACTTTTTCCATCAGTGACCTCATAACTAGGTTGTCTCCAGCAGTACTCCCCTCTACATGTACAATCTGAGCCAGCTGCTCTTCACGTCTTTCTCTTTAGCGCCATTTCTACTGTCTCTATAAACACAATACAGACACATCTTTCAGCCTTTTGGGGAGAGATTAGAGTTAAAGCATAGCACTTTCTTGTCTTTGATGGTGACAATAGTTTATGAAAATCCTTGCAGATCTTTTATATTTTATTTTCTATTTATTGTCTTTCCATTTTCATCCATAAATGCTTTTGAAATGATTTAGTTCAAGTTCCTGCTAAGTTTTTGTTTAACTAGCTTTACTCTCCTCTGTTTCATTCTGCTTTGTGAGATGATGCTGCTCATAATCTTCCATTATCTTCCTCTTTAAGATTTCATAAATGAGTTTATAATCTAAACTGATGCTGCCTTTGGCTGCTGTTTCTATCCATTTGGCAAGTAAGTCAAGTATTTTCTGATTTTACTGATTAAGGAGTTAGTCTCTTGGGTTCTCCTTGTTAGAGAAATCAATTTACATCAATTTAATTTCTGTATAAAATTATAATCTGTGCCAATATCCTTTCTTCTCTCCATTGCTCATTTTTTTTATTTCTAATAACTTGAGTAAGTCTAAACTGAATTGCTTCAATTGTACATCAGATCTTTTTCTTTCTCATTTTTATCTTCACTCTAATAAGTGAGTGGTCACACTATATTTACATATGTGCCAAAATACATGAAAGAGCTTTGAGTTCATCAACATGGGAAATTCCTGTCGTGGGAACTCTTTCCATTGACACAGATGCAGCTTATCTATGACTCAGTTGATAAGACTAAGGCACACCAATTTTAAGTTACCTGCCCAGGATTAAATAACTAATAAGTTTCAGAGGTAGGATCTGAACTCATATTCTTGATTTAGAGTCCAAGGCTCTATCATCCATCCTTTCTGCTACTTCTGCACAAATATGCACACATGTATGTATGCATGCATATGTCTAAATTCACAAAATCAGAAGCATATGTCTAAAATGCTAAGGTCTTTTTCAAAACCATGCACGGAGCTGTTGTCTCCTCCCATATTGCCCAGCTATCCATCATAGTAGCAGCATCTCCTTCCTCCTGCCTCCTTCCAACCCCTAAAAACAAACACCACCACCATCACCACCACTACCACCTGCTTTATTTTACTGATTTTACTTCACTAACCAAAGATTCTGGCCATATAAATATCCTGGCAATGGTCTTGATTCATTCCCACAGTTCAGAGCTACAGAAAGCCCTATTTCTCAAGCTGTGGGTTGAATGATCTCCCTAGTAGAGTGCAGGCCACTTTCAAGAAAGCTGTGATCCAAAGAAACTGGAAAACAAGAATACTGGGTTGTTGGGTTTTGCATGTGTGCTTGCATGTATTGTATTGCTGCCTTTTTTTCTGTGATACATTTTCAATATATTCCTGATCTCTCTCTTTCAAGAAGAAACACAACAAAAGGTACTTTCTTTCTTGGTTCTGAGAGTGGTTTTTAAGTGGCCCCTCTATGGAATATCGAAAGGGTCTAGATCATTCTTTCCACCCACCCAGAAAGTGGGCAATTCAAAAATCTGGACATCGTCTAATGATTTTCATTTCAATTTGAATGTTAATATATTCAGACACACAGGGTTTGGATAATCGACTGAATTTTGCAGTTTCATCTGGATGCTTGCCATTCTGTAAAACAGCTTGTGTCTCAAAGAAGAAAAACAAGATTACATATGAGAAAATGTTAGGAGGGGTGGGAGCTGATGTACATTTGCTTTGTTCTCTCTCACATAGGGGGCCTGTTTTCATGGGGATTGCTCATAAGCAGGCTAAAGGACATTTTGAAAATAGTTTACCAAAATTGGCCTTATCTTCTCCATCTCAAAAACAAAAAAAGTCCTAAAATAAGCTCTTGTTGAAAAAGTGTCTGAAAGGTTGAATGTATATTTTGGCCTCCTTAAGATGCAGAGGGGAAAAAAACCAACAAATATAAAAGACATTGGTAAACTATTCAAGGCTGACCAAGCTCATCCGCCCACGCTGGGAAGGTATATGAGGACCTTCATGATTGTTTTCTTGCTGAAATAGACTCTAGAGTGGAGGTCAATTGGACCCAACATTCTCATCTGGCAGTCAAAAAAACAAATAAAACAAGGATATATGAAATAATCTGAATTGATATGCAATATTTCAAAGGTCAAAGCATTTCTATAGCAGGCTTTTTTAGCACAGTTCCTGTGAAAATATCCAATATCAAAATAATTCTGAATCTACAAACCAATTTGAATTTCCATCTGAGGTTTTGCGCATATCTGTGACTAGTGGATCCCACCATCAGTCCATCTCTAAGCAGCCAAATTGATGAGGTCAGTGGCATGAAATCAAAAGATGCTGTGAATCACAGCCATCTGTTTAGGTAGCTGTGATTTGGCTTGTTATCCTGACCATCAGGATAGACCTTGGAAAAAATGGTTGTGAAAGACTAAAAATTGGGAGGGAAAGGGGAAATCTTCCTTATCACTGTAATTATGGCAAAATCACTCTCCTATCTCCCAACTTGTGGGAAAATATTTTACTTTTTAGATTTGTTGAGGGAAAAAATGAAATAGACCATTTTGATTGAAATGTGAAAATAGTCATAATAGGAAGAAGTGAGAGGATTTCATAAAGGAAACTGCTCTTCCAAAGAAGGGATGGGGAAGAAGAAAGAAAATTTCCAGCCAAAAGGAGAACCGAATGGGGAGAGAATAACTGTCATAATTAGGATTTCCACTAGTAACCACTGAGAACTTTGATTACATAGACTATCCTGGTCACTGGGGAGAGCATCAAGTCATGGCAGAATAAAAGTGGAGACCTCATGTTAAAGGGAATATGGGGCTCCCTATTGCCTCTAACATCAAATTCTTCCAGGCAATTTGTAGTTTGAAGCCTGGGCTGTGCTTTGAATTGTGTTGTTAATACAGAGAGTTGCCTATGGGTCTTAAGGTCTTAACTGTTTCTAAATAATCACTAAATGGACACATGGTCAATGGAATTCTTGCTAAAATTTAGAGCCTATTCAATTAAAAACAAACAAACAAACAAGCCTATATCTCAATACCATGCCAGTTTGTAAGCATCTCTAGAATCTCTCCTTTGCAAATAGTTTTCAATGATCCTAAATATCACCACATCGTATTAATTTGGAAGAAGCAGAGGAAAGTGAGTTCTGCAAGAGACAGCCAAATTTAGATTGCAAGCACATCTTGGTTTGGGAGGTTAGGAACTGCTTTTTGTTGTTGTTGGTGTTGTCTCTAAATTGAATGTTTTCTGCTGCTATTTATCATTAAAAATTACAGTTTTAGCATTTACTTTTACAATGCAAATTACAAACATGACTTATGGAAAACAATTTATTTCACTGGTTGTATGCACCAGCTGCCCGTAATTTGGCTATAAATTTAGAACATACTTGGTGTGTCAGCCCTCCCTGGGTATGTTGGGGGTAGGGGTGTGGGAAGGGAGAAAGTCAATCTTTCCTGAACTCTGGGGGTTCTATCTATTTACGTTGATTTCTTCATTATTTGCTCAGAGTATTTATCATCCTGGTAACGTTGGTCTCAGTAAATACTCTTGCACATGGGCCATTGAGGGAAAGATCAGATTACTCCAACCACCCAATACCACTGGAGGAGACTGGACTGATTCCTCAGGGATCATCTCCATCTGGATGGGCTGTGTGGGTTCTGTTGATTGGATGGAAGGAGGTTAATATTCCCCAACATGGAAATAACTTGTCAGGCTGACACACTTGTGAGTATCTGAGGTAGGACTGAGCCTTGGAAGGACCGAACCCTGAATCTTCCTGATTTCAAATCCATTGCCCTGTTGATTAAATAGAACCTAAGGCAGGTAGAAGCCTGGTTCTCACCTTACCTGTCAGTATCACAGGTAGGTCTCTAAAACTTTAAAACATAGGCTGAGACCCTCTTTCCTCCAAAACAAAACAAAACAAAATTCCAGTTGACATTTTTCTCTTTGGGGGGGGGGGCTGAGCCAAGATGGTGGAGTGAAAGCAGTGACTTGCTTGAGCTCTCCCCCAAACGCCTCCAAATACCTGTAAAAAAAATGGCTCTAAACAAATTCTAAAGCATCAGAACCCACAAAAAGACAAAGTGAAACAAATTTCCAGCCAAAGACAACGTGGATGGTTGATCAGAAAGGTATATTGCGCCAGGCAATGAGAGGAGCGCAGTTCAGTGTGGGCGTGCAGGATGCAGTGAACCTGAGGCAGGCCTCAGAGGACTGAATCGCAGGTAGCTGTGGTGGGTTCCTGACTTCTCAACCCATGATTGCCAAAGACAACTTAGAAGGTCAATGGGAAAAGTCTGTTTCTGAGGTGAGAGAGAAGCATGGGGTCCAAGCCCCATTCCCCGAGCTTGGCCCTGGGGCAGTGGCTGCCTCCAGAGCTTCTGGCTCACAGAATGAGGGGGAATCAAGTGGCTGATCAGAGGGGGATTGCAGGGATCTCTCTGCTAGTGCAGGATTCTCTTGCTTTGCCCATGCTTGGATCTGGGTCACAGTTCTGGGTGGCAGTCCTCGGGCAAGGAGGAGTGCTGGCATGGTGGAGTTTGTAGTGGCAGTACAGAGAGAATACTCCTCACAGTTCCAAGGCAGAAAAGAGTGCTTGTGGTCCCTTATAGACCAGAGCACAGGCCAGGAAAGGAGTAAACACCACGCCCTTGATCATAGCACCTTGGAAGAACTGAAAATTTTCAGGTCTCTAGAAGTATCTCTGAAAACAGCTGCACAAAACCCCCGAAGCTTGGGACAGTATACTCTCCACACTGGAGGCAGACTTCTACCTTAATAAAGAGTTTATAACTCGAGTAATTAGCTGGGATCATGAGCAAGCAGCACAAAAAGAGTCAGACCATAGAATCTTACTCTGGTGACAAAGAAGATCAAAACATACAACCAGAAGAAGACAACAAAGTCAAAGCTCTTACATCCAAAGCCTCCAAGAAAAATATGAATCAGTACCAGGCCATGGAAGAGTTCAAAAGGGATTTTGAGAAGCAAGTAAGAGAAGTAGAGGAAAAACTTAAAGTGATGCAAGAAAATCATGAAAAACAAGTCAACAGCTTACTAAAGGAGACCCACCAAAAATACTGAAGAAAATAACACCTTAAAAAATAGCCTAACCCAAATGGCAAAAGAGGTCCAAAAAGCCAATGAGGAGAAAAGTGCCCTAAAAAGAAAAATTGGCCAAATGGAAAAGGAAGTCCAAAGGCTTACTGAAGAAAATACTTCCTTAAAAATTAGAATGGAGTAACTGGAAGCTAATGACTTTATGAGAAATCAAGACACTGTAAAACAAATTCAAAACAATGAAAAAATAGAAAACTGTGAAATATCTCATTGGAAAAACAACTGACCTGGAAAATAGATCCAGGAGAGAGAATTTAAAAATTATTGGACTATCTAAAAGCCATGATCAAAAAAAGAGCCTAGACATCATCTTTCAAGAAATTATCAAGGAAAACTGCCCTGATATTTTAGAACCAGAGGGCAAAATAGAAATTGAAAGAACCCACTGATCACCTCTTGAAAGAGATCCCCAAAGGAAAACTCCTGGGAATATTGTAGCCAAATTCCAGAGTTCCCAGGTCAAGATTCAAGTGGAACATGAAGAGGTAAACAGGAAAGAGAAATCATAAGAGACTTATTAAGGTTGAACTGTTTACATTCTGCATGGAAAGATGATATTTATAACTCATGAGTCCTTTGTCAGTATTAGAGTAGTTGGAGGGAAAAAAATTATATGCATGGAAAGATAGATAGATAGACAGATAGATGGATAGACAGACAGACAGATAAATAGAGGGCACAGGGTGAGTTGTAGATGAAGGGGTGATATCTGAAGAATAAAATTAAAGGGTGAGAATATTATACTGGAAGAAGGAGAAAGGGAGAGGCAGAATGGGGTAAATTATCTCACATAAAATAGACAAGGAAAGGCTTTTGAAGTGGAAGGGAAATGGGGAGAAGGTAAGAGGGAATGAGTGAGTCTTATTCTCATTGGTTTTGGCTTAAGGAGAGAATAACATACACACTCAATTGGGTATGGAAATTTATGTTACATTCCAGAAAATGGTGGGGGGGGAAGGATACAAGAGAGCAGGCAGATGATAAAGGGGAGGGCAGATTGGGGGAGGGGGTAATCAGAAGCAAACACTTCTAAGGAGGGACAGGGTCAGAAGAGAGAATAGAATAAATGGGGGGTGGGATAGGATGAAGGGAAATGTACTTAGTGTTTCACAACATGACTACTATGAAGTGGTTCGCATGACTACACATGTATAACCTGTGTCGAGTTGCTTGCCTTCTCAATGAGGGTGGCTGGGGAGGGAGGAAGGGAGAAAATGTGGAACGCAAAATTTTAAAAACAAAAGTTAAAAAAAATTTGTTTTCACATTCAACTGGGAAATAAAATATACAGGAAATGGGGTATAGAAATCTATCCTGCCCTACAGGAAAACTGAAGGGGAAGGAGATGGAGGGGGGAGATAGAAGGCAGGGCAGATTAGGGATATTCAGAATGCATGCCATCTTGGGGTGGGGGGAGGGATGAGATGAGGAGAAAATTTGGAACTCAAAATCTTGTGGAAGTGAATGTTGAGAACTAATAATTAATAAATTAACAATAATAATAATTTAAAAAAAGACAGGGGGAAAGGGTCTAGAGTACCAATTTGAGTGGGTATTGTGCCTGCCAGAGAAATGTCCAATCCCATGTAACAAGTTGATATTGCTGCATAAAGTAGATGATATTTTCCTATTACTGTATAAACATCTGCTGCTTGGGGAGAATTAAGAGGCTCAAGGTTTCCTTTCCTCCTGCTAACCTGGCTCTGGAATGTCTCAGAGAGCAGTTTCAGCTGCAATGAGCCCATGGAATGGTGGGGGTCAAGGACAGCTGTTTTCCTGGGTAACCAGACATGCTGACTCCTAGCAGCCTAATCTCTGAGTGGGAAACTGACACCTGGCTCCCTGAGACATGCTCAGACCTGACTGAGGAAGCCAATCTTCTACAGCAGGGTCAGAGTGATTATGGCGCCCGTAACTATTTATTACCAACATAATCTTCAGGGCTAAATGGTGTGGGTGCCTGCTACCAACTTGGGCCTCCCTCCCAGTCCTCACACACACACACACACACACACACACACACACACACACACACACACATGCATACATACATGTGTATATATAGATATAAATCATATGTAAACTTGAATAACTGTCAACACTAATAAAAATCAAATACACGTACAAAACAAGGGGCAAAGCAATCTCTGAGGCTTTTATGAAGAAGACCTAATGAATGAAAAAACAGCAAACAAGCAAAGAAAATGCTTTTGTTCTTTCTTCCCTCTCTCTTCCTTCCTTCTTTCCCTTCCTTCCCTCTCCTTCCCTCCCTCCCTTTCCTTCTCTCCCTATTTTCCTTCCTTCCTCCTTACTATCCTTTCTCCCTCCCTCCCTCACTTTTTCCTTCCTCCCTCCCTTACTTCCTCCCTCCCTTCTTCCTTCCCTGCTTTCTCCTTCCCTCTCTTCTTTCCTCTCTTCTTCCCTCTCTCCTTTCTTTCCTCCCTCCCTCCCTTCTTTCCTCTCTTCTTCCCTCTGTCCATTCTCTCTCTCTCCTTTCCTTACTCCCTCCCTCACTTCTCTCCCTTCCCCCTTCTCCTCCTCCTTTTCTTCCTCTCTCCTTCCCTTTCCTTCCATTCTCCATTTCCTCCCTCCCTACTCTCCTTCCTTTCTCTGTACTTTCCTTCCTTCTTCTCTTTCTTCCTTTCTCTTTTCTTTCCTTATCTTCCTTCCTTCCACCTTTCCTCCTCTCCTTCCTCCTTCTTCCTCCTCCCTCTCCTCTTCTCCTCCCCTCTCCTCCCTCCCTCCCTTCTCTCTTCTCCCTCTCTTCCTTCCTCTCCTTCCTTCTTCCTTCCTTCCTTCCTTCCTTTCCTTCCTTCCTTCCTTCTTTCCTTCCTTCCTTCGTCCCTCTCTTCTTCCTTTCCTCCCTCCCTCCTTTCTCCCTTCTCTCCCTGCTTTCCTCCCTCCCTCCCTCCCTCCCTTCTTTCCTCTCTTCTTCCCTCTTCCCCTCCTGTCTCTCTCCTTCCCTTCCTTTCTCCCTTCCTTCCTCCCTCCTTCCTTTCTCCCTTCTCTCCCTACTTTCCTTCCCCTTCTTCCCTCCCTTCTTTCCTCTCCTCTTCCCTCTCTCTTTCTTTCCTTCCTTCCTCCCTCCCTCCTTTCTCCCTTCTCTCCCTACTTTCCTTCCCCTTCTTCCCTCCCTTCTTTGTCTCTTCTTCCCTCTCTCTTTCTTTCCTCCCTCCCTCACTTCCCTCCCTTTCCCCTTCCCTTCCTCCTTTTCTTCCTCTCTCCTTCCCTTTCCTTGCTTTCTCCATTCCTTCCCTCCTTCCTCCCTACTTTACTTCCTTCTTCTCTTTCTTCCTTTCTCTTTTCTTTCCTTGTCTTCCTTCCTTCCACCTTTCTTTCCTCCCTCCTAACAAAAATTCAATCCAACAAGCATTTATTAAATGCCTACTATATGCTAGGTATTGTTCTATGAGCCAACAGCCCTTGCCCTCAAGAAGCTTACATTCTGCAGGAAAGAAGCATGTACACAAATAGTTAAATGCGAAATTTCCCTAAATTCCTAGAGAGGAGGTGATGAAGGTGACTCCAGCTGAGGGAGCCAGATGGGATTGTTCTGAGCTTTGAATGAAGCTTAGGATTCCAAAAAGCTAAGGTGAATAAGAAGAGCATTTGAGGCATGAGGGACAGCATTTGTAAAAGCACAGAGGCAGGAGATGGCATGTTTTGTATGACGAGTAGCAAGTAGGCTTTCATTTCAATGTCTCCAGTATTAACAATCCTGCCTGTATTCCATTACATTCCAAATGCACATTTTAGGTTGGATTTTTTTAAGGGGGAGGGGGATCGGACAATGCACGATAATTTAATGGATCAGGTTAGAGTTTCAGGTAGCCAAGCCCCTTTTCACGGTTCTTCAGGAATTCGCAGCATGTGCACATAGCCCCGCTGAAGGTGACCCACAGGTAGCACCCCATCCCTGTTAAAGGCAGGCCTTTCATCTGGACTGAATTACCAGAGAGAGCGAGTGATCTGTCCTCCCTTTCAAATAATCAGCTCACATATCCCGTGCTGATGAGTTCTGCACATCCCTGAGATTTGTGGGAGGTTACGGAGCAGGATTATGCACCCCTGCTGATTTATTTACCACAAGGACAACTAGGACAAGCTGGTGCAGCTGCCGCTAGAAACCTGAAAGGAGTGGGAAGATTCTGTCTTCACCCTTTCTGAAGCCAAAGAACAGACCCAAGATTCCTGTACGTGCATTGATATGAAGCCAATGGGCTTATTGTTTTTTAAGGTAAACTGATCCAGGTGGACCAGTGATGAAAATAATAATTTGCCTTTGTCCAGATCTGTGATGTTATTGGGGGTGGGGAGGGGAGTGAGGAGGGAAACTCTCAGTATAAAAGTCCCTCCCATGGGGTCAATCGTACCTGGATCATTCTTTACCCAGGCAGATCAACAACTCGTCTGTAACTTGCACATATAGAAAGAATCTCAGAAGTCTTCTGATCCAATCCCCTCATTTTATAAATCAGGAGACTGGAGCCCAAACAAGTGAAGTGATTTACCCAGGGTCACCCAGTCTACAGATTTCCAATGCAAGACTTAAACCTAAGTCTTCTTGACTGGAGGACTAGCTCACTATCCACTATACTGCACTGCCTCTCAGGGTTAATGACAGCCAGCATCTATGTGCCCCTTTGAGGTAGGCCTGCACTTTGAAGTTGTAGATAGAGAGCTGGCCTCAAAACCAGGAAGAGCCACGTTCAAGTCCCACGTCTGATACATATTAGCTACAGATAAAGACATTTTACAGATCATAGGAGCCTCCATTTAGGACTTGAAGGGACTGTCATCTAGTCCAGTGGCCCTTCATCTTACAGTTGAGGAAACTGAGGGCCCATGAGAAAAAAATGTGAGAGATAGAAAGAGACAGAGAGAGGAAAGCTGGAGGGGAGGAGAGAGAAGAGAAAAGGGGAGAGAAAGTGGGAAGGAGGGAGGAGGGAGGAGGGAGGGACAGAGAGAGAGAGAGACAGAGAGAGAGACAGAGACAGAGAGAAGAGAGAGAGAGAGGAAAGTTGGAGGGGAGGAGAGAGGGAGAGAGAAGAGAAAAGGGGAGAGAAAGTGGGAAGGAGGGAGGGAGGGAGAGAGAGAGAGAGAGAGAGAGAGAGAGAGAGAGAGAGAGAGAGAGAGAGAGAGAGAGAGAGAGAGAGAGAGAGAGAGAGAGAGAGAGCGCCAACATTAAAGACTTCTTGTAGGAGGTAGGGCCTGGGCTAAGCCCTGAAGGAAGTAAAATACAATAAGGGTTTTCTGTTTTTTTTTTTTTCCAAATGGTTTGAAAGAAAAGAAAGGGAGGGTGTTGAAAATAAAAGGGAGAAAAATACCACTGATTCATGAGAAAGTAAAACTGTATAACCATGTGATTTAAAATTAATGATAATAAGAATAATAACCGCATTTATGTAGAGCCCTAAGGTTTGCGAAGCACTATGCATATGTTAGAGCAGCTAGGTATCTGCCTCCTTCCTTCCTCCCTCCCTCCCTCCCTTCCTTGCTTCCTTCCTTCCTTCCTTCCTTCCTTCCTTCCTTCCTTCCTTCCTCCACAACACTGTAGACAAGCAACTCTGAAAGAATTAAGAACTCTGGTCAATTAAATGGCCAGCTAAACTTCCAGAGCCTTCATGGTTAAATACACTTTCCACCCCCTGACAGAGAGAGGTAACAGACTCAGCGTTCAGATTGGACATGGCCAGTCAATGTGTTTTTATTTGATTGTGTATATTTGTTACTTGGGTTTTGTCTTTTTCGTTAGGGTTGGGGAGTGGAGGGGAGAGAATGGGAATTTTTGTTCACTGAAAAGAATTTTTTAAAAATTTTTAAAGGAAAAGATTAGACTAAATGGTCTCGGAGATCTCATCCAGACCTAAACCTAGGATGCTGGCAGCATGACGCTGATGACGTTGCTGACATTTGCGTAGGAATCCACTGAGCAGCACCACACTCAAAAGAAACAGGGGCCGTGAAATGGTGCATAAATCCCTGTGGGCCAAATATTGACTTAGAAAACTACACGTTTATATAATTCTTTTAAAAATATATCAACGCATTACAATCAGATAGGAATTATATTTTACTCTGGTTCAGGGGAGGGTGTTATGGGCCCCAGGCTCATGCCAGACTGGGGGCATGCGTGTTTGACGCCTCTGCACCATTCTCCATGTGCTTTCCTATTGAGTTACTCTTTCTATTCCTAGTGCCTAGCATAGTACCTGACACATAGTCCACACTTAATAAGTGCTTTTTTGATTGAATAATTATCTCATTTCAGCCTCCCAACAACCCTGTGAGATAGACTAGTCAAGTTTTATTACCTGACTTTACAAATTCATAGGCTCACTGAAAGCTGGAGCTTAAAGACCTTAGGGACCATCTTGTCCAAATATCTCATTTTACTAATAAGGAAACTGAAGGCCTGAGAAGTCAGATTACTTGCCCAAGGTCACATAGCTATTTGGGCAAATCCAAGATGAAAATTCAGCTCTTCCAAATGCAAGTTCTATCCTTTTTTTTTCATTATGCATCAAAGCCTCCCAAATAAAATGATTTAAAGAAGGAAAATTTCATTAACGAGGGCAACATAGCTATAAACATGTGTTTGTCTGTCTCCAAAAACCAAAAAAACAGAAACACAAGAGCTTAGCATGAGTTTAAAATTATCCAAATTCACCATCAAATTAAAATACTTTGGGCTAGAAGCCAAAAAATATTCTTAGAGTTGGAATTTTTCAGCAACCTATATTTAACTGGATGTAATTTTGTCTAAAAACTGTCCTATTGAAACTTTGGAAATGAAGGATTTTGCCTGTTAATGGAAAATCTGCATTTCATCATTAACATGAAACATAACTTCACAGACCCAGCTTTCCCCCAGTAGCATTGGACTCATTTTTCCACTGGATGCTTGGAAAAAGATTCTAGCAGTTTATTTCAAGCAGGACAGAAGAGAGAAGCACATATGGAGTACACAAAATAAGGAGACTGGTTCCACCAGCCAAACAAGGCATAGGTCTCTGTCCCAGTTTTCTCAGGGACTAGGGTTTTTACCTACAGCCAGTAATGTGCAAAACAATAGACCTTTGTCAGAACAAGTTTAACTTATCCTAGAGGGAGACATAACACCTAAAATGAAACACTTGAGGGGCAGCTAGGTGGCATAGTGGATAGAGTACCAGCCCTGAAGTCAGGAGGACCTGAGTTCAAATTCGACCTCAGACCAAACACTTGACACTTACTAGCTGTGTGACCCTGGGCAAGTCACTTAATCCCAATTGCTTAAAGAAAAAAAAAACACTTGGTAACAAGGGGCAATGGCCAACAATCACTGATTAATCATCAATCATTGATTAAATGCTAGTCACTGTGGATGTAGAGACAAAAATGAAGCAGTTCCTGCCCTCAACAAGTTTCTATTCTAGGGTAAGCACTAGCTCTGGAGTTTGAGGAGCTGAGATTGAACCTCATCTCTTCAATGACCTGTATGACCTTGGACAAGTTGCTTTGCCTCCTTCTCTCCTTTACTTCTCAACACGTGAGAGTTTCCTCATCTGTAAAATGAAGGGTTTGAACTCCACGTCTTCTCAGACTCCTTCCAACAGAGCTGCCATTTTAAGTGTGACCTTGAACAAGTCTTCCCTTGGACTTGGCTTCTTCATCTTTAAAATGAGGGGGTTGAATTAGATGGTCCCTGAGACCTCTTCCAGCCCTAGAGTTGTTATCTTAAGATCTTTTACGTACACATGTGAAAAGGCACAAACCAAAGGAAGATGGGAGACAGCAGTGGCCAGAGGGGATAGATATAACATTAGTCATACATGGTCTTCAGACTAAAGAGAGGAAGTGGGATGGGGTGGGAATGATCTTTGAGGATAGGGACTAGTTCTGCTTTTTCTTTGTATCCCCAGGAGTTGGCCTATTGAAAATATTTAGTCAACTAATTGGTGACTGCTTAATTTATTCATTGCAAAGTCTGTCCTCAGACTTGGATACCCAGTTCCACCTTCCCATCAAAATGGGTTGGTGCCTTGGTGACCACAACCTTTATAACAGGTCAGCTTATCCCTCTCCGGCATTCTTTCTTCGAAGACATCATAGGCAGCTTGATCTAGACCCAGATGGGCCCTCAGAGGCCATTTGATCCAATACCATTGCTTCACAGAGCAGAAAAATAAGTTGCCTTGGGGAACCAGATGCTGGTTTTGTTGGAGGCAATGCAAACATTATTTTCACCATGTTGCTGGTAAGGAATCTGAGGTTCAATCAGGATGATCCAGGATAGGAAATTGACCAAATACAGTTAAATTTATAATGAGGACCATAAAAGAAAGGACAAGAAGAAGATGCTGTATAACTGAAGTTATTGGTCTAAAGGGGTCAAAACTTGCCAAGAGGCAAATTATTAGAAAAAGAAAAAAATTGCTACTATTGAGGTTAAGAACTTGAAGAGACCCTAAAAACCATCTGGTCCAATCCCTTCATTTTACAAATAAATAAAATAATTGAAATAGCTCAAAAGAAATGCAAGATGCATAAATTTAGAGAATCCACCCCAAACGTTCACATGGACTATTTGTGCCTGACCCGTGGTAGAGCATTCTGAGCTCGTATTGGCATGATCAGCTACAATCAGACACACTATAACTTGACTCTAGCATAGTGGTGTCATTCTGGTCCTCTTTGAGAATAAAGGATGACAACCAATTAAATAGAATGTGGCATAGGGAGGCTTAGTGATTTGCCCAAGATCACACAAGTAGTGTCAGAAGTAGAATCTGAAACCAGGTCCCTTGACCCCTAATCCATCCCACTTTTCACTCTACCATGCTGCATCCTGAAAGTGAGGTCCATGAAGAATCTACAAGAATTCTATGTTGCTCTGGAAAACCTGAAAGACTTTTGATATTTGGGCAAAAAAAGGAGAGAAAAAGGAAGAAATATTCATGTAACATGTTTTGACCACTATGCTATTAACAGAATCTTTTTTTTAAAGAAATCGGTTAAGACAATATTTAAAAGACTGACATATTTTCAGTTCTGTTCTCTATTTATGACAGGCATAACTGATTGACATTTACTGAGGACTGCTAAGGTATGTCCCAATCAGAGCCATAATTAGGGTGAGGCCACAAGGACTTTTTTCCCCAAGGGGCTAACCTGAAAGGGACACCACATTTAAAGAGTGTTGAAAACACCTGCAGAGTGATTCAGTGTATAGTAATTTTCCTCTCATAAGACACTCCATCTCTATATTACGGGCATTTTCACAGGCTATCCTGGAACTCTCTCCCCTCCTAATCTCCCTCTCCTGGCTTTCCTGGTTTCCTTCAATTCTCAGGTTGTCTCAATAATTTTGTTATAAAATAACTTTTGTAAACTCCGCTTTCTGCAAGAAGCTTTTCTCCATATCCTTAATGCTAAGTCTATAGAATTCAGACAAGGGTCTAAGAACAAGCAGCTGGGTGGCCAGCACATAGACAATCTCTAGAAAAGGGCAGTTTTCAGGTAAAGAGGCTTGAGATATATATCAGCAGATAAGCATAAACATTCAATAAAATTTTGACAAACCCAAAATACCCTATTGGGGAACCCAAAATGCATGCTTTTTTTATGTGGACCCAAGACCTAGGTGAACCCAAAACAAGCACTTCAGCTTCCTTAGAGGGTCTCTAAGGTCAGTATGACCTACAGTTTTGGGATAGACGCTTTCTAGACACATAGAGCTAAATTCAAATAATATTAATAAATAATAAAGCACTTTCCCCACACTACAGAAGTAGGACTAGAATAACCTCCTCTCCCACCTGTACTCTATTTGTTTCCACACCACTATTCCTGAGCAATGGTCTTGAACCACTTTCCTAGGTTGTCTCCCCCTCTACTACCTACCCTCCCCTACCATGAGACTCTATCTCAACACTTCCCTTTACCCTGTCCTCAATGCAATTTGTAATACTTACCCCAAGTGCAAAACTTCCTGTCTCTGAAGGAAGCTTTTCATACTACTAACAGTACTGTGTATCTAGGTATTGTGAAAATATATTTTTACCTTCTGCAGATGATCTTCCAAGAAATAATACACAGTTTTCTTGTTAAGCTTTGATACAGACCACTGGCATCAAGGCTGTGTATGTATGTTGTTATCTATATTGTTGGAAAAATGGGACTTGTATAGACACAATTTTGCTCTGAAATAAAATTGGAAAATTGATGGGCCTGATAAGTGGAGACTGGACAAAATTTTGAAAATGTGAACCTGGTGTTGTAACATAGCAATTCTATGTTGGCATTTCTAATTGTGTAGGAGAAACCAATTGATTTGGAAGCAAAAGTTCAAAGAAGGCTTCCATGATCCTGTGCAAACTGACTTCTGTTGGCCCCAGTTTTCTGTTTGCTAAAGTCATTTAAACTCTCTGGACCTCAGTTTCCTCACTTTATAAAATAAGACAAGATGAGCTATGATCCTATGATATAGTGCCATGATTCTGTGAATACATGACCTATGTATTTTTGTAAAAAAAAAATTGTGTTGCTTACTAAAGTGATGGACCATTCAACATGAAATGACAGTTGCTTAAATTTCTATTAAGGGTGAAAATAGAGATTTTTTTTGTCCATTCCTTTTACATTATTTCATTCTTTGGTTCATCAATTTAGAGCTGGAAGAGATCTTTGAGGCCCTAAAATCACAAAATAACATAGAACCAGAGATTGAGAACTGTAAGATACTTCAAAGGTCACCTACTCCAAACCCCCTATTTTATAAAGAAGGAACTGGGAGCCAAAGATGTTATTACTTACCCAAGGTCACAAAGGCATTAAGTAGCAGCTCTAGGATTTGAATCCCTTTCCTCTGATGCCAAGTCCAGTGTGTGTTTAAGTAGATGATGTATATTAAATAGTTTCTAAAAATAAATATATACAATTTAATAAAAAATAGAGGATGAGGACTGATAAAACATACCTCCCTTCCTTTCAGTAGGCAGGTGGTGAAATATGGATGAGGGATGAGACATACACTATCAGATCTGTTCAGTGTGTCAATCTGTTTAGCTTAATTTTACTTCTTTGTTACAAAAGAGGGTTTTTCAATTTTGAAAGACTTAAGAATTCTGACCAATTGAATGAGCAACTATGACTCCAGAGGATCAATGATAAAATAGGCAACCTACTTCCTGACAAGAAGGAGATAGAGTCAGCATTCAGAATGAAATTTAAATATATATTATATCTATACAATATATCTTATGTACATATTACATGCACATATGGTATTATGTTAATAGTATCCTGTTAATTAATATTATATTAGTATCATTATATTGTTAGTAATATTATATTAATATATATATTACATATACAGATATATAACCATAATATATAAATATACAGATATATAAATATATAAAATTTTGGACATGGCCAATGCATAGGTTGGTTTTGTTTGACTATGCATATTTCTTAAAAAAGCTTTATTTTTCTTTCTTTTTTTTCCGAATGGGAAAAGTGTGAGAGAAAATAGATTTTGTCCATTAATTTTTTTTTTAATTTTAAAAAGAAGGCTTTTGGGGTCAGCATTACGTTACAATAATGTAAATAAAATAATATTTAAATAAAAGATCAAACAATGTTCTTAAATATGGGCAGCAACCTTTATGTGTACATGAATAGATGATAAAGTATTTATTAGAGCCCACCATTTGTCAGGCAACGTGCTAAATGCCAGGGTCCAAATACAAAAAATCAGGAAGATGGGGAAAATAATATATAAAGAAGAGCTAGAAGAGGGGGGGAAGATGTATACATTCGTGGTGACGTGGTTTGGGAGGGGCCAGAAAGTGTTACCTTGAAAGAGTTATTGTCAAAATGTAATTCTCCGAATCCTTTTCTTTGACCAGGGCATTCTGGATGGTCCATGAATTTGGTAATATGATGGTCATTTCTCACCCCCCATTCCTCATCAATGGAATTTTTTATTGTGTTCTTTACTGAGTACTCACTTTTGAATACTCAAAAGTTGTCTTTTGAGCTAGGAAACAGAAAGAGGAAGAACAGATACAAGAAAAAGCTAAAATGTCAGACATCTGTAGGTCAGATCTGACAGGCCTTGTGAGGGAATGAAACCTTTCATTTCCCCCTCATTTGCCTATCAGGTGGGCCTCTTAGAGACTCATCTGTTAGGCAAGGCATCTGCTTCTGCTGAGCAAGCTGAGGCCTAAACCAATCTAACAACCACGGCCTTAATGTAATTCCAGTATTGTCACCCTGTGAAAAAAACCAAGAGGCACCCCCAAAAGTCATCCACACCCCCCTCTCAAGCTGATTTTTCCTTCTGGAATCAGGCATAGAATAACAAGCTAGGATGGTATATACATGCCATCATGGTAGCTTCAGTGACCCAGAAGACATCAGCGTACTCAGTAGGTGCTTGGCAGAGAAGAGCCTGATCAAGACAAGGCTGAAAAGGCGCTAATTAAGCAACTAGGAGGGCAAGCCGATTGGCTACTATTTAAAAAAAAAAAACAGTAGTGATCAAGAAAGCAACAAACAATCCTTATAAACATGGGGATAGGGAAGAGGTAACAAGAATCATTGTGTTGTTTTTTTAAGTTGTACATATGTGTGTGTGTGTGTGTGTGTGTGTGTGTGTGTGTGTTTGTAAGGACCATCCCTCTAAAACTGAAGAAATAATAAATTCAAGTAATGCATCTACAAGGGACTAGAGAGGCTTTCTGGGAGTTACTTTTCTGTTTTGCAACCATCAGAGCCTAGAGGTGGCTACCCGCAGGCACGCTGGAACCTGCTCAGAGCTCACTGTAAAATTTTCAGTGTAAGCATTTACACCTTAGATCAGCAAATGCTACCGATCAGGGCTTGGTTTATTGCTTTGCTGATTGTCTAGACTTAAAAGAGTGATAAAGAAAATGTTAATTCAGGTTAAATTTATAAGTGCATCTTGCATGTTTTTTTTTTTTTAGTTCTGGTTGTTAAACATTACCAAACCCTTCCTATGATCGATGTCCCCTTTACTCCCCCAACACTCCATCTTCATGACCCACTTTCCTTGCATTTGGATTAACTACTGAGTAGGGGAGAGAGGAACTGCTCTTTCAGCTTACCTCAGTCTATTTTACCTTATTAATATCTCTTGTAATTGATCCAAATGAAAATACCAGAAAGCTCTAACAGTTCAGCCTAACTTGGTCTATTTGACCTTGTAGGTATCCATTGCAACTGACCCAACAGTATAGCCTAACTCTGTGTCTATTTGACCTTGTTAGTATCCATTGTAACTGACCCAACAGTATAGCCTAACTCTGTGTCTATTTGACCTTGTTAGTATCCATTGTAACTGACCCAACAGTATAGCCTAACTCTGTGTCTATTTGACCTTGTTAGTATCCATTGTAACTGAGCCAACTGCCAACGACCAGAAAGGTGTAACATTGGAGAAATCTCCTTGTTTATCCTTCTTGGGGAAGAGAAAGGGAGAGTGTTGTTACCCTGCTGCTTTTGCTCAAGTGAAATCCACCACATGGCCCTGTTCCAGACTATCTGAAAAGTCCAGGCCTCTCTATCTCTGGGGTTGCTTTTAAACCAGTCTCTTCTGTTTCTCCCCTGCTCCTCTCCCCCAAGCTAAATTGATTTAGCTCTGTTAAGATAAACTGCAATCTAGAAATGGAAAAGAAACTGTTTATGTGACTGGGCTACATATTTATAGAATTCCTGATTGGGTGGTATGGAGCTGGCTCTCTGGTGTATACAAGGACCCATTTTTAGATATACAAAATGAGGGGTTTTCATCTCCCCTCCCAAGCCTGTCAGTTCTGGTCTACAGATGGCTGACATTTGGACTTTTTCTTGCATCTCCTCTTGACATATTAGACTAAGTTCTGTGGTAAAAGTGTATATACGATATGGAAGGAAGTAAATACTTGAGGTTATTTTTTGCAGGAGAAACTGAGAGGGGATTTTTTTTTCCTACGAAGTTAAAGAAAGAAAAAAAAATCCCAAACTACCTTATTTCCTCACAGATTGACAGATTAGCAAAAGATTCTAATGGCTTTTTTAATTGATCTAAAAAAATGATTTGCAATCATATAAATATACTTTATCTGTCATTTTAGATAAATGTCTGGAAAATTGCCTATCAGGATTTTATGAAGTCACATTATCCTGTTGACTTACACCCAGACTTTGGAGATGCTTTATTTTAATTTCAGAGTTCCAGCTGGCCTCTTTTCTGTTCATTTTTTTGTTAATTTTTCTTCATTTTTTAGCTTCTGTCAAAAAAAAAAGCAGAGGGAGAGAGATTGGGGAATGATGGAGGAAATTATAGTTTTAAGGCTAGAAGGGGTAATTAAAAGTTTTGAGAACATAGAGAAAGAGAGAAAGGGACCTTGGAGATTATCTAGTCTAACCCTGTCATGTTTACAAATGAGGAAACAGAGACCTAGAGAGATGAAGTATTTACAGAAGACCCACGGCTCTGTATTGTGCCATATCATCCCCTACTTCTTAATATCCTAGAGCAGTATTTCTCAGGCTGGGGATTGCAAACTTGTGGTGGTTGTTTTTGGATAACATTATTTCAATATTATTGGTTCCTTTGTATTCCAATGCACTTTATTTTATGCATTTTATAACATTCAGAGAATGTCCAAAGGCTGCCAAGGTGTCCATAACACAAATAAAAACACTGAGAACCCCTGTCCTAAAGGATGTTACTGGGGCTGGAGCAGTGCGAATAACACTGTTGTGAATCTTACCTATTGAGTGAAGAATTGCCCTTTAAGTAGAGGTAGCTAGGTGGTGCAGTGGATAGAGCCCTAGGAGTCAGGCAGACCTGCTTTCAAATCCAGCCTCAGATGCTTGCTAGCTGTGTGATTCTGAACAAGACACTTTGCCTCAGTTTCCTCATCTGTATAGTGAGGATAATAATAATAATAGCCTCTACTTCAGGTTGTTGTGAAGAACAAATGAAAATATTTGTAAAGTCCTTAGCACGGTGCTTAACACATAGTTGGAATTATATAAATGTTATTTGATGATGAGGATGAGGATGATGAAATTTAACTGTCATCTAAATTTCTCAGTCTTCCCTTATTCCCTGTAATGAGCTATATTAAATCAGGGAATAGCTACTTTAGAAGCTGCTAAATAATCCTTTGAAACATTTTAGTTGGTTTGTTTGGGTTTCTTTTTGTTTTGAACTCAATTTCTTCGGTTTAGGGGTAAAGGACTGTTGGCAGACTTAAAAACTAGTGTCAAGATTTTTCTTGCTGTTTGGCCTGCTTTGGGATTTGTAAATAGTGCTCGCTGGAACTTCCCTAACCCTCACCCCCCCCCAACAGGAAGTAAATTACAGACACACTTAACGAGACTTAAAAGAAACATTCTAACCTAAAATATGCAATCATGTGAAACTTGAGGTTTTGCACAAAATACCTGCAGAGAAACAGAAAGTAAGCAAGCTTCATTGGTCTCTAAGATCGCTCAGGAAGGATGGGGTTTGGCATTTGAAGACAGTCAAGGTCTTTTTTTTTTTCTGCCAATAAAATAAGGTCTTGCAGGGTGTTGGTACCTTCTGAAAGCTCAGTTGTTTATAGAGGTTTGAGAATTGCTTGTGAGAAATTTTTAAGTTTCAAGGAGGGGGAGAGGGAGGGAGGGGGGCGGATCCTAGGTACAAAGCTAGAAGGGACCTCAGGTCAGCTAATGCAATCCTATCATTTTAAACATGCAGAAACTGGGGCCCAAAGAGGTTGAAGAATACCTTTGGGTCAAAGAGGTTTGTTTTGATTTGTTGGTTTACTTTTTTTTTTAATTTTTAAATACCAGAGGACTCTAGAATAAAGGTCTCATATCTCAACTCTAGAGAGAACTTAGTCAAATTTATAATATGATTATTCTTCAATTGATAAATGGTCAAAGGATATGAACAGGCAGTTTTTGGATGAAGAAATGAAAGTTATATACATTGTCATATGAAAAAATGCTCTAAATCATTGATTAGACAAATGCAAATTAAAATAACTTTGAGATATCATGTCACACCTATCAGATTGGCTAGAATGATAAAAGGGGAAAATGATACATGTTGGAGGGGATTTGAAAAACTTGGGACACTAATTCACTGTTAGTGGAATTGTGATCCAACTACATTGGAGAGCAATCTGGAATTATGGCCAGAGTTATAAAACTGTGTATACCCTTTGACCCAGCAATACCACTATTAGGTCTGATTCTCAAGGTGATAAGGGAAAAAGGAAAAGAATTGATAATGCTCTAAAATATTAATAGCGATTCTCTTTGTGGTGGCAAAGAACTAGGAATTGAGGGTATGCCCAATCAGTTGGGGAATGGCTGAATAAATTGTAGTATATGATTGTGATGGAATCCTACTGTGCTGTAAGAAATCGTAAGGAGGTTGATTTTAGAAAAACATGGAAAAACTTGCATGAAATAATGAAGAGTGAAATGAGCAGAACCAAAAAAATGTCATATAGAGAAACAGCAATATTGTTAAAAGAATGACTAAGCTATTCTGAGCATTATAAATATTCAAATAAACTACAAAGTACCTATGAAGGAAGACGTTATCCACCTCCAGAGAAAGAGCTGATAAATAGAACAATGCCTAGTATGGTTTTACATACACACACACACACACACACACACACACACACATATATATATATATATATAATATGTATAGTATGTGTGTACGTGGGTGTGAAACGGTAGCCTTTTCTAGTGCAGGGTGGGAAGGAAGGGAGACAGTTCAGAACTTAAAATATAACCAAAAATATTAAATTTAATTAAATTTTTTTTAAAATCCCAGATGATTGTGCTCTATAAGCAGAGCTGTCAAACTGGTCAGGCTGGCTGCTCCTGACCAGTAACACTGAAAGTAAGGACTGAACCAAATTAAATGTAATTGGAAAATACTTAACAAAATAAATAAGAATGTAATAAAATATAGATAATATTACATTTGAAAATTAAGTCAACATTCAGCATAATACTTTGTGTGATTTAGTGCCCCCCCACCCCTATCATCCCCACATTTCTATTTGGGTTTGAACCACTGCTTAATAGGAACTGAGACAAACCATGAATCTAACTCCCTTCTTCCCCTCCCCAGACTGAGCTGGTACAAAGAGGAAGTGAGATTATACTTCCTATACATTGGGGAATAAATATGTGTATTTGTGATTATCCCTTTTGAAGTAAGTATTTCCTTTGTAAAAATTCATAATAAACAGATAGATAAATAAGTTAATTAATTAATTAGGGAGTGGATGGATGAATAAATAAAAAATAAAATGCTAGGAGCAAGGCTGGGATTTGAACTGGACTTCAGACATTTACTAGCTGTGTGATCCTGGGCAAGTCACTTAATCCTGTTTACCTCAGTTTCTTTGTCTTTAAAAATGAGCTGCAGAAGGAAATGGTAAACCATTCTAGTATCTTTGCCAAGAAAATCCCAAATGGGGTCACGAAGAGTCAGACACGACTAAAATGACTGAAATGACTGAAAAACCTCTGACTCCAGATCCAACATTCTTTTCATTGTACCTCTGAGAGACCAGATAAATTAGTCAATTCCTACTTTAAGAAAGGAAATTTGGTGGTATTTGTAAGAGTAAAGACTTTCATGGAGAGGGAGCATGTACGGTGAATGGAAAGAGGGTAGGCTTCATTTTAAAAAAAGACTAAAGTTTCAAGACCCTCTTCCAGGCCACTGGGAAATCCTTTAACCTGTCAGAGTCTTGATCAATTCTCTACAGACATAAGTTAACAGACCTCCAGTCTGTATCTACCTGGAGTTCCCTACACTGAAATCAGAAATCCCAAGCAAATATATACATTGGATTATGATTTTTTTTATAGAAGGAAATGGTATCATTGATAAAATTCCTCTAAAAGTGGGGAGAGAGAAGGAATAAGCATTTCTATAGCATCTACTGTATGTCAGATGCTGTATTAAATGTTTTACAGATATTATCTCATTTGATCCTCACAACACCCTTGAGAGGATGATGTTATTATATCCATTTTATAGTTGAGAAAACTGAGGCAAATGGTGATTAAGTGACTTGCCCAGGGTCACAGAGTTAGTAAGCGTCTGAGACCTCATTTCAGTTCAGGTCTTTCTGGCCATAGCTCTGGCTCTCTATCCACTATGGTACCTAGCTACCAGGCACAGAATGTTAATTAGAAATACACAATATTTACATAGTGCTGACATTTATAACCCTAAGTCTATAAGGGTGGCATATGTTATCTCACTTAATTCTCCCAACCCAATAAGGCGAGTAATACTAGTATTACTAAAATCCTCGTATTACAGATAAAGGAAAGAGGCTTGGAGAGGCCCCAGTGACTTGCTCATGGCTACACGGCTGGTAAGAGTCACTTCAGGTCCAGCAAGAAATCTGCATTGCCACGATGCCTTTCAGATACCATAGACAAAAACAAGACAGCAGGATAACAAAGTACTGCCCCCTACCTTCATATTTGAACAAGCTTTAACCTTAATATACCAACAAAAAAGGTCTGTAGCTAGGTGGTGCAATGGATAGAGTGCCAGGTCTGGAGCAGGGAAGACCTGAGTTCAAATCTAGCCTCAGACACTTAATAGATGTGTGACCCTGAGCAAGTCACTTAAGCCCATTTGCCTCAGTTTCCTCATTTATAAAAACGAGTTAGAGAAAGAAATGTCAAACCGATCCAGTATTGTTGCCAAGAAAACCCCAAATGGGGTCACAAAGAGTGAAATACAACTGAAGAACGATAATATATTGACCTAGAGAATCAGAATACAAGCACAGCTGATCCAGACAGGCTCAAGCACTGTTTGTTGGACTAACAACCCCTAATAAATTAGTTGCCGTCGGTTAAGTGTCAGCTGGTTGAATGTAGGACTGATTTCATCTATGGGGCACCCCCTATACCAAGGCCCATCATTAGCCTTCCTGGGTCTTGAGTAAGTAGATGGTCTTCATGAGTTACCATGGATGGAAAATATGCATCACCTGGTTGCTAAATACCTGTTTATGAGCGTCTCTGAATTTTGCAAGACTGGTTCTCAGACAGCAAATGCATAGATAGCCCCTTGCTGGGACTATACTCAAAGTCTTCCTACTTTGCAGAACTTGTGAGAACTTGCATTTGGCTCATATAAGAGCCTGGGATCACCTTTCTTCAAGATGAAACATGGGAGAAGGATGTTAGTGGGAGGAAATCAGCAACTGAATTCAATTCAACAAGGATTTGTTAGCATTACTATCAGAAATGTTAATATCATCAAGAGATAGGTCAGCACAATGATAGAAAGCTGGTCTTGCAGTCAGGAAGTCCTGAGTTTAAGTCCATCTTCTGATGCATACCGGTTGTGTGACCCTGGGCAAGTCACTTAACTTTGAGTCAACTCTCTAAGATTGTAAATGGCAATATTGGACCCATGAGCCAATTCATTCCAGAGGTTTTCTATGCTAATGAAATCACAGGTCTAGTCTCAATTTCTACCCCAAATATTGGCAATAGCCTAATCTTTCTTTTCTCTGAAAGTATAATAGCCTGGCTAAGTCTTTCTCTTCTAGGTAAGAGACAGGGTAGTATAATGGATAGTGTCCAGACCTCAGCAACTTAAGCTCAAGTCTTACCTCTGTCATTTCTTGTCCTGTATGTTGTTCAGTTGTTTTCAGTCAAGTCTGACTCTTCATGACCCCACTTTGGGGTTTTCTTGGCAAAGATACTGGAATAGTTTGCCATTTCCTTCTCCAGCTCATTTGACAGATGAGGGAACTGAGGCAAAAAAGGGTTAAGTAACTTGCCCAGGGTCACACAGCTAGTGTCTGGAGGCCAGATTTCAACTCTGGTTGAGATGAGTCTTCTTGATTTCAGGCCTGGTGCTCTATCCACTGCTCCACCTAGCTACCTTTAGGCAATTCACTTAAAACTATTAATTTCAGAGGTCCACTCATCTAAAGAAAGAGTATTCCATCTGGGAATTCCTTGAAATCACAAATCTCATCCCTGTCTCTAACCATAAGGTTCTGTGCTCTATAAGCAAAGCAGAATTGAAGTAGCTCTAAAAGAAATGCAAGATGCACAAATTTAGAGAATTCACCCCAAATATTCACATGTACTATTTGTGCCCAACGGGCAGTGGAGCATTCCCAGCTCACATTGGTTTGATCCGCCACAGTCAGACGCGTTGTGACTTGACTCTATCGTCTCTTCCGGGACAAAGAACAACCACCATCTTTGGTTGTAGGATAGGCACACAATAACCAGGCAAATATTCAATTGACTTGTAATCACTAGCCAATGAAAAAAAATGGACCCTGGTGGCTGCCTCTATAGAAAGCTCCCTGTCCTTGCAGGTATTCAGGAGGCAGAGACGGGGCAAGCTCCTGCTGGGGGACAGTACAGCTTGGAGGATCCAGCAGGGCACTGGCTAGTCGGCCTGCAGGTTCTCTCTGGACTCTAAGGTTCTGTGAGTTTGTGAAACGTGCCTTATGTACGATCTATAGAGTGGCATATCAATGGGTTTTTTAAGCTATCCTTTTTAAGTGAGCTAATTTTCATATTTAATAACTTTTTAAAAATCTTCACTATATAGTTGAAACCCAGATATTACCTTGTTAACTTGCTACGGCACCTCATGTTGTGAGAATAACATGGAAGGTGCTAGAACACTTATTTCCAGCACTTGGAATGTGACACGTGTGTTATTTGCAGGCTTGGGAGGTTCAGTCTCTCCTCTTCCTACTTCCCTTCCCCCTCTTTCCTTCTACCCCTCCCGACATTTCTTGTCCTGTATGTGAGAGAGAGAACATGAATGCATGCACACATACATACTATTGCTTGTCTTCATGCAGGAAATAATTTTGAAATATTATATAAATGCTAACTGGCAATGACCTAAATCTCAAGGGTGAATATCATAGGACTTCAAAGGATTGGGTGTAATTTCTATCTTTTGTTGTTGTTCAGTTGTTTCAGTCATGTCCGACTCTCCGTGACTCCATTTGGGGTTTTCCTTGGCAAAGATACTGGAGTGGTTTGCATTTCCTTTTCTGGCTCAATTTACAGATGAGGAAACTGAGACAAACAGGGTGAAGTGACTTACCCAGGGTCCCACAGCTAGTAAGCGTCTGAGGCAGGATTTGAATTCACAAAGAGTATTCTTGATTCCAGGCCAGGGAGTTCTATCCAGTGCACCACCTGGCTGCCCATAGTATTTGAAACCAGTCACTGGCATGAGGTAGTTGAGAGATAGAAAGAGAGAGAGAGACAGAGACAGAGACAGAGACAAGAGAGACATAGACAGACAGAGAAACAGAGAGACAGAGACAGAGAGAAAGAGAGAGACAGAGACAGAGACAGAGAGACAGAGAGACAAACAGAGAGAGTCCTGGTGTTGGTCAAGAAGACCTGAGTTTAACACTTACTAGTAACATGACCTAAGCAAGATTCAGTAAACTCATCTATAAAATGGGGTAATAATAACATGAAATGAGAAAACACATGTAAAAAGTATTTTATGAATTTTAAAGTGCTATACTAATGTTAGCAGTTACGATCGTTGTTATCGCAGAATAACATTCCAACACTGTGGAACCGGGGGGTGGACTAGATCAAGAGTAGGGAACCTTCGGCCTCAAGGCCACATGTGGCCCTCTAGGTCCTCAAGTGCAGTCCTTCAACTGAATCCAAACTTCACAGAAGAAATCCCCTTAATAAAAGGATTTGTTTTGTGAGACTTGGACTCCATCAAAGGGCCTCACTTGAGGACCTAGAGGGTCACATGTGGCCTCAAGGCTGAAGGTTCCCCACCCTTGGACTAGATGACCTTCAAGCACCTGGCTCTAAATCTATGGTCTTTCTCTGAGCTGGGGCTATCTGGAAGACACCCTTACCCCTTAGCAGCCATCACATGCCACTGCCATTAACACATCCTTCACACACAGCTGGTGATGCCTATTCCTGGATTACAGATCTAAACATGGTGCTCCCACCCAAATCTTCCATGGTTCTCTATTACTTTTAGAGCAGGATTTTAAAGCTCTCTATGATCTTACCTTGCTTCCAAGTCTTGTTCCAGGATATTTCTAGCCAAGTTGGCTCACCAGCTATTCCTGCCCTCATACCTTTGCTCTGGCTGTCCCTGCTCCCCACATCTTTTAGGATGTATTACCTTTTCACGGCGGCCCCTCTCTTTCAAACCAGAGCTTAGAAGCTATCTTCCGTACAAAACCTTTTCTGTTTCCTTGTCCACCCCTAGCTATTCCTTTGTATGTCCTGAAAGGAAGACTGTGTACATACTTTGGATTTTCTGCTCTGCGTTCAACTTCCCCGCTTCTCTCCAATAATCACTTGGCTCTTGAAGGCAGATAGTTTTAAATTTAGTCTTTGTTTCCACAGCCTCTGACACATAAAAAAGGAAGAAGAGAGTTGTTCGATCCTAGGCAAGGCATTTAACATATCTACGAAGCCCCAGGCAACTCTGTGAGACTAAAATTGCTGAGTAAGGGCTGATAGGGCAGCTAGGTGGTGCGGTGGAAAGAGTCCCAGGCCTGGAATCAGGAAGACCTGAGTTCAAATTTGACCTCAAGTCACTTAACCCTGTTTGCCTCAGTTTCCACATCTGTAAAATAAGCTAGAGAAAGAAATGGCGAACCACTCCAATATCTTAACCAAGGAAAATCTCAAATGGAGTCAAGAAGAGTAGGACATGACTGAAATAAAGTAAACAACAAGAGCTGGTCAGATTTAATAAGGAAGGAATAAGCGTTTATTAAGCACCTACTGTATGCCAGGCACCGTGCTAAATGCTTTACAAATATTGTCTCATTTGATTTTCACTATACCATGGGAGGTAAGTGTTGTTATTATCATCCCTATTTTACAGCTGAGGAAACTGAAATTAAGTGACATGTCCAAGATCACACAGCTCATAAGTGCCTGAAGTGGGATCTGCACTCAGGCCTTCCTGACTCTAAGCCCAGTGTTATATCCATTATACCACCTAGCTACTAGCAGGAATTCTAGAGTTCTTTGTAGCCCAACCCTCTCATTTGACAGATGAGGAAACTGAGGCAAACAGACGTTAAGTGACTTGCCCAATGTCACTCAGGTAGTTAAGGGGAAGAAGTCCAGATTAGATCTAGCTCCTCTGGCTATAATAATAATAATAATAATAATAATAATAATAATACATTGTTATGTATAATAATATATTATATAACACAAAATATAATAACATATCATATAACACAAATAATACAGTATAATAGTTATTGCAATATAATAAATATTAATACTAATTAACATTAACATAATGCTTACTATGTGCCAGGCTCTGTGCTAAGCACTTTATAAATTATTAACTCATTTGATCTCCAAATCTCATACTTTTCAGGACATGACTGCACTAATCTGGGAAGTATTTCTTCAGATCCCACCCACATCTTCTTTCTGGGTTCTCCCATTTTTTTGGTTTCTGAATCAGCAATTGATTGAATGACTCTTTTCGATGGCGGAGTTCCCTTTTAAAAGACAAAGTATTTTTCCTTTCCTCCTTTGAGAAGGAAGGGCAAAGATTGGCCCACTGGCTTCACAAATTTTAACCCACTTCCATCAGAGACAGCACAATTTTAAAACAATTTTCTTATCTCTGACATAGGACTTGTTACTTAAGGCAGCATAAAGAATTAGAAAGTAACTGCTATGCATTTTCTTTTGTAAGGGCTGGTCTTCAAAGTTGGTTCAGGGATGCTCTCTACTCATGTCCTCCTTTGTCCAAACTATAGATAATTTTCTGTGGTTGTCTACTTCTAAATGTACTAAAGGTACTTAATAGGCCTAGGGAATTTGTACAGTTGGACGTTTTTGTTAATCAACTGTCTTTGATTCTATATCTGTGAAACTAGCATTTTCTCCTGCCTTGAAGCTGTCATCTTCCTTCAGACTGATAGGAAGCTCTCCCAGTCTTGAAACCAAGATTTTATATTTTGTCACTTACTAGAGGGCAGTTTTGGCAGCTACTAGGAAGTAGCTTTCTTGTCTACCCTTCCATTTTGTCAGGAACTAAGGGACAGTGGCCAATGACTGCCAAACAAAGGTGAGAAGGAAACACAAGGAATGAGTCAAAGAAAAGGGAAAAAACAAATGGAATTTCTTGCCATCCTGGGATTCCATAGCCTAGATGAGATTTGCTTTGGTAAGAACAGGATACTATTATAGACAGCATCATAAATTTCAGGATTAGGAGGGACCTCAGATCAACCAGTCCCAACCTCTTTGTAGTGTTAGAAATCCCTTCCACCATGCCCCTAGCCTTAGAAGACCTTCAGTGCTGGGAAACGTACTATCTAAAGTATAAGCCAGTTCTTAATTGTGAGGAAATCCCACCCTTTTGATTGAGGATGGCTTGAATAGATCTGGATTTGTGACCTTATTAATAGAGAAACTCCCTCCAACTAGAAATACAAATAAACAGTCATTTATAAGTTTAGAATTGTCTGGATCTCTGAGAGGCTAAGTGACTAACCCAGGGACATACAACTAGTTATGTGTCAAAAGGAGGACTTGAACCTAAGCCTTCTTAACTCCGCGTCTGGCCCTCCTCAGACTACAATATTCTGCTTCTCCTATTGAGGCCACAATCTTCTTCCTGTGACTTCTCATCTGGTCAAGTTCTACTCTCTGGGACCCAAAAAATTACATTTAATATTTCTCCTATGTGTGGGTTTTTTTTCCCCTAATCTAGAAATTCAAGAAATGCCAGAAATCCTTAGCCAACCCAAGACTTTTCTCTTGAGGTTGAATATGAAATTTCAGGAGTTGACATGCCTAAGAGTAATTTGCAGAGAAGATTAAAGCTATTACAAAGATAACATAAATATTTTGGTTTTATGGGAATAAAAATGACAGTGACAAGAAGTCCCTTTTCTAACTGCAGTTGTTGGGGAAAGAGTGGCAGAGAAGAAACCTATTCCTTTCCTCAGTTTGGGGACTTTTTCCTTAGGATCCTTGCTCTGCTGGACACATACAAACAGAATGGTGTGTTTACCACCATGTTAAATTTAATATACAAGTTAAAAAAGAAAACTCCACCTAAGCTTTCATGTTCAATACTCTTTTCTGTTGTCTGTCAAGTCACCAAGCATTTATTAAGCACCCACCACTTGCTAAGGGCTGGGGATTAAAAAAAAGGCAAGAGACAGTCCCTGTCCTCAAGGAGCTTACAATCTAACGGAGGAGATAACATGCATACAACCATGTATAAACAAAATACAGGCAGGATGTACTGGACATTATCTTAGGGGGAGGCATTAGCACAAAAGGGGATCTGGAAAGGCTTCTTGCAAAAAGAGTGGGACGTTAGCTGAGACCTGAAGGGAGTCAGAGACAGGAATGAAGAGGGAGAGAATTCCAGTATATTGTTGAATATTGAATTAAGTTCATAATTTAATAAAGAAAATAAAAATCCTTAGCATCCTTGGGAGCTGGTTTAAGCTGATTCCAGCATGCTCTGAGTATAACTGAGTACTGCTTGTTGGTTCCCTTTTAAAAAGTGATATTGAGCTCAAGGGAACCCACCAACTAATTCAACATGTACTAACAGGCCATTGATCGGTCATTCCCAAATGCCAGGTAAATCATCTCCATTTCCTATCCTCATATACCACAGGACTATGGACCTTTGAAAAGTCAGGTTGATAAAGACTTTGTCCTTGTTTAGTCATTTCAGTCATGTCTGACTCTGTGTGACCCCATTTGGGGCTTTCTTGGCAGCGAAACCTCTGGAGTGGTTTGCCATTTCCTTCTCCAGTTCATTTTACAGATGAGGAAACTGAGGCAAACAGGTTAAATGACTTGCCCAGGGTCACACAACTACAAAGTGTCTGAGGCTGCTGCCCCAACAAAAGCCTACTGATAAAAATAACAACAACAGCAATAATAATAATAATAATAGCTAGCATTTATTTAGCACTATACCCCAGGTACTTTACAAATATTATCTCCTTTGAGACTCATAACAACTCTGGAAGGTAAGTGCTATTATTATCTTCATTTTACAGGTGAGGAGACATAAGCAAAGCTATGTAAAAGGTGACTTTCTCAGGGTCACATAGCTAGTGTGTCTGAGGATGGACTTGAACTCAGGACTTCTTGACTCTAAGTCAAGGGCTCTATCCACTGACCTACCCAAATAATTATCAGGTAGAGCCAGATCAAGGCTAGACCTTCAGAGAGCATTGCCCTCCCCACCCCACTTCCCTGGGGGAATTTATACATTCATTTTTAGCATTCTGTCCTGGGGCTGAGCTGCTATGGTGAATGAGTGAAAATCTACCTACCCCATTATATCAAGTGCATTCCAAGAGGTGCTTCCTATCTATCCATCTCAGACAGCTTTCTTTCTCTTTCCACCTCCCAGGCAGCCACAATTGCTTTTGAAAAATCCACTGCTCCATTCCTATGACTTCCCTTGGCTGCGGAGGCCCCAAATGCGTTTTTCCCCCTCTACTTAGAATATAAGCTCCTGGAAGGCAACGCCTATTTATGTTTGTACTACTAGGGCCTGCTACAAAGAAATAAAAAAATGCTCTCTCATTCATGACAATCTGTGGAAATGGTAAAAGCAGGATGAGATGAGGAAAAGAGCTTAGGATTTAGTTAAGAGAAGATGGCTTTGAATTCCAGTTCTCCAGCAGAGTACAGAAAAGTAACAGATGATTCAGTTGAGCAGGTAGGTGCCTCAGCAGATAGAATAAACCTCAGCTGAAGTTCAGCCTCAGATAATCCCTAGCTTTATGACCCAAAGTAAGTCACTTAACTTCTTTTGGCCTCAGTTTTCTCAACTGTAAAATGGGGATAATAATAATCTCTCTCTCTCTCTCTCTCTCTCTCTCTCTCTCTCTCTCTCTCTCAGGGTTGTTGTAAGGATCAAATGAGATAATATTTGTAATGCGTTTAACACAGTGTTTTGCACATAGTAGGTGCAATATAAATGCTAGTTTTATCATCATCAATCATCATCATTATTATTATTATTATTAGAAAGAGCATTAAAGATGGAGTGCCAAGATTGGAGGTCAAATCTTACCTCCGCCATTTGCTACCTGCCATGGACAAATCATTTCACCTCCTTCATGCTCATCTGTAAAATGAGGGTTTAGATGGTCTCTGAGGTCCCTTCCAAATCTCCATCTATGATCTCCTGATCTCACCTGCTTCTCCCGCATCCTACCTGGGGAATGATGGCACGTCCAAAATGAGAGCCAGCCAAAGAATCACCCCATGTAGGACCAAGCACTTAGGCAGGCTGCTTTTCTAGGCATTCCCTGTTGTCACAGGCTGAGATCAATACCATCTCTGTCATTCATTTGCTGGGAATGTTTTATAAGCTTGTAATCACACTAATTGTCATCTTGGATTCCAAATGGACTTGTTGTTTTCAATATAAAATATGAGTTTGTAATTGGAACGTTTTACCACCAGTATCTGATCTTAACGATTTCCAAAGCAGCTTTGTATGTGCAGCTGCTTTTTTTTTTAACAGTATTTTTTTTTTTCCAACTACATGTGTCAAGATATTAGGAGATACTGTCTTTTCCAGGGCTAAGACCTAGCAAGCAAGCGCTACTCTGAGTTTGGCATAACAACAATCCTTTGCTCTCACCCTCTGGATGATCTCACCCTCTGGTAAAATCACATAATTAATGTATTGCTTTGGCCAACATCAGATGTTCTCTGAGCTCGAACAAATACCGGACAAGTATCCATGTTCTAGGCATGAAACCCTGCTATTAATGACAATTGTTGCTGTTACCCTCATTAGTAAGGCTATATTTCACTGAGTAGCCATTGGTATAAGTATTGAGACCTCCCCACTTTGCCGTGGATCCCCCCAGTAAAGGTGGGGTCCCAGCACACGTGTCCTTGCTTTTAAGCCATTTCCCTCACTTTGAAATTAAACTTCTGTTTGATTCCTGACTTTCCTGTTTCTAGCATGCTCATGGTTGGCTCTGGCCATCCACAGGTTAGAGCTGGTTTCGGTCTGATTGACACATATAAAGATGATTTTTAATTCATTCAAAAAACATGTTCTTTGAGGTTCAAATTTTCTTCCTCCCTTCCCTCTCTCCTCTCTAAAAAGGTAAGAATTTTAAATAGGTTACACATGTGCATTCATATTTATCATGGGTAAAACATATTTCCATATTAATCATATTATGAAAGAAGAAACAGACTAAAAGGAAAAAAAAACACAAAAAAAGATTAAAAAAAAGTAAAAATAGTAAGCTTCAATCTACATTCAGACTCCATCAGTTCTTTTTCTTGAGGTGGATAGCATTTTCCATCATGAATTCTTTAGAATTGTCTTGCTGAGAAGAGCTAAGTTATTCATAGTTCACTGCACAATATTGCTGTTACTGTGTACAATGTTCTCCTGGTTCTGCTTGCTTCACTCAGCATCAGTTCATCTAAGTCTTTCCAGGTTTTTCTGAAATCCACCTGCTCGTCATTTCTTATAGCACAACAGTATTCTATTACATTCACATACCACAACTTGTTCAGCCATTCCCCAATTGATGAGCATGCCCTCAATTTCCAATTCTTTGTCACCGTAAATAGACCTTGTGCAGCTGCTGCCTTTAAAATGTGCCTACAGATGAGTAGAATGTCAGACTCCACCATCAAAGAGGGCTGTCGGTATCTTGTATGCTATTTATTACTCCATCTCTTTCCGTACTCTTAATTTAAATAAGATAAACTCCCACTGTAGTCAGCTAGTTTCCATTCAACTTCTGAACAAGAATGTATTCACTGAGTCTTTTGTGTCCTATCTCTAGGACCACATTGTGCCCTTCAAAAAGGGGTAATGAACAATTCAGGCCCAAGGAATCTTACTATGATGTTCCCAAAGAAATCACTAATAAATGGAGTGTCTGAGTCCACAAATAAAAAAGTAGTGGCTAATTTGTCTCCTAAAACACCAGGACGTTGTATATTTTAATAATATTTAATGTGCTTCTGTTCGGCACTAACCATGCTATTTTACAGTAAATCAAGGAAAAGGACCCCATTACAACAAGAGTATCTCCCATTAAGTAGATTCATATTATTATATGAATGTACGGGTTAACATCACCAATTTATAAGCTTAATGGCACCAGAGAAATGGAGTCCAGCCCCTTCTTTTTACAGATGAAGTAGTAGAGTTCAAGTGACTTGACAGTCAAGCCCACACAAATAATGATGGCAGGATTTGAATCTTCTAAGTTGTCCAACTTCAAATCTGGCATGCTTTTGGCTGTTTCACCTAGGTAGTCCAACCACCCAGCTTTAAATGAGGAAACTGAGGCCAGGAGGAGTGATTGGAAATAGGATTTGAACCCAAGTCCTTAGATGCCAAATCTAGTCCAGGGTACTGGAGAAAGAGTGCCAAGCCTGGAGACCTACGTTCAAAACTCATCTTTGATGCTCACTACCTTTGTGACCTTTGGTAAATCACTTAAGTTTCCAGGGCCTCCATTTCCTCATCCATAAAACGAGGAGGTGGGGCCAGGTAGCATCTAAGAACCTTTCCAACTCTATAGCTAAAGTCCTAATGTTTATGCCATGCTGTACCATGGGTAGACATTTCAAGAAAGCAAAATTTGTCTTGATAAGAGGAATAAGATGTCTAAAAATGGAATGGACAGCTTTGGGAGGTAATGGGCCCCAATGGACATCTTCAAGCAAAGACCAGATGACCCTCTTGCAGATATGGGTTGATCTTGAACAGGGATGTCTTCACCTGTACCCTCCATTTTGCTGTTGAGTCATTTTTCAGTCATGTCCGACTCTTTGCGATCCAATTCGGGGGATTCTTAGCAAAGATACTGGCATGGTTTGCCATTTCCTTCCCCAGCTCATTTAATAGAAGAGGAAACTGAGGCAAACAGGGTTAAGTGACTTGCCCAGGGTCACACAGCTAATAAGTGTCAGAGGCTGGATTTGAACTCAGGAAGATGAGTCTTCCTGTCTCCAGGCTCCGCACTCTATTTACTGTGCCACCTACCTCCCCACCCCCATACGTTGCTTGTTGATATTCATTTGCCTTCAATGTGCACATCTCAATTTACATCCAAGAACCAAGTGGTTCCTCCTACCCAACTGCACATTTTGGACTTCTCTTGTTGACTGGCTTTCAGGTTGTCCCTACTGTGCTTTCTAAAGGGCATTGGAGATTGACTGAAAAATTGCCCAGGACTGGGGGGACTGGGGGGACACTTGGTTATAAGATTTCATTTTTTTAAAGAGGAAATTATGTGTCTAGAAGACCTCCCGGAATTAATTTTCCCTTCTATCCCCACCCCATTTGTTATCTTTTCAAAGATATTTCTATGATATTTATATACTTTTTAAAAAAAAGCTTTTTTAGGGTGCTTAATTTTACATGCATGTGTTACCAGAGCAGTTCCTGTTTCAATGCGTATTTTTTAATCAGAAAGATGAAACAGGAAATGTATGTGTGCTTCTATCTGTATATGCATATTTACTTGCGCATGCTTAAAGGGTCAGAGCTTTAGAGCTAAACAGAAATATACAGGCCAAAATAAAATCTTTTTTTTTCAGGTGAGGAAATGGAGACACTTCAAGGTTAACTTGCCTAGAATCACAGAGTCTGTATATATGGTGTATACATAGATAAACCAGGAGAACTTCCGGCTCCCCAGACAGGGATAACTCACATTCTGGGCCCCAGTTTAATTTCAGATAGCTAAATTACATTTAATTGTCATCCAGACAACTAGAGGTTGCTCTTCCAGAACACTGACAAAGGTCTTGTAATTTGAGGTCCCTGGGATTCTCAATTACAGATCTCCTCCTGTTTAATGCAAATAAATGAGATGAAAGTCCATGGAACAAAACTAAACCTTAGGGTACCTCTAATTCCACCACTAAAAAGTCAGTGCACAGTTAACAAAAGAAGGTCTACTTTACCCTGACCAGCTAGGTGTCCCATTGGATAGAGCCCTGGATCTGGAGTCAGGAAGACCTGAGTTCAAATCCCACCTCAAGATACTTATTAGCTGTGTGATCCTTGACAAGTCACTTAACCTCTGTTTGCCTTAGTTTCCTCAGCTATAAAATGGGGGTAATAATATCACCTACTTAACAAGGTTATTGTAAGGATCAAATAGACATTTGTAAAATGCTTACACCATGTTTGGTCCAGAGTAAAGACTTAATAAATACTTACCTATATTCAACAAAGATATATACATGGAAATGTTTTTGATCATAAGGGCAGTGCATGGAAGGATAGTAGACACTTAATAAACGTTTGCTGGTTGATTGGTGAAGGTCATGGTGACTAGCACAGTCTTCAGAAATCCAGAAGATTGGAGGGGCCCAGACTTATTATGCCTTTAGGTGACCTGGAAGCTGCATCATGGAAGCTAGGGCCAATCAGATTGCTGGGACAGTTTTATCCCAATTTAGGGAAAGCCAATCTGTGTCACAAGAGGGAAGGAAAAAGGGCTTTGGTCCACCCCATGTTGTGTGGGGTGGAGAGAGTAGGGGAAGAATATGTACCAAGGAAAAAGAGCCTGGTTAGGTGTCAGGCGTGCTTTGGGACCAACCTACTCCTTAGTGGAGGAGGGAAGGAAGAAGAATGAGTCTAACCCATGTTGTGGGGAAATTATATTAGTCCTATCATAGCAGGGTTATCGTCTTCCTCCTGCTTCTATTGTGCATGTATGGCCAGCAAAATTACGAATATACACAGACATGTTACTTTACACACCTGGAGTAGCCTGGAGATGTCTACATCCCTGTGGCCCCCCTGAATTCTTAGCTGGGACCACCATTTCCAGAACTGGCCAAGTCATCCTTGCTTACCTTTCCCACCCCTAACTCTACAGATTTTTCTACCTTCCCTCTCCCTACCCCCCAGTTCCTACTTTTCTTATGTATCATCTTCTCTCATTGAATGTTATGCTCATTGAGAATTGGGACTTTTTTTTGGGGGGGCCTGAATTTATATTCCCAGTGTTTAGAGCATAGATATCAAGTATTTAACACATGCATTCTCTACCTCTAGAGGAATAAAACCATAATTTCAAACCTGTCTGTTTTGTCTCCATTTGCCAGAATGAGCCTGAATAAACATGATGAGAGTCAAATAATTTAATCCTCTGTAAACTGTGAGAAATGTTTTACATGTCCAACGGGTTAATTCCACTGTTGCACAATTCCAAGCTATAATTTTGTCCCTTCCCTTGACTGCTCCAAAGTGAATTTCCTGATTGGCAGATGAGTAATTAGCATGTCACCTTCACTCCTTCCTTCAAATTACCTTGTGTTTACTCATCTATGCATATGTCTGTGTCTCACAGGAGAAGA
Source organism: Phascolarctos cinereus (assembly GCF_003287225.1). Taxonomy (NCBI): domain Eukaryota; kingdom Metazoa; phylum Chordata; class Mammalia; order Diprotodontia; family Phascolarctidae; genus Phascolarctos; species Phascolarctos cinereus. The sequence goes on along the minus strand of NW_027555514.1, from coordinate 261,079,565 downwards.
TGAACTCTACTTGAGGGCAGGAACTAGCTTATTTTTCTCTTTGTAGCCCCAAAGCCTTGTACATAGTAGGCACATAGGTGAATTGAATGATAGTGTCAAACTTTCAACAGTCCTAGGTAAGAAGGACAATGCGCAAGATAAATGCCTACAATTCCCCTAACGAGAAGGGAATAAGCATTTATATAGGACCTACTAAGTGCCAGGTACTGTGTGCTTTACAGATATCATCTCCTTGGTGTGACTCTATCTATTCTAATGTAATTAGCTAGACTAAGTTTTGAGGAGGGGCATTGTAGAAAGTGAAATTTTTAACATGGGTGTAGTAGAGAAAACCTGACATTGGGTACTCAGGGCCTTCATAATCAACTGATTATTGATTCAATCCAATTCAAGAACTTGCTAACGTCTTTCAAACGCTCAAGGATGCTAGGTGCTGACAAACAAAACAATCCCTCCCAGCTCTTGAGTTCAGGAAGTTCAGCTGAATTTCACCTTTAAAAAACAAAACAAAAACTCTATTTTAATATAGGGATGGGAAGTGGGCTTGTGATTTCATTGGTTATGGGGAGAACTCACAGAGGGAAAAATTTCATCTACCAATGCAGTCTGACATTGCTAAACTTCCTTTTGGAGAGTTATCTCAAGTACCAGGAAATGACTTGTGCTGGGGTCAGATGATGAGCCTGGGTCAAGGACATGACTTGAACCCAAGGCTTCCTGGCTTTGAAGTCAGCTCCCGTTTGCTATGACTTCGACATGCTGACTCTCTATTTCCATATATTAATAGAGTAAAAAGTCTTGAATTTGGCATAAAATAATTAAGAAGGCAGCCTCTTGACTTAATATTTAAAATGTTTATTAATAAATATTAATAAACTGCTCGGCCTGGTTTCAATTCCACTGAACCAAATGCCTCTCCCAGCTTAAGTTTCTCATCTCTAATGTCATCACCCTGTTGCTAACTCAAGACTTAACTGATGCCATACCCTCAGCTCCTCTGCCTTCTGATTGGAGGGCTGGAGGGTAGAGTACCACCTCCTCCTAATGTCTTCCTTTATAGAGGTCAGAAACTGGACTTTCACTAACCTCACTTTGCATCTGCTGCTCTGTCTGGTTTCAGCTCTACCCACTAAGATGTTCTGGAGCCCAGGTGCATCCTGGAAGCCTCCCCCCACCCCGGTCTCTTTTTATCTGTTGTCTTCAGCCCCCTCCCTATTAGATTGCGAACTCCTTGAAAGAAGGGATTATCTTTCCTTTTATTAATTTCAGTTTTATTAATCTTTTTATTAATTAATTTAGAAGTATCCACACCACTTAGCACAATTCTTGGCACTTAGTAGGAGCTTAATAAATATTTATTGGATTATATTAGATTAATAATAACTAGTATTTATAGACACATTTTTAAAGTTTGTGATGCACTATATATAATATCTCATTTGATCTCCAACAGTCCTGCAAATACTACAATTAGTATCCCCATTTTGATAGATGGGAAAACTGAGCGATTGAATGTTTGCTCAACTTTAGACAATATTTTCTGAAGTTATGATGTGCACCCCTCCCCACCAGTCTTCTTACTCCAAACCCAGGACTCTCTCTACTAGGTAACATAGATAACTTTGTCCCATCAGCAGTGGGGGGGGGGGGAGACACAAAACAAATTTAAATAGTGTGAATAATAGTGTAGGGGGAATTTCTTTACCTGGATTAAAAACCAAATAAACAACTTCTTAAGGAAGCCTGTGAGCTCCTGGAGAATAGGGGCTTTCCTTTCTTTGTAACCCCGGAACATAGCACCATGACTGGTAAATAGTAGGCACTTAATTAATGCTTGTTGACTGGTTTAGAAGCCCTGTTTTACATAATATGTTGTAATTGTTGTTGATTTGTGTCCAACTCTTTGTGACCCCATTTGGATTTCTTGGCAATGATACAGGAATGGCAAACTTCTCTAGCTCGTTTTACAGATGAGGAAACAGAGGCAAACAGGGTTAAGTGATTTCCCCAGTGGTTACACAGCTAGCAAGCATCTGAAGCCAGAATTGAGCTTAGGTCTTCCTGATTCCAGGCCCAGTGTTCTATCCACTGTCCCACCTAACATACCAATCAACAAAGTACGAGGAATTGTTCTAGAGGTACAAATGCAAAGCGTGAAGATTGATTTGCTAATTGTAAATAATTTTTGTCTTTTCATTGAATCAAGCCCATGAGCGCCTTTCCTTGCCAACAGCTAACATAGCTACATACCCAATGAGTCAACATGTCTCTAGGATACACTGATAGATTCTAGTTACTAAAATAAAGAAGGTACAAGTCCTGGTGTATTTAGCCATGAGTACATGACTACAGCTGGAATATCAAGGTGAGTTAGATATCACATTTTAAGAAAAACTGTTAACAAACAAGAGTGAATCTACAGGAGGCTAATTAGAATAGTAAGAGGACTGGAAACCACGTCACATAAGGACTCTGGATGAACTGAGAATATTTACTCTGGAGAAGAAAATACTTAGGGCAAATACTAGTAGCCATTTTTGGAAAGGGCAGCTAGGTGGCTCAATGGATAGATTCCCATCCCTGGAGTCCAGAGGATCTGACTTCAAATTCAGCCTCAGATACTTGCTAGCTGTGTGACCTTAGGCAAGACACTTTAACCCTGTTTGCCTCCATTTCCTCATCTGTAAAATGAGCTGGAGAAGGAAATGACAAATCACTCCAAATACACTGCCAAGAACCCCAAATGGGATCACGTAGAGTCGGACAAGACTGAAAAAAATTAAACACCACACATTATGTGCAAGAGGGAGATTAGATTTGCTCTGCTTGGCTTAAGAGGGGAGAACTAGGAGAAAAGACTAGAAGTTCCCAGTGATAATCCACCCCCCCCCACACACACACCTCTTAATGTAAGGAAACTTCAGCAGGGAGGTCCCCATCACTTCATGTCTTCAAACAGAGCTTGGATAGCCTTTTGGGGGCAAATACTGTAGAACGGATAGGTGTTCAGACAACAAATTAACTACACTATATCTGAGGTTTATTTCAATTAGGCAGCTAGATGGTGCATTGGAGGAGAGGCAAAGGATTGGGAGTTGGGAAGACCCAAGCTCAAATTCCACCATTAGTATTCCCTAGCTGTGGGGCATTTCTATCTTCTCACTGTCTTCTTAACTCTTTATAGACTGGCTTCTGACCTCAGTATTCAACCCAAACTCCTCTCTCCAAGGTTCTAAAAGCTGACAAATCCAATGGTCTTTTCTCAATCCTCATCCTTCTTGACCTTTCTGCAACGCTATCATGCTAATATTTCTTTTGAAATGTAAAAGTTACTGAGAAACACTGGTGTATTCCTCCTCCCTCCTCCCACTGGGTTGTAGCTTGCCATTAGACTTCTGGAAAACGTGTATTTTGACACTGTCTATCACCCTCCTCCTCGAAGTTCTCTTTTGTCTAGGTTCTTCTTAGGTTCTACCTAAGTGTTCCTTTTCAGTGTCCCCTTTGCTAGATCTTTATCCAGGTCATGCCCACTAATTGTAAGTAGACTCCAAGATTTCATCCTAGGCTCTCTCCTTTTCTCCCTCTATACTATTTCACTTGATGATGTCATCAGCTCCAATGGATTTAATTATCAACTCTGTGCTGATGATTCTTTTTTTTTCCCGGCTTTAAAAAAAATACTATTTTATCTTTTCCAATTACATGTAAAGACAATTTTCAACGTTCATTTTTTGAAAGATTTTGAGTTCCAAATTTTTCTCTTCCTCTTCCCCCCTCCCCAAGACAGCAAGCAATCTGATACATGTTATATATGTGCAATCACGAAAAATATATTTCCACATTAGTCATGTTGTGAAGGAAGAAATATAACAAAAGAAAATTTTTTTTTAAAAAAACAATAAAGTAAAAATAGTATGCTCTGATCTGCATTCAGAATCCATCAGTTCTTTCTCTGGATGTGGATAGCATTTTCCATCATGAGTCTTTTGGAATTGCCTTGGATCATTGTATTGCTGAGAAGAGCTAAGAAAATTATAGTTGATCATTGCACAATGTTGCTGATACTGGGTTCAATGTTCTCCCGGTGCTGCTCATTTCACTCAGCATCAGCTCATGTAGGTCTTTCCCTATTTTTTTCTGAAATCCTCCTGCTCATCATTTCTTATAGCATAACAGTATTCCATTACATTCATATACAACAACTTGTTCAGCCATTCCCCAATTGACGGGCATCTCAATTTCCAATTCTTTGCCACCACAAAACAAGCTGCTATAAGTATTTCCATACATGTGGGTCATTTTCCCTTTTTTATGATTTCTTGGGGCCACCAACCTAGTAATGGTATTGCTGGATCAAAGGGTATGCAGTTTGGTTGCCCTTTTGGGCATAGTTGCAAATTTACATGGATGATTCTCAAAGCTCTCTATCTTGCCCTAAGCTCTCTGTTGGCCTCCAGTCTTGCATTTCCAACTGCTTATCAGAAATTTCAAATTGGATGTTCAATAGACATCTTAAACTCAATATGTCCCAAACTGAATTGCCTATCTTTCACCCAAAATCTCCCCACTTCCTTACTTCCCTATTAACTGTTGAGGGTGCCACCATCTTCCTCTAGGATCAACCTAGGTGTCTTCCTTAACACCTCACTAACTGCCCCCCACCCATATCCAAGCTGTCAATTTCACCTTTGTAACTTTTCTCAAATACACCCCCTTCTCTCCTCTGCTATTGCCACCACCCTGGTGTAGGCCCCCATGGACTCACACCTATTACAATAGATAGCCAGCTGATGGGCCAGACACATACTTCTCCTCACCCAGTGGATACTATGGGTGTTCCTGTTTCAGGTCCTGTGCTAAGTAAGGGCTAGAGACACAAAGAAAGACAGAAATACAGCCCTTGTTCTCAAGGAGTTCATGGTCTAATTGGGAAACAACATGCAAACAACTATGTACAGCAAGCTATAAGCATGATAAATTGGAAATAATCGACAGGGGGAAGACATCGGAATTAAGGGAGATCAGAAAAAGCTTCTTGTAAACAGTGGGATTTTAGCTGGGACTTGAAGAAAATCAGAGCAGCTGGGTAGTGCTGTAGATAGACTATCTGGACTGAAATCAGAAATACTCTGGCCTCAGATGCTTACTAGCTGCATGACCCTGGACAAGTCACTTCACCCTGTTTGCCTCAATTTCCTCATCTGTAAAATGAGCTTGGAGAAGGAAATGACAAACCATTCCAGTATCCTGGCCAAGAAAACTCCAAATGGGGTCATGAAGAGTCAGACTTGACTGAAAATGACAGGTGAAGAAGGCCAGGAAAGCCAGGAGCCCAAGGCAAGGACAGAAAGCATTCAGGTACTGGAAACAGTCAGAGAAAATGCCTGGGGTTAGGAGGTGGAGTGCCTTGTTCCAGGAAATCATGGAGGCCAATGCCATATAAAATTGAGAACAGATTATTTGCTTTTTGAAAATCCTCCTAAAGGGCAGGAAAATGAAGAATCATCTTCTCTACTGTGCATGTTTTCTATCTTCATGCCTTTTTTTTTAAATAATAAAAGTAAGGCTAGATCTCAGTGATGGCATATGATTTTAAATCACAGGGCACTTCCTTGGAAGAATGGGCTAATCTGAGCTGAAATAAGTAAACCCCAAGGGAAATGGAGAGACATGTGGGGCTGTATCAAAGGTAACTTGTGCCTAGGTAGCAGCATAATAAAAGACGTTATGGACCATATAGACATGGAAGAGAAGACAGGCTAAAAATGAGACATAGCCTGGTAGTCTTGCGATTCATCCTTAAGGTATTAAAACCTGGGGAGGATCTCCAATAAGTAGGATAGATATGCAAAGATGTTAAATAGAATCATTCAGGATGAGGTGTGGAGAATCAACCTCTTTGGTGGAAAGAAGGAAATAGGCCTTTATTAAGCACCTACTACATGCTTCTGACACCCCAACGAGGTGTCACAGTGGATCTCCAGAGCACTGGGCCTGGACTCAAGTCAGAAAGACCAGAGTTCAAATTTGACCTCAGACACTAACTGTGTAACCCCGGGCAAGTCACTTAATCCCTGCTGGCATAAACCTGGAGAAGGAAATGGCAAACCACTCTAGCGTCTTTGCCAAGAAAACCCCAGATGGGGTCACAAAAAGTCTGAATGAATGAATGACAGGCAGATATTATCTAATTTGATCCTCACAATGACCCTGGGAGCTGGGTGATGTTATTATCTCCATTTTACAGTTGAGGAAACTGAGGCTAACAGAGGCTGTCACTTGGCCAGGATTACACAGCTGGTATCCAAGGTGGGATTTGAAGTCAGGTGTTCCTGATTATAGGTCCAGCCCACTGTCCTCTTTGTCACCTAGCTGCCCAGTATGAGCTCATGGATGGACCAAAGGAAGACTTTTCTTGATATTCATCACAAGGATTTTATGTAGAGTATCGATCACTATTTCTATGGATCAAATCCAGTGGTACTAAATGACTTCTTAAAATTATGGATAACTGGTTCATATATCAGTCAGTGAATGACCCACTCACTTCAAGCAGACAATTAGTCATCTGTGCATCTTCTAGATATAAGGATGTTTAAAACAAATCTGAGGGGCAGCTAGGTGGTGCAGTGGATAGAGCACCACCCCTGGAGTCAGGAGGTCCTGAGCTCAAATCCAACCTCAAACACATAACACTCACTAGCTGTGTGACGGTGGGCAAGTCACTTGATGCCAGTTGCCTCACCGAAGAACATTTAAGCCTCTTGAGGGCCAGGATTCTTATTTTTGCTGCTTCCCCCAGTTTTTCATATAGTGCTTGACATGCTTTTTATCTTGCCTATATAATACACCATAATGTTAAATAACAAAGAAAGAATTAAGTTACTCCGGACTCATGGAGCCTCAGAAGCCATACAATCCAACCCCATTATTTTACAGCTGGGGAAGTAGAAGCCCAGAGACTTGTCTGAAATCATGTGGTGATAAGTGACAGAAGAGACAGAATTCAAACCTAGGTCCTCTGACCACATAATTTCCCTTTCAAGACAGATATAGATAGTGGATGATTAATTACCCCCCCATGTGTCCAGAAGCTAATCACAATAGAAATGGAGAGTGAGAATTTCTGAATAGTCATAATTCCCCAAGTTCCAGTATTACTATTAAAAAAATAATTAAAATGAAGGACTTAATTTTGACACACCTAATCCTTCTGTGAATTCCACAACCATAACTGCAAATTGTTATAGTTTTCACAATCCATCAAATAATTTATGGGAGTGGGTGGTGGACCTGGGACATTCATGAGGCTGCTGTACAGCCTGGCTAGAGACCCTTGGGATGTTATCAGGCAGTATCCAAGAAAAAAAGGTGTGTGTGTGTATATGTGTATACATACACTTATACACACACACACACACACACATACACACAACACACACATATATGTATAGGTATGGTATATACACACCATATGTGTATATATACATCATACCATACATATATACATATATGGGTATATATGGCATGTGTGTGTGTGTGTAGGTATGTGTGTGCATTCAATCACAAATTCTTTCCCTAGTATCCAGGGGATGCAGGCATCCCAACCAGGTTGTAAGAGTCTGAGGACCAGACCACGTTACCTAAATCTGCATTGACAGGCATTTTATTTCCATTTGATATGCAATCCACTCCTAAGAAGCCTTCACCCACACATGCAAAACTGGCATGACTATCTGTTCATTTTTCATTGCTATGAAAATCATAAATACATAATTACTCACATTTCCCTCCTCCCCCTCCCCCTTAGATATTTGCCAATTTAGGAATGGAAATACAAGGCTTACCTTCACCCCGTTTTCTACCTGGCAAACTGCCAACAAGAGATTTAAAATGATTACCTTATTTGTGTGTGTGTGTGTATACTGAAAAAAGCAAGCTTTGACTCTGCTACCTACCCAAATAAATACCAGAGGAGAATGATTTGCTTTTCACTTTTTCTGTAGATACGGAAGGTAAAAAAAAAATCGCCCTTACCAAGCTCTGATGTGTTCATCTGGAGTAGCTTATATTTTTGTCACTCGGGACAGAAGGGTAAATCTGCCCATCCTCACTGCCCTTTGAAATTCCAATTTCTAATCCAGCAGTTGACTTTCACCAAGTTTTCATTCTCAGCTGTTTGAGCACCATCTGTGGTGAAACAGTGTCTCTGCTTTTTATTTTCAAAGTTGATTTTCTTTTTTTTTTTAATAGAAGTTTATTCTGTGGAATTCTGCATGTGTGGCAAGGGATTTTTGAGGTGTTGGAAATTTATTTGGAGGTCTTTTTAAAAGTAATCTCAAATTACAATGCTAGCATGCTAAGCTTTCTTTGAAATTTAAAAGCTACTGAGAAACACATATATTCCTCACCCCTCCAACCCCCCCCCATTGGGTTGTAGTTTGCCATTAGAATTCTGGGAAATATATAAACATTTTACAAAATTAAGGACTACTCTAAGCAGCAGTTACTTTATATAATGCCTGGGTGTTATTTTGGGGACTGACATTTGTTTTTTTACTTTATCAAAGCAATTTCAGATCCATTATTTCAACTTCTTTCCCATGTGATATCTAGCCCAACTCCCTCGATTTTCCAGGTAAAGTGAGTGGGGAGAGAAATTATGTTCTCAACTGAAGGGATCACGTTTATGGAATAATTGTGTTCTTGCCTCTTAGGAACAATAAGATGGCAGACTACTGTAAATATGATGAGCACACACAGAGAGGATCTCGGCTGTACAATTAGAGGGGCCCCTAAAAGTCACCTCTAGTGCAACAGATTGAACAGATGAGGTAACTGAAACCCAGGAAGGCTGTGCCCTGCTCAAGGTCACAACACAGATAGTATCAATGGCGGTATTCAAATCCAAGTCTTCTATATGAAAAATTCCAAGAATAAAATATTGTATGAACTTAAAGGACAAATTGCATCTGATTAAACCACGTCATCTTACGCCTTTGTCCCAAAGAAATGTATGCCTGTTTGATGGAACCAAGTCCTTACTCATTTATTCAAATCCTTTCCTAATGATGGATAATATTGTAGTAGAAATTTATTACTAAGTATGTGTTACACAATTATCTTATGATAAATGGAAAAATGAATCCGGATACGTTTACTTAAAAGCCAGAGATTTTGTGTGTGTGCGCGTGTGTGCGTGCGCGCGCGTGTGTGTGTGTGCTCACCCACATCTTTTCTCTCCCTTGGTTATGGTAGTTTTGTGGGTTTTTTTTTGTTTAGCCTTAAAAAAATTTCATTTTGTTTTGCAGTACTGCCTACCAGCTATGCTCAGGAACGATCAATCGTGCGCTATTTTTCCCGTCTGCTAGGAGTTCAATTTATGCTTTCTGGCTTCCCCCTGAGCCTGCTGCACTCACCTCCAGCCCTCGCCCCCCGCCCCTCTTTGGAGCCGGGGTTAACTCTCCTCTGGAAGGCCAAGTCAATAGCTTTAAGCCATCTCCCGGGTTAGAAGGGAACAATAGTTACATGGCTTTGTTGCTCTTGAGTTCTCCCGGGCAGTTTTCACCGACTGAATCTAGACGTCTCTTTCTATGGCTTCCAAATGTTACTTTAAAACATTCAGCGCCCGCCCCCCTCCCCAGTGGTGGTGGTGGTGTTCGGAGAGACCGTAGGATGATCAGACACCATTTTAACTGTGCAAGAGCAAAACTCTTCATTTCCTCTGCTTTAGCTACACAAATTGCGACTGTTTTCCTCCATCGCATGGTCAGTCTTATTCTCACCTTGGAAGTTGCAGAAAATGTCTTTTCTAAAGGACTTGTGGCCAACCGAGCAAGAGGAATGCTCTTTATTCAGGCCCTGGCCATTTCTCCTCGAACGCCCAGGGCAGCATTCGGCAAACTCTTGTAATTTCACGCGTGTGCACACACTCACCTACACCCGCATGCACGCGCACACACACACACTCCCGGACTTTATTCACTGCATGTCACAGCGCTAGCACATCCTTCCCCCACCGCATGCACGCGCACTCACAATGCACACTCACAAAGACACACGCACACACCCAGACTTTATTGGCGATGAGTTACAGCGCTAGTACTCGCACCCGCAGACACACGATCTGCATGCACGACCACACAAAGACAAGCTCACACACACCCACGGTGGGTTACAGCGCTAGCACACACTCCTCCATACACCCGCATGCAGGCGCGCACAACAGGACCTTATTCACAATGGGTTAGAGCGCTAGTACACACACACGCACGCACACTCCCGGACTTTATTTACTGCGCTAACCAGGATGGTGGGAGGGGCCATGGACCATTAACTAACCCCCGACCCCCATTTCTGGTCCCCGCGCTCTTGTCTGCTGGGCAATCCTCCACTGGCCGCAGGAGGGAGGGGCGGAAGGGAGGGGCCCCGAAGAGCCCGGGCTGCGGACCCGCTCATCTCCGCAGACCGCAGCACCCCTGCCCCAACCCGAGCCCCGAAGCACCGGGATGCTCCGCAGGAGCAGGGGGCGGAGCCTGGCCGAGGGAGGCGGAGCCTCAGCACGCGCACCCCCCTCCCCTCTCCAGCGCTCTCAGAGCAGCCACCAACTCAGGCTTTATTTGTTTACAAGCGGGTGACGTCAGCTCCTCCTCCTGCTCCTCCCCCTCTATTCCCCGCCTCTCGTCCCCGCCCCTTTCTCCCCCCCCTCCGAACCTGCTTTCGTCACAATGGTGCGATCGCTGGATTGGCGGGTGGCTCCCTCCCCTCCCGGCGACGCCACTTCCGTTCCGTGGCCCTATAAGAAGGGGCGCCCGGCGCTTGCCTCTCTTCGCCCGTCGGAGCTGGAAATGCAGGTGCTGAGATCCGCGGTCGCTGCGGAGCAGGAGGCAGAGGCGGCCGAGGAGGTTCGAGCGATGTGAATAGGCCTTCGCCGCTCTCCTCCTCCCTCCTCCTCTTCCTCCTTTCCCTCCTCTCCCTCCGCCCCCTAAAGAAAAATAACTTTTTTTTTTTAACAAAAAAAAAAGAAGAAAAAAAAAAGTCAGCGCCCGGGCCGGGACCGCGGAGTCCCCCTCCTCGCCCCGGCGCTGGCTGGCCGGCCCCCGCCCGCCGCCCCCATGCATCCCTTCTACAGCCGGGCCGCCACCATGATCCGCGAGATCGCCGCCGCCGTGGCCTTCATCTCCAAGTTCCTCCGCACCAAGGGGCTCACGAGCGAGCGGCAGCTGCAGACCTTCAGCCAGAGCCTGCAGGAGCTGCTGGCAGGTGAGCGGCCGTTGGGGGCGGGGGCTGGGGGCACGGGCGCCGCTGGGGACCCTCCCATCCCCAACCCCGCCGCGGGGCCGTTAGTAACGGAAAGTGGGGCTGGGGAGGGGGAGCCCCGGCTCAGGGCGGGAAGGGTCCCCCCAGGACGAGAGGGGTCCCTGGGGAGGGAGAGCCCCCGGGACGAAAGGGGGCTTTGGAGGAGGGGAGCCTGCTGCAACTGAGGTCTTCGGGAAGGGAGATACCCCAGGGCTTGAGGTCTTTAGGAATGGGGACGCTCGGGGACAAAAGGGGTCTTTGGGAGGGCTCAAGGGAGAGAGGTGGGGGGAGGGAGTCTCCTGGGCGCGCAGAGATCGTTTCTGCCCCTCCCCCTCGTCCTGACCGATAACGGTGGGTCCCCCCTTCTCCCCCACTCAACCCAAGTATCGACCCCATCTCTCTGCTCTTCTTCCTTAAAGCTTCGTTGGTTCTCCCAATTTTGTTCCTTTTGGTTGAAAAAAGGGGGTGAAACTAAGAATAAAGGATCCGTCGTGCAAAGGAGTAGCGTCCACCCCCTGCCCCCCCCATCCCTTTGTATGGGGTGTGTGTGTAGTGGGGGGAACACAAAGGAGTTCTTCTCTTTGGTTTCTCCGCCACTTATTGCCCACCTTCCCCCTCCCCCCAAAAAAACCGTTGTTGTTCCCTGGCCTGCTGGTGGGGTTCCCTTTCCGGGGTGCTGCTTGCTTCTGATGCCACCCTCAAACCCTTGTATGTGGTTACCCACACCACCCTAGATATTAATCGAGAAATTGGTCTAATTTGGTCTAAATTGGCTCTAATCCTGAGGCGTTTTTGTTGGTGTTTGCCTTGCCCTGTTCTGGGTTAATCCTGTGGTGTGCCCTCCTTCTAGAGCCATAAACCCTATTGTGTGTGTAATTCGGGGTGGGGTAGGGAAAGTAAACACCGCAGGGGTGGGGTAGAAGGAAGTAAGCCTGGCTTTGGGGTAAGGAGTTAAGACTCGTCTGTGGGACTCCTTGTGGAGCCAGCTTTGTGTCCCACACTGGCCCCAAGTGCCCCATTCCCCGTAGCTTAATTCATTTGGTGATTCTCTGTTGAAGTGATCTTAAGCCTGGTAATTCTCAGTCTTACTCTTTTCAGTGTCTTTCCTGAAATAGGCACAGCTCTGGAGGAGTGAACAGAAGAGACACGGAGCCCAGTACAGAAGTAGCATCCATCCCGAGTTAATTATAACATCTAAGCGTTGTCTTTCTCTATTCTTGCTTTCTTTTATAGAACATTATAAACATCACTGGTTCCCAGAAAAACCCTGCAAGGGATCAGGTTACCGTTGTATTCGCATCAACCATAAAATGGATCCTCTGATTGGACAGGCCGCACAGCGGATTGGACTGAGCAGTCAGGAGCTGTTCCGGCTTCTTCCAAGTGAACTCACACTCTGGGTGGACCCTTATGAAGTGTCTTACCGTATTGGAGAGGATGGCTCGATCTGTGTGTTGTACGAAGCCTCGCCAGCAGGAGGTAGCACTCAGAATAGCAACAACGTGCAGATGGTAGACAGCAGAATCAGCTGTAAGGAGGAACTTCTCTTGGGCAGAACAAGCCCTTCCAAAAACTACAATATGATGACTGTATCAGGTTAAGATATAGTCTATGGATGGATCATCTTATAATGGATGGACAAATTTGATTTTTGCTTTGGGTGGGCTCTTCTTGGGGATGGATTATGGAATTTAAACCATGTCACAGCTGTGAAGATCTGGCACAAGATAGAGTGGTAAATTTTTTTAAGTGACAGTGCCATAGTTTGGACAGTACCTTTCAGTGATTTAATAGCCTGTGAGTCCAAGTTAATGATCACTTTCTTTGCTAGGGAGTGAGGTCCTAAGGTGGTTTTGGTTTCTCCCAGACATTTTACTTAATTTCTGCGTCAGTCCCTTCAACCCAAATCTGTATTTATAAAGAACCTTTCTCTGCAGTAGATCTTGCAGAGTAAATTTGCACTATTACATTTATAAATTGTTCTAGTTAACCCTTTTGGCAGCTCAGTAGCAAAGCTGAATGTTTTAAACATGGTAGTACTGGAAATTGTATGACAGACTTTTACCTAGCACTTACTTCACAGTATGTATAAATGTACATAAGACAATAAACTAGAGTAAGCATGACCTGGGAAAATGGTCAGACCTTGTATTGTGTTTTTGGCCTTGGAAGTAGCAAGTGACCAGAATCTGCCATGGCAACAGGCTTTAAAAAGACCTTATAAAGACACTGTCTGAACTGTGGTGTGTTAGCACCAGCCAGCTCTCTGTACATTTGCTAGCTTGTAGTTTTCTAAGACTGAGTAAACTTCTTATTTTTAGAAAGTGGAGGTCTGGTTTGTAATTTTCCTTGTACTTAATTGGGTAAAAGTCTTTTCCACAAACCACCATCTATTTTGTGAACTTTGTTAGTCATCTTTTATTTGGTAAATTATGAACTGGTGTAAATTTGTACAGTTCATGTATATTGATTGTGGCAAAGTTGTACAGATTTCTATATTTTGGATGAGAAATTTTTCTTCTCTCTATAATAAATTGTTTCCTATCTTGGCATTTTAATTAATCTCTTGTCATGATTACATAGGAACAGCTAAACTTTCTCACGTTGATGTTAAGAGTATTAAAAGGAAATGTGAATGTGGCCCACAGGTCGTGCTGGGAAACATTTGATAAAGACATGGATTAATGAAGACCACTGGGGTAGGAATATTTGGGAAGTCTAGGGAAAACACAGTGGTGTTACATGTTTTATTTGTTAAACCCTAAAATCAGTTGTAACATGGAAACTTAACTCAAGGGCTAGCAATTCCACAAGATGAGGATGAGGGAAAGAAGTAAAATGTGCTACCAAAGATGACTCATAATAAACCCAGAGGATTAAATTTCAATGATTTCCTGTCAAAGTGAAGATATAACTGTAAATGTCCATTCTGGCCCACCTTTGAAAAGCTCACAATTTTGTCCCTGATGGATTGCCTTGCTCAATTAGAAAATCCTGGGACCAGTGTCCCATAGTTTTAATGAGCAGACTAATCACTCTACAGAAAGATTGGTTGCTTTTCCACTTCATCAGCTTCAAGACAGTTTAAAAAAAAACAAAAACACTTAAGCTGGAATTCAACAAAAGGTATGTTTCTAAATTTTTTATTTCTCCCAAAATGAAATATTGTCTACATAACAGATGGCTTCATTTTCAGACTTTATTTCAGATAATTTTCTATGGACTCTGACCATTTAGGCTGCAGATGGTGGAGTTTGTTCCACTAACCCACATAATAAAGTAATTCTGTGGTTTCAGTAGAACAAAAGCACTTTTTAAGGGAAAAGGACTCTGATAAGTTTCACAGCAAAATGCCAAAGATTAATTTGATCACTATATACTTTGGACAGGTCTAACATTTCCAATAGAAATATTTACAAATGTCCATAAAAAAACACATCTTAAATATTGGGTCATCTTAGAATTTTACTCCCTTAAAAAGCCAGTAAGTCACAACTTGGAGGCATTGCTGTTACCCAGATCAGACCTGGAAGACAGTGATAGTGAATTATGTAGTTGCAGATAGTATGTGAGATTATTCAGTCATGCACATGTTCAGAATCCAAATAATCTTCTCCTGCTAATCTCCTGTCAATCTTTAGTTTGAATTGCTTTAGCTCTGCAAAGTGAAATTTTAATGTGCATTTGGTGAACTTTGGACTTCAATAGGGAATTCAGTTCATTCCCAACAGCTGCTTTATTCAAACGTGAGCTAAACAGGGTGAAATTTGATTAAACCTCCTTGTTTTTATACTAGTCCCAAGACCATGTTAACCTTCCTGCCTGTTTATGTGTTAATTGAATTAACCCCTTTGAAGCTAGCTAACTTTGGCATTTATTGCCAAGTTTAGATGAGAGAGCATAACCTAACTGGTGTGAAATGCCTTTCAAACTTAAAAATCTAGGAACCTGATTTTTTTCGTTGGCGCAGAATTGTTTAAATGAGAGTTAACCCAGAACATTAAAACTTCCAAGTGTTTGCTCTTAATTGGGTGTCATTTCAAGATCCCAAAACCAGTCTTTAGCAATCTAAAATTTGTCAGGACTTAACCTTTTTTTTTTCCCAATAGAATCAACTACATAAGCACAAGCAGAATAATTTACTCTGAACAACTTTAACCCTGTTTGTTCCAATGGCCTGTACCTGTTTGCAGTGATGGCTGTCCATTCTTCAAACAGCCCGCAAGCAGATAGAGGCTTTGGTAGATGGGTAAATCGTCTGCCACGTCTTGTTTCTTCTTTTTGGTCGAATGTTATTCCTAACAGTTGACGGAGCATTTGTGTGTATAGATGCTCTGCGCTTGTATAGCACCTCTTAACACTAACCTAATTAACCACCAAACCATAGGTAAAGCTTAAGAACAGCTCAAGTTTGACATAGATTGATAACTTGGCTTACTAATGGTTTAATCTATCGTGTATTAGTTACAGCTGGTTGTAAGTAACTTTACAAGTTACTGATTGTAAAGACATTTCCTTTGCCTCCAAATGCTAAGAAGTAAGGCCTTTATTTTTCTTCTATATGGTACCAGAGCAGAGCTGGAGTAAATTATAGTTTAAAAAAAAGAATCCTGTGGTAAATTACTAAACCACTGAAGTTTCTCCCTTTTCTGTATTTACACAGAAAATACAATTTGGCCATGACTTGAAACTTTTGCAGTACTAGGCTGGACAGAACACATGCATTCTGTTGAGTTGTGCAAATAGTTTCCTCAGATACTACAATCTCAGTAAATTGTAAGCAACTGAAGAATTGAGTGGGTGTGAGTATTTCAGTTAATGGAATGGACCTTCACCAATCAAACACTGTCCCTGATACCTTGGAAGGGTCATTTTTGATTTTAACGTGACTTAAGTTGACATTAACTTGACGAAGTTATTTTCCATTTTAACTTAACTAAAGTTGACTTTAACCTAATAAGTTAACATTGACAGATGTTTCCAAGGCTTGTCTTTTTTCCAGGGGTGTTTACAAATGCCCCTGCGCCTTTGATTCTTCCCACTGGTTTTCTTAATTCAGGGCTGGGACATAATGTAGCTGATGGCTGTGATGGTGCCTGTTGAAACTGAGTAGTTTCCTCTCTGCCCCACTGACCTCCACCCCTACTTAGGTCAGCTGGCCTCTGGAGCACTAAGAGGGAAAGTGATTGGTAGGCTGGATCTACAGCTTGCATCCTCTTACATTTTAGAGAAACAGGCAGATTTCTCATAGATCCTAAAATAACCAGTCTGCAAATGTCAGCTCTTCCTTAACCACCCTATCCCTCAAGTTCAATACACAAGATTATAGACTTAAAACAAAAGGCACCTACCAGAGAGAGGAAGGTAACCCAAGGTCGGTGGTAGTGGCAACAGAAGAAAATCCAGTGTTCTCTACCCTGCTGTATGGGCTTATTTTTTCCATGTTGAAAATAACATCATGGTAGGGGAGGTGCTGTTGCTCAAAGCCTTTTGTATATATTTGAGGAAGATAACTTCTCCAGGCTCAATGTTTTCTTTTGGGCTTTAGACCACCTTGTTTTACCTTCTGAATTTGAACAAGCAGACTGCAAATGAAAGACTAAAGAGAAATGATAGGAATCTGGGTCACCCCACCTTTTCACTTCTGCCTAGCATGATGGCATAAAAATGAACATTACAGGAATAAGAAGCTAGTTTGGTAGCTTTCAGATACCTAAATTTTGACTGCTGGAAGTCATTCTTAGTAAACGCTTTATAAATGGGACTGATTTAATTTTCCTGTACAGACTCTGTAGGAGGTATAATTAACATCATTTACTTTGACAATGTATTTTAATTTGTCTTTCTAAGTATTTTGGGGCTACTTTCTTAACTCTGGGATAAAAAGTTACCTAATATGGGAATAGTGAAGGATGGAATGCTTTTCATCTGTAAGTATTTTCTAAGTAATATTCTTCCACCTCAAATATTTTGGAGTTTAATACTCCAAAAAAGGACTCACTTCAGTGCCCCAATTTCTTGATCAAACCTCTTTGGTTTTTTAATTGTAAGCTTTTTGTGAAATACCACTGTTGCAACTGGGAGAGACTGGAGCTTTTGAATAAGCAGAGCTTCTGTTTTTCTGGGCACAAAAGGATGCTCAGAGCCAGAAGAAGCTGCCAAAAGAGTGATTGGAGACTGAGGTGGAAATAGAAAGGAAAAGAATAGGGGAAAATATCTCAATGGGAGAGAAGTAAGAAGCAGCTGAGGCTGCAGGTATGGAAGATGAAGGGGAAAAAAGGTGGTGGTAGGGCAGAGGAGGGGGTAGAGTTTGGTTGACAGCATTGAAACAGGGTTCTGCCAACAAAAATTCCTTGGCAGGAAGTTTGGGAACCACTTCTAGGATGGAGCCCTTTCTAGATTTACATTAATTAACTTCATGAATCTGGAGCAACATCTTTGCTGGATTTGTTTCACCAGTGATTATGTTGTGCAGGTTTATAACTTTCAAATTGGTCTGGGAGACAGGGACAGAAGACATGGACCCAAAATAAAGATGTTAAAAGGGAAGGAATGTGGAAAGTAGTAAATAGCACTTCCTGGTTATAAACTTAATGTATAAACTTACACCTTGGAGCTGTAAAGTCCATTTGGTCTTTGCTATTTTAAATAGCGGTGTAGAAAGAAGCATAATTAGCTGTCTGACAATTACCTAACATCACGACATCACAATAGGAACCTCCATTAAGCTGGAAGGAACTGGCCCTACCTGATATAGTGAGTCAGAACATATTCTTGTAAGGTGACTGTTTGAACAAGTGGAGGGTACTTCAGTGAATGCTTAGATTACCACTAATTATCTAATATTTAATTGCTATCATAGGTCTCTTGTATTTCTGACTTTATACAACTTTTCAAAGCAAGGTGAAGTGCAGGTATAATATGTATATTTGTTTCATATTTATAAAACATAAGTTTTTTTTATAAATTTTAAGCAGTAACTGGTCAGGGATTGGATGAGAGCAGTTTGATTCCAGTATTTTTCCAAAACAATCAGCACCTTCCTCCAATGACAAGTGTTAAAAACTAGAAGCTATTGAAAAATGCAAATTGATTTCTTGTGACTGATCTTAACCTGTTTGCAGATGAGTTCTTCCTAGAATTTTAAGAATTCTAATAGTGATGACTAAGCCAGGTAATGAATGTATAGGGTTATAGTTCTTTCTGATCTTCTTGTTAAGAGCCTCTGTATTTTCTCAGACCAGGGGAGAGCATATAAAGACCATCTTAAATCACAAGTGCCATACAAATGTTATCTATGAGGGACTGCTTTTATTCCCTTTGGCCACCTCCATTTACTCTAATCTACTTACTTGTATAGAATTCACAATTAGTTTTTGTAACATTCGCATATGTATCTAGTTGGGCTTTTTATGTTCCATGTAAGAGGAAATGCATATGACCTATGGTCACAGGTATAAAGCTGAAAGGGACTTCAGAGAGACACTTCTTTGTACAGTTGAGGAAGCTAAGGCCCAAAAAGTGCAACTTAATAGCGTTAGATTTTGAACCTAGGTCCTTGAACTCCAGAACTAGTACTCTCTCCAATGAGTATGTATGTGTGCTGGCAAACATGCCCACCTGCCTCCAAATTTCAAAGGTCCTTACTTGCTATTTTCCACTGGTTTATTAGTGTTTGATTATTAAATATTACTTTCTTAAGCAACATTTTTAAAATAATTTAAGTACTTTTAAAATAAATATTTTTATAAATGGCTACAAACTTGAGTCAGCATATGCACAATCAAAAGATTTTGGTGATTAATTATAATTCAACCAGGAGGTATCACCTAGATGCTTTGGTTTTAATCTTAGCTTATGAAGTGCCCATGGGAAGGGGGGATGAATTGTAATGAGCCCGGGTCAGGTTTATACTTCAGTTTGGAAGGATGTGAATGAAGGCTGTGTAAATTGCAGCCAAGTTATTCACTAGTTCTACTTTGTAGCAAAGTATGTTTATCAGTACCTTGAATCTCTAACTTCAGGTTACTTTTAGCTATCAGACTCTGCATTACCAAGGCTTTGCCTCCCTCCTCCCTCTTTCATCCCTTCTACCCCAGGCACACACTATATATTACCATGATGATTAGAAAGGTTCGAGAGACATAGTTTCTGGGTAATTTAATCATTTTATTAATGAGGCCAGCAGGTTATTAATAAAAGGATGGTCATTTGGCTGTCTCAAGTAGACCATAGACAATCATGGCATTGGGCTCACAGTTTATATACCCTTTGAAAATCATTTCTCACATTATATTTACTGTTGATCTCTATATTAGAGGTCATGTAGTCCCAACACCCTCGTTTTACAGAGGAGGAAACAGGCCAATAGAAATGATACACAGTTATAATAAGTCAAAAGCCAGGTTTGAAAGTTACATATTGGATTCCAGATCCAGCCCTTTTTCCACCGTTATCATGTACACAGAGCCCAATTGTTTGGTCCTGAGCTTTCTAAAAACAGTAAGACACCTGAGGACTTGGGCTCCTACTCTTAGCAGGGGATTACAAGTCAGTGGCTCTTCATTATTGAAGTAAATAAACGAAGTCCCTTAGCAAATCCCTGGATGATGACTTCATAGGGACTGTGCTAACAGTTTAGTGAGCCTGAAACCACTTCTGTCTGTTAGAAATGAATATAAAAACACTGTTTTAAATGTCTTTTCTGCAGTGAGACTGTGTTTGTGAGAGGGAACATGGCTGAGTAGAATGAAGTCCAAACTGGATTCAAGCCAGTCTCTTAACACATACTAGCTGTGTGTGTCATGAGCAAGTCACTAACTTGCCTGCCAAACTCTTAACCTAACGGGAGCTCTCACACACTAATGAAATCTGCAGATTCAGATCAAATATAAGTGTGTAAATGCTTGTGTACCCATTTAGAGATGGTATGGCAAGGAGAATTGACCACTGGTCACTTTCTGTTAGGAGATCAGACTTGCTTTTTCCTGACCTTATAGAGCTGAGCTGACTTCCTTCACACATGTGTTGCTTACAGAGTCCTTGCCTCAGTGAGGAGATGCCATTTAATTCAGTGCCTAGAATGAAGAAATCTCTAAATTGAGAAGGTGCACATTTGACATTTGTTCCAACATCAATTGGTGACTTCACCCAGGGTCCCTCAGCTTCCATCAAGCTCATGTTTGATGGGTAGAATTTTCAGCACCCAGTAACTCTTCAGGGCTTTTCAAACAGTGCAGCAGAACTGAGTCGTTAGTTATATGATCTCAAAATCTGGAGTGATCTAGCCACTTTTCTTTGTGGCAGAGAAAGAGCTCTTTCCTTCCCTGTACATTATCAGTCTGACTTTAGTTTCATCTTGTGATGCAACCTGATGCAACATTTACTTGCATCGGTAATATAATGAAACCTCATTTTCCCTAGTCATAAGTGAGTCAGTGATCATGTTTTTTGTGTTTTTTGTTTTTTTCCAGTTTTGACTCAGATCCTTTTTTTAAAATCGGAAGATATTCTCCCGGAATAGCTTCTATTTAGCTGTAGCATTACCACATCCTTCAGTGAAGTAGGTATTCAGCTGGCCTCCCTCATGCTAGTTTATTTTGCAGTTTAGAAAACAAAGGACCTTTTTGAAAAGATCTTAAGACTTTTGACCCCAGGAGATCTTCAGTGGAAATCTCACTTGCTTTTTATCATTGTTCAATTTGTGTGGTTTGGTCTCTGATTACATACTTTGATATAGCCCCATAAATTAATCAGTCAATGTGCTGCTAGGATGATTGATTCAGTGATCTAAGAATAAGAGCTTGGGAGATCAATTAAGATAGATTTGAGATAATGGAAGACATGGCTGGACATCCACTACCCCTTAGGGTGCCCCTTGAAGAAATAACACTAACAGCATCACCTATGGGGCTCCAGAAGGGGGAGTGGCCCAGTTTTATAGTGTTCCAGGGATGAAGTTCTAGATTTCCTCTCCAGGTTTCCTTACCTTCTTGGAAGGCTCATCCAAGATAACCTGTTTTATGGTTGGAGAGAGAGCTAATCTAAAGATCTGCCTCTGATACATAACTGTGTGACCCTGGGCAAGTCACTGAATCTCTGTACTCTTAGATGAGTTCCTAAGACTTCCAAGTTGTTGATCTGTTGCTGATCTGGGAGAGCAGAGTCCCTCTCCAGGGGTGCCTTGTACTAATAAAATCTCAGTATTACAGCCCCCTCCCCCTAAAAAAAAGGATCATGTTACTTTTGTTGGACTAAAATTAGGATGTTAAAAAGATCCAATAGTTTTCTGGCAGACAAAAATAGCTTAATGTGTAGTAGATAATGCTAAACTTGGAGCATAGGTTTTCAAGGTGCAGTCCAGAGACCTTCTGGGGTCCTTGATACCCTTTCAGAAGTTTTCTGAGGTTAAAATTATTTTCATGATGTTAAGCTGTTCTAATACAATATATAGCTAGATAGTTATACACATATATAAACAAACACACACACACACACACACACACACACACACACACACATATATATATATATATAAAGCACATAAACAAAAGCTCTTTTGGGGGAAGGGTCTTTAATACTTATTCAGAGGGCTGAGGTGTTATGAGATCATGAAGTCTGAGAACTCTACTTGACTTGGAGTGACTTGGGCTTGAATTCTGTGTGTGAACCCCGCCATATGGGTCATTTATTTTCTCAATTTCTTGTCTGTAAAATGACAGTGATACCTATTTCCCCTGATGGTTATGAGACTCCAGTCAGATGATCGCACATATGTAAGGCCTGTGCAAACTTGACAGTGCTCTGGAAATGTCTGTTGGTGTTTGATGGTAATGTGTCCATAGAGAGAGCATTTGCTATAAAAGGTCACTTGGATCGGATACTCCCTAGTTATTCAAAACCAACTGAAAGCTACTTAGAACTTGAGAACCATTTTTTGTTGTTGTTGCTGTCTGGGCATTCGAGTTGGGTAATAAGTTATGAAGTGGCCGGTGATGGCCATATGGTTGATTAAGAAAAAAAATTAGTTCACCCTGAAAACTATTCAAAAAGAGTAAGCATCGCCTAGTTAACTCTCAAGATTAAAAGGGATTTTCTTCATGGGTGGGTAGATGCAATTCACATAAACCTGTATATATGCAGCTGTTTTTATCATGTTTCCTCTTTGCATGTTCAAAAAAACTAGGATAGGTTTTATGCTAGTTTCACAATTTTGTTTAATTATGTATATCCCATTCCTAGCCTCCTGAAAGGAATTTAGGCTCTTACAAACTGACTAATCAATATCCAATGAGAGCCAGGTCCCCGATTAAAATGAAGTTGCTCTTTCCAGTATCCCCTCCCCAACATACACACATAACCACCCCCACTGTTTTATCACCTATTTTAGCCTTCAAAGCACGTGGCAATAGTTAATTTAAACAAGAAACAAATTGTTACAAGATGAAACCATTACTTTACAACTAGTAATGATTTAGTAGTTACTAATGTGCATCCCTGCCCAGTTTCCCTATGATTTTTGTCCTAAAATGAGCAGTAAAGTCTGAGTCATATACTAAATCTCCGGCTTACTTAAGAATTGCCAGGTGTATATTTCCAAGGCTTAAACTTCATTTCATTCAAATTTCACTGAATGAGAAAGATGTAGTAATATCATGTTGGCTTGTCATCTTCTACCTCTCCCCCTTTCCTCTTTTCATTTCATCAATTTCCCTATTAAATGGAGGGAAGGAAGAGTGGGAAAATGGGAAAGTGACTTTTATTTGCCTTTGAGATTCTTATTTCACCTGGATTTATGCCACAGTTTGTGATCAAACTGATTAGAAGCTAGAGCCAACATTTGCCCCATTCTTTACCAATTCCTTAATGCTTAAAGGGGGAAATTACCGTTAAAGTGCATATGACATACTAAAGAAAAGGGGATGATTTGCAAGTAATGGGAAAAGGTAGATTTCCTTTCCTTTCAATGTTCTGTTTTAAATCAGAAAAGTCTCTTTGGCCAGATGAATACCTACTTCACTGAAGTACAGTCAATTCTTATTATTTAGATTCTGTATCTGAGAATTCACCTACTCACTAAAATGTATTTGTAACCTCTAACTCAATCCCCGGGGTCATTCTAGGACATGCTCAGAGTGGCAGAAAAAAATCACGTTCCCAGGTAAGGTTGAATAAGGTGACCCCCTGCCTCCTCGTTTCGTATTTCATTCTGTAAACAAGTATACTTTTTGCAGTATTTAGCACACATTTGTTTTACTCATTTCTGTGCTTTTGCTTGGTGACTTTGTTATTTAAAATGGCCCCCAAGTGTAGCACTGAAGTTCTGGCGAATCCCTCATCTCTTCTTGTCCTAATCACAAGAAAGCTTTGATGTGTCTTATGGAGAAAATACATGTATTATATAAGCCTTCATTCAGGCATGAGTTAGAGTGCTGTTGGCCATGAGTTCAGTGTTAATGGATCGACAATATGGCACATCCAGAAAAAGGAAGAGGAAATTTGCTGATCTGTATGTGATGCCTCTCAGGATAGTGCTAAAGTAAATGTTGTGACTGGAGGCTAGGAGGAACCTAACCCTGTATTTACCCTAGGAGCAATGGTTCAGTATTTGCTAATTTAGTGTTCACAAGGTGACTTTATTGGACATAACAACTGTATATGACACGAATTGTTAGTATCAGGCAATGCTCAATAGGAGTTATTTTGCTAGCAAGCAAAAGAAATCATTGCATTGGCCATGTCTGAAAATCTATGCTTCTGCTGCATCTCTCTGTAGTCCACCTCTTCTGCCCAGAGGCAGAAGGCATATTTCATTATTTGTCTTCCAAAATCTTGATTAGTTATTGAGTTGATCAGTTTCAAAGTGGTTTATGTTACTGTGGGATTATATATGATTTTCTCCCAGTTTTGCTCTTTTCATGCTGAATCAGTTCGTACCAATCTTTCAAGTTTCTCTGAATTCTTCATATTTATAATTCCTTACTGTGTAATAGACCACAACTTGTTGGGCCATTCTCCAATTGATTGTCACCCATCTTATTTCCAGTTCTTTGTTGTAACCAAAAGTACTGCTTTACAAACATAGAAGGATCTTTCCCCTCTGTCTTTGATCTCCTTGGAGTAGGAGCCTGGTGAGGGAATAGATAAGTCAAAGGTATATATGGTATAGTTTCAACCTGTTTTCTGGAAGGGTTGTAGCAGTTCACAGTTCTACGAGCAGTGTCTTAGTTTTCCACTCCTCCTACAGCTCCTCCTACATTTGCCATTTTTATCTGTTGAAGGTTTCACTTCACACTGGGGAGACTGGTAACAAAAAACAAAAGGTCAAGCGTCTCAAGGGTAGTAATGAAAAAAAACGTGGGAGGAAGGGGATCTATCAGCATCAGATCTCAAACTATGCTTACAAGGCAGCAGTATATGCAAATCATTAACATGATTTAGTATTGGTTAAAAAAAAATAGCACAATCTGCCTGGGGAAAAGATTGGCTCTACAACATAGAAAAGGAAATACAGTAACATAATGTTTGATAAACCGAAAGACTCCAGTTACAGGACGAATAACTAACTATTTTATTTTTAAAAAAAACTTGAAAAAACTGGACAGTAGACTGGCAGAAATTAGGTTCAGACCAACGGTTTACACCATATAGCAAGAGAAGCTTAAAATGGATACATAGATATAAAAAGTCACATCATAAACGCATTAGAGGAGCATGGAAGAATAACTTTTTGGATCTATGCATAGGGGAAGTGTTCATGACCAAAGTAATATGGGCAAATTTGATTCAATGTAATTATTTGTACAAACAAATCTAATGTAGTAAAAATTAGAAGGCAAAAGGGGGAAAAAACCTTTGAAGCAAATTTCTCTGATAAAGGTTTCATTTCCAAGATATATAAAGAACTGATTCAAATTTGTAAGAGTAAGGGCTGTTCTTCAGAGGATAAATGGTCCAGGATATGAACAGGTAGTTTCAAGGGAAGTGATCCAAGCTGTCAATGTTTAATTGCTAATTAATTATTTATTAGTGTTTCTTGATTGATAATTTTATTTGAATCACTAATAATTAGAGAAATACAAATAAAAGTGACTGTGTTTCCACTGCATACTTATCAGATTGGCAAAGATGATAAAAGTGGAAAATAACAAATGTTGGATAGGCTTTGGGAAAATAGGTACATTACTGTACTGTTGGCAGAGCTGTGAACTGACCTAAGAATTCTGGAAAGTAATTTGGCACTATGCTCAAAAAGTTCCCTAACCCTGCATTTCTTTTGACATAGCTTTACCACTCCAAGGCCTATCTTCAACAAAACCAAAAAAAGAGAAGGATCCATATGTACAGAAATATTTGTAGCCACTCTTTTTGTGATAGCCAAAAATTAGAAAATAATGGGCAATTGGGGAATGGCTAAACAAATTATGGTATATGAATAATGGCATGGAATATTATTGTACCATAACAAATGATGAAATAGACCATTTCGATTGCAACTGGAAAGACCATTATGAACTGATGCGGAAAGAAATGAGCGGAGCTAAGAGAACAATTTATACAGTGATAACGTTATAGGAAAAACAACTTGGAATGACTTTAGAACTTTGATTAATGCAATGATATGCCAGGAGTCCAAAAGAATGAAGAGAACATACTGCTTACCCCCTGGAAGAGAAAGGTGAGACACCCAAAATGGTGCTACAGACATCAATGTTGGATATGGCTAATGTTAGGAATTTGTTTTTCTGGATTATGTTGATAAATATAAGGATTTATTTTGATTTGTTTGTTTAATTTGTCCAATGGAGTGGAGCAGTTGACAGAACAGTTTAATTTAAAACAAAACAAAATTTGTCCTTGACAAAAAAAAAAAAGAAAGAAAGAAAAAAGAGCTAGAAGTGAAACAAAGAAGAAAGGAAGGAGGGAGGGAAATATCAAAAGTTCTCCCTTCACGCTGGTTATTCAAGGGTTTACTTTACAAAACCTTGTGTTATTTAGTGGATTACATTTCCAACTGGTGTTGCCATTTCTTCTCTGGTTGACTGTTAAAATAAACCATTAACTAGCTGCTAAGCCTACGCTTCAAAATGAACAAATAAATGTAAGATTAAAGATTACATATCAATACTTGGCTCACAGATCCTTTGGTAGAGTACAAACTCCTTGAGAGCAGGGATGATTTTTTCATTTTGTCTTTATATCTTTTAAACCTAACACAGTGCTTAGCCGGTAGGTACTTAATAAATGCATATGGAATTTAATTTTGGAATACAAACAACTAAACTTGCTTAGTAAATATTTACATTTATATTATTTTTTTAAAGAATATAAGGTGTTACTACTTTGATTCACCAAGCTTTGTCTCCATCAAAATACTTTGTCTGTTCATTCACTAACTTTCACCCAAAGTTCATTCTTTTGGTTTGCTTTTTATTGCTTTGCATTGTTTCATGAAAAGTCAGTCCAGCCTTTTCTTTGTATTCTTCATACTTGCTCATCTCAATGACATTAAAATGTTCTGTTACATTAAGGTCCCTCATTTCACTTAACCATTCCCTTGTGGTTGGACATTTATGTTGCTTCCAAGTTGTGCCTTCAAATTGCATCTAATGCTGCTGTGAGCATCTTTGTAATAAAAAAAAAAAAGCCCTGTGTTGATTGATAACTACACAAATAAGAATAATTCACTATTAGATGGCTTAAAGAGTTGAAAGAATACTTCTCTGAGAGGAGGAGTGAGTAATGTTAGTGCTTTCTCTCTGCCGAGCATCTCCAGTCTCTCCTGTATCTAGCGTTTGTACATTGCATGTTGTCTCTATCGTTCCACTGTAAGCTTCTTGAGGGACTGTCTCATGGTTTTCTTTGTGTCACACTTAGCCAGCACTACTAGTACCTGACACATAG